>NC_052668.1:10795000-11124375 GCF_016802725.1 Solenopsis invicta | reverse complement strand
AGAAGAGAAGAGAATATTATGAATACTTTAAATATTATGGCTACCCTCATTATTTCCATTATTATATGATGAATTCTAACAATCGTTTATGGAATTATCCCATCAGTAGTCCATCGTTTTTCTAGTGACGCAATACACAATAGCAAACAATTGTTGTAAGACATTTTTGCTTTGAAGCACTTTTAACCTTTTTCAAGGTATATTTTAGCACTTAATTGCATATACTTCCTCATTGTTTTTAAACTTGACCGTTGTATCATACAAATGTATGTACACTCGAATGTTTTGTTATTTAACTTTTTATTCAGCTGTACACACTTTAAGTTATACAAAGTTAAACAATAATATGGGATTTTGTTAATATAGTTTTTTAAACAAAATTTTTATATATTGAAATATTTCTTCGATAAATCCATTGTTACTTTGAAGGGCGAGGTTCAGAAACTTTAGAAGTATTTGTTGTTCAGTGTTAAACAAGAATAATATGATATTTCTAATGATATCTTTAAAGTCTTTGAACGCACAAAAATTCTAAACGATGAAAAATAAAAAATATATAATTTTGTAACAAAATACTGTTTTTTTTAAACTGAACCGATTTTTTAAAAATTATTTTTAGGCTAGCCATATTACCATCACTTTTTCCTTCCACTGATTATGCAGTACGTCACATTTTTATAAATCTTAAGTGATAAATATTTTATTACTTTGAGTCTAGAATCAGTTAAACATTTTGACGAATATAGTCGTTCAAATTCCAATATAAAATAATGATTATAAACAAAGTTATTCAAGAAAATAAAAATGGGTGTCATATTACCCTCTTCTCCTCTAGTATTATCATTTCATTATTATCTATTTTCAAAAGTTATTATTTAAAATTTTGTGAAAGATGCATTTATTTTTTATATGAATTCAAGTTCACGACTTGTATGTTACAAATTAAATGGAATATGGACCAAGTCAATCAGAGCAAGATGTTGATGCTGAAATAATATTTCATATGTTTCAATTTCGGAATTCTTGTTTTTTAGTCTTTCCTACTTCTCATTGTCCCGTTCCTTACTTATTTTTTTTTTTCACTCGTCTCGTCGATTCTTTATCTATCTTATATGTATTACATATATGTAATGCGATTAATCAATCAAATAATTAAAAAATTAGTCTGTTTAAAAATTTCACTTTTCAATCATTTATAGCGAAGTAAATTATGAATGATAGTGGTACATTTTTAAATTCACATTGTTCATTTATATATTATTAATTCTTTACAACCATGCTAAATTAAAATCATGTATTGTACTACAAAAAATATACATAACGTTTAACACTACAAAACGTGTGATATAAGTACAAAATTTTCTTTTAAAAAAATGAGATAAAAAAAGGTGCCAAGTTTGTGTATGTGAGTTTCAAATAATTATTTTTCTACAAAACCCAAATGGTACTATCTTTGTATTTACATTGAAAACTTTTCTTATTCCAATCCAAATGGTAATATCTTTACTTTTTCTACAAAAATGTATAAAATCTTTAAATTGCGCCAATTATAAAAAGAATATATTGCTCTTTGAAATAACTACTCTATTATTTTTAACAAATAAAATCCAACCGGTAGTATCTTTATTTCTTAAATAAAATTCAAGTGATGGCATCTTTAATTATTTTAAATAAAATTCAAGTAGTTTTATTTTCGTATATTCCCATTAAACAAACTTTCTGTTCTAACCCAAATGGATGTATTTAATTTAAAAAAGAGTCATATAGTATAGTACTTCATCATATAGTACTTAATTGAAACAATTTTCAAGAATGTACATTTGCGACATTTTAAAATGCATTTATATATTTTTTTATTAAAGATAAATGTGCAGAATCTCTTTTTTAATAAATTTTAATATCATAACTTTGTTTCTTAATTCAGTTTTATTTCTTTAAATAATAAGTAACGAATTTAAGTCTATTTAAAAGTATTACGTTCGTTCCTCGAAATAATATGATAAAAATGAAATGATCAAAATTACGTCAACTCAAACTCGAATCCATTTGTAAAACGTTTAATTACCTGGTTGTTCATAATACGTACCATCTCCCGTCTCCTGCTGCCAAGTAATGACAAATAATGGTTCACGCTGGTATTCATAAATAATCGTCTCCCTCTTGGACTGGTACTGATCTTGAGAAATACTCTTAAAGATATTTGAAATAATTCTTTCGCGTTGATTCTTTAACTGAGTTTGCCATGTGATATCCTGCCATGTGATATAGATCTGATAGAGAGGATCCAGGACCACCGGCTTTGAGAATCTGCAGTTTTGGCCTCTACTTTTCTCAGCTATAATAATGGTAATGATGTTATCAATGACAAAAATGAATAAAAAAAATTTAATAAATATATTGTTTAAAAACATAAAAAAACGATTATTTAAAATAAATATAATATTCGCATTTTTTCCAATTAAATCGTTGCAAACAGAAGAAAAATTAATGATATTTTGGAATTTCTGTGAAAAAGATAATAAATAAATTTAATATCTATAAAAAAATGTTTTATTGATTATCAATGTGTAAAAAAATAATTTTTTAAATTGTTTTGATTTATTTAAATTGACTTTTACTGAGCTCGTGCCCATCCCTTCAGTCTTATCGCTCTAGAATTCAAATAAAATAAAAAAATGATTATGTGTCTCTAGATTGATTATGTCATTACAGCCTAGCAAATTTCATAATTTTTAAAAATTGAAAAATTATAGCATTTTAAAGAAAATATTTGATTTTGTCATCAAATCTTCGACCTTCAAATGTTTATAAAAAATTTTTAACTGGCCCGACAGGTCATAGAGAATTACATTTTACACGTAAAAATTTATTTTATCAAAAAAGATAAAAAATTGTTAAAGTTATTGCACTAAGATTTTTTAAAAACAGTTTCGAGAAAAACGCGTTACAAAGAAAGTTTATAAATAATTATTTTTTTGGGTAAATTTCAATTTTTTTCCGTATTCTAGACACCAAAAGGAATGAGATTTGAAAAAGATTTAAAATTATAGATTTAAAAATTTAAAGATTTAAAAATTTAAGAATAAAAGATTATAAGATTAAAAACAAATTGAATGTTGGGAAGGTATTTAACTACTTAAAATCTATAATTTTTTAAACATTTATTTCAAGTATGAAATTGAACTTTATTTAAACTATTTCTATTTAAGTTATTCTCTTATTATTCTCTTTGTGGATATAAGGATCACATTAAAGAAAATAAAATACCTGTAGTGTTTGACGACGCTATCTTTTGTAACGACAATGATCCAGTCGCTTTTATTGTAAGTTGTTGTTTACTGAAGCGATAACTTTTTACTTCCAATATCCCTTGCCAATTTTTTTGCATCAACACGATAATGTTATAGTCATTTATGTGGATAGTCTTGTTTTCTTTAGGAGTTGGTAATTTGGTCGTTTAGTATTCCTCTTCTTCTCGTAATTTATAAAACGAGCAAGCGGTTTTGCAACTTTCACACTAAAAAAGAAAAACACAAGATTACAAAAAAAAATGCATAAGACATATATTGCATCGGTGTTAAACGTTGTTTGTTAAAATAGTGTAACTCTTAAAAAAATTTTTTTTCATATTTTTTACAAGTACATGTTAGGAAAAATGTGTATCAAAATGATTTACTTCAATTCGTCAAATTACAGAGTTACAGCGACTGAAAAGAATAGATTCACGGCGAACTTGGTGAGCGGGAAGTATCAACTTTGTTTATTTCATTCATTAATTATTAAACTTTTGTTACAAAACATTTGTTCTGGACCAAAAATTGTTCAAATCATCATTTTTTGCAGTAATGGTATTTAATAAAGGATTCTTGCCAATTTTGAAAAAAAACAACAGTAACAGAAGCTACAATAAGTGAAGATGTACTGCTGGAACATATTTATTTCAGCCATTCGAAGTGATGCTCGAGTGATTTCATTAAGCAAGCCAGAATTGTTGAATGGAGATAGCAGCAGGATTTATTTAAACAAGAGAAAGATCCCTTTATAGACTGGTTGAATAATGGTGGATATATGTATATTTAAGATGTATTCAAAATATGTATATTGTAAGTTACGCGCTGTGACGCAAACGAGCCTAATGGCGATATCTCTCGGCGCTCTTGTTTAGCTTATTGCGAATATTGGCGAAAGCCGGGCTTTCTAACCTCTTTGGACTTTTTTACAGTACCCAGCACCCGCAAACATGGAATAAAAATAAGGTTGGCACTTCTCAGTTTTAACTAGTTGCAACCGTTTCCACCGGGTTCAATTCGCTGCCATTCCACTAGAACTTGTGGATCTAAGTGAGAGAGAACTGAGTTCAATCCGACATGTTTCCATCAACTTCAATTTGGTTCTACACCGGATTGGATGCGGATTAAGAGGATGCTATAGTGACCGAAGAACTTCCTCGACGTTGGCATTGCAGATTATTTTTTGAGGGAGACCAGGCTATCGCTCTTTGTCCAACACATAGATCTGTCTTTGTTTTTTGATTATTTCGTCATCTGCAAAAAGACCTATCTTTTCGCAGATGGCGAAATAATCAAAAAACAAAAACAGATCTATGCGTTGGACAAAGAGCGATAGCCTGGTCTCCCTCGAAAAATAATCTGCAATGAGGAACGTCCGACGTCGAGGAAGTTCTTCGGTCCTCTATAGCATCCTCTTAATGTCTCGGTGGAAACTAGACCATTGTTTCCCTCGCTCCGTGAGACTGGGACAGGTGCGCGTGGCGAGTGGATGCTCCATATATTAATCTCCGATTACTCCGATTCATAAGTTATTGTGTTATCACCGAATAAAGAGTGTTAAGGCTAACAGTGGTTCAATTAATTGTTCCGGTTCTTCCATACATCACATCTTATTAAAAATATAACAATGGTAAATAAATTTTCTCTGTAAATTGTATGCCAAACTTTAAACGCCTTTTTCTCAAAACCGTATTTTTCGAATTGGAGTTCATGATATCTCAAGATTGATTTAACCAATTAAATTTTCAGCACACGTGTGGCTATCACCCCGTACTACAATTATGTTATAACATTTTATTTTTCCACTTTTACAGCTCTTTAAAAATAAAAAGAATTGAAACATAATTTTCAAAGACGCTATTTTGTTAATTTTTGATATTTTTCTTTCATTCTGGTACCTATTATAAGTATGCTAATTAGACACCATTTTTTGTTTCAGATGAGCAGAACCGACTCAACCATTATATGCGCGGCTTTTTTCATGATTTTAAAATGGTTTATTACAGCCAATTTTCATTTTTATTGTAGCAAAAAAGAAAATTTATAAACACTCTTTATTATTAGTTATTATTAAATGTGTAAAAAAATCCTAATATAAAAAACTTTTATAAGTACTTTATAAAAAATTCCAAAGAAACGTATAAAAACGCAAATATTATAATATTCTCTTAACTCTTTTAGGTCTAGTGGTAGTGGTTAAAGATATTATATATATAATAAGTAACGTATATATAATATATACCATGTATATATAATATATACATGTATATGTATGTATCAGTATCTTTAAAAAAATCATATTTTTTGTAAATATTAAGCTATTCATAACTAGAACTTGTTTTAATAGAAAATGCCTTTTTTATGTAGACGAAACAAGCAATAAATTATAAAACTGTTATTAAATATGACTTTAATAATAATAAAATACAATATAGTATTATAAATTAATAAATGTAATTAATAGATTATATAATAAAACATTAGTTACTGAAATAAATAGTTTGCACTATTTTTAATAAAATCTGAATCTTCTACGATCCGTTATTTATTGTTTATATAGATAAAACGTAAAATATAGTTTATATAGTTTATATTATACACATAATTTAAGTTATTTATATTTTACGAATAAAAGATCCATATCTAGATTTTTTAGTATTAATCAAATTTATCTTTTCTATTTACCACTTTTGTTTTGGTTTTCTTATGCAATGTCTATGTGATTGCATTTTCTTAAAAAATAGATAAACGTTATCAGGATATTGTGCGAAATCTTCTTTCCTTTCCCATATATTGAAAATTATTTTCGACAATAGAGATTTTCCTTGTGCTTGGGCGACTAGTTCTCTCGCTTTGAAGGGTAATAAAAGGCTAGAAAGATCGATTCAGGTAAGAGGTTACCCGCACACTCAAAAGGTTCAGAAATTCCAAGCCGCAAAGACGATGATCGAAAATTATATGCGAACTTACTTCAAACAAATTTAAAAGAAGGTAGCCGCTATACGAGTGAAGAAAAATCTTTGAAATTCACTATAAATGTATATTACATTATTTACATTTTTTATTGTAATAAATATATAAAAATACTAAAATAATATAAAAGTATTTAAGTAATACAAATAGAAATAGAAATTAATAAATAAATGAAAGAGAAAAGTATAATAAATATATACGAAATACAATATATATGAATGAAAATATATTAGGCACAATATTTTAAATAAAATTATTACTATTACATTAAGTAAAAATTAAGAAATCAAGACAAAATTAGGTATACTATATAATAAATAAATATATTAAATGCAATAATAATGTAACAGACATTTAAATCTAGAGATTGAAATGTAGGGAATAAAATAGAGATTTAAGAATACATGCGTTTATATCATGTATGTATATATTATATATATATATATATATATATATATATATATATATATATATATATATATATATACAATGAAGTGCATTAATGAGATCCTTTTATCGGTGTAGGAAGCAGTTTAATCAATCATGTGTTGCCATTGGTTTAGTGAGTTTGTGATTGGCTAAGATTGCTGTAACTTTTGCACTAGCAAAGGACTTCATTAATGCACCTTATTGTACATATAATGAAATTGGCTATTTTATACATCTAATTTATTTATCTATTTTGATTTAATTTTGTGTTAATATTTGGAATTAATTTTAAATACAAAAAGAAGTGAAAACTTCACTTACGTTTTAGAAAATGTTGCAGTAAGACAATCGGTCTTCTTTGTTCCAAATACTGAGATGGTCACAACTTACCCAGCACTGTGAAAAGAAATCTAAATGAAAATCTCAATCAATTTTAACTCTCAGCTGACACACTGGGTTTCGTACACCCAGGATGTTTATAAAAATGCTTGACACCCATAAATAGTAAAGGGGGGGAACAAGAGTCGATTAATATTTCAATCAATATCTCCACTACTGATTCCCCATGATTGTAGTTTCCAAAAGTCAATGGGAATTTTACACAGTTGGGTTTATTCAGATTACAGGTGCACTACACTCAATGTGTCAGAAACGAAAGAAACGTCAAAAAAAAAAAAAAAAAAAAAAGATTTATCATTAAACAAATGAAAATAAATTGATTAATAACATGGTCAGATACAGTCAACAGGAAAGAGAAATTCAACGCATCGAAAATTCTATTCCTATTGTCTGTTCCACGTTCCTATATTTTTTATTATGCATTGGGTTTCTCATAGGTTAAAATTTGTTACCTGTGTTATTCCGTGTTTCTATTGCCTGTGCCTTTCATTGTGCATTAGGCGTTTTACTATTGTAAGCCCGAGTTTCTGTTTCAAAGAAACGAAGGGCTCCGTGGTTTTTCGCTAATAATATTTTCCAAAAGCCTTGCCGAGGTATTCTCTCGCTCGATCCGAAAGAAATTCAGACCCAAAGGGAATTTGGAAAAGATAAAGAACTTTGGTTCCGGTGTTGTTCGTGCTCTGAATGTATGAGGCGTGCAGTGCTGCTGAATCTGCAGAAAATGCTTTATCTGTGATTTTTGTATAAATAATTTTGTAGAAATAAAGTCACTTCTGTAAAATATGTTCTTCCTCAAAATAATAAAATAAATTTTCTATATAAAGTTTTATTTCTTTTTAATAGCTTAATACTTTATTTTATAATAATGTGTATATGGTTGTACGGAGTTGCCCCGACCCTTGGGGGCAATCTTGTAAAATGTAGTTTTTTCTTAAACATTTTTTTTTAAATAACCTGAAGCAAGAAATGAAGCATCAGCAGAGAAAATAATAGTAAAAGAATTAAACAAAGTATTAATAATAAAGAGTTAATTTTATTCGCCATATTAAGGGAGAAATAAGCAATTTGGCTTAAGTGTACGTCATTTCCCCTACTGCACAATCCATTATTTTTTTTACAAAAATGATAATTTTTTAGCGCCGGTTCGTTTTCTTGATCAAATCAAATTGATGGATTCGAAAAATTAATCGTCGCTGAAAATTTATCGATTCTATAAAAAATATCCTAGTGTGTTCTTTCGATAGATAATCAGGTGAGTTATCGAATTACGATCATTGCTTCAAGTCACAAAACAAAAAAATGTCATCCTAATCTGGAAATTAATAACTTGTTTGCCCGACGATAGGTTTGTAAAGTGAAATAAATGGTGAGCAGAGCAGTGGTCAGTTAAAATATTTGTTGAAGAAGAATAGGACTTAATAATGGAGGACCCAAGAATTGGAGAAAAATGAAATAGAGAAAGAAAATATTAGTTAAGAAAAAGTATCATATATACTTTCTAAAATTTTTGGAGTAGAATTTTATCTAAAAAAGTGGAATTCCACTCCAAAGAATTTAGAGAGTACAAATTTCTCTATTGATATATTACAGAAATATTAAAGAAAATGCATAAACAATTACTATAATTAGAATTATTTCCTTTTCCCATTCGTAATAAAATAAAAGTTATTAATCTGTTCAAACTACGTCAAAAGTATTTCTTTGTTGAAAGATTTTCTGTATTATAAAAAAGATATTATAAGCAATTATTATAATTGCCTTCATGTGTGCATTTTTTATCATTGTTATTTAAAAAATTTTTATATCATATTTTCTTTATTTATCTTAATTTTATTTTTATCTTTAAAACATCACAAAAACACACACACACACACACATACACGGAGAGAAATCATAAAAAATTAATAACCACGCAAATATTATAGTTGAAGGTTAATTAGTAATATAATTATATTTTTTGTATATAACAGCAGTTTCAATAAATACTCGTATATTAACCAGATATGTCTGATATGTAAAATGCAACTGTATGAATATTTCTGAGTAGATATGTTCAGATGAAGCAAGAAGTTGTACGAGTATGATTGCATAGCTATAGTAAGTCCTCCGAACAATGCTGATCGTATAAATTAAAATATTCTCAGTCTAAACTGACGTATTACTATTAACAATATAGGACTCTATAATTAATAATGAGTATGATTATAATACTAAAACGACATGATAGTAACCTATATTAACATGCAATATGGTTGAATAAATCATATTTATAATTAATACTTCTAATGTTTTCTCTCCGTGCATACACACACACACACACACACACACACACACATTTATCATTATTATTTATGAGACTATAAATCACGGATTACGTTTTATGGATTTGTTTTAGAAAATATTATTTGTACATTTTTGATAATGTGACTTTTAGCATATGAAAATGCATTACTTTTTTCCTGAATGTTAATGTTAATATAAATAATATTTTATGTTAATAATATTTTTATTTAAATAAATTTCTTTTTTCCGAAACTATTATTCCCTCAGGATTAAAACAATCACGTTAAATTACGAAGAAACTCTTCTCTTTTGTTCTTTTCTTCGAAGTCATCGTTGCATGAATCGTTCTTCTTTCTCAATAAGGAGAAAGGAAAGGAGGTGGCCAACTCTAGACTGTGTTCGGAAACTTTACTTGGGTGCAGCCAATGAAACTCAAACCGTTACACAATTACCCGAATCCACTGAAATTTCAAGGTGGAAAATTTTACTCCTATGGGTGCATCCAATAGTATTTCCGAACGACTTACACAAATTGTGGAACGGTGAATTTTGTCAAGTGCACCTGGGTGAAGTTTCCGAATACAGCCTTATAGTGTTCGTTAAAAATTTATTCCCGTCCTCTCTACAAGCTGTTATTCTAATAAAAATGTTCTCTCACTCTTCTATTCGTCACATGGATCCGCGCATAAATATGTATGTTTAACTCCCTTGTTTTTGCGGGACACGGATCGACGAATCGCCCAAAATTAATAGACACCCCCTTTATAATAAAAGCAACGTCCTCGCGCGCATGTTGTTTCCTGAGTCCCTCTGACTGTAATTCTCATCCATGCATGCTCAGTCAGGGAGTGTCGGCCACACCTGGTGAGTTTCCATGGCATTCTCTCTGCCATTCAAAACACTTAAAGATTTATTTGATTTCCAGCTGCGACCAGTATCCCTTTTGAATACACACAGGTACGTGTAATGCATATGAGATACGTGCACAAAAGTTTTTACTTCCTTTCTTTTAGTCAAAATATCGTTTTTATAATACAGAAAATCTTTAAACAAAGAAATATAGTACTTTTAACGTATACACTGTAAAAAAATTCAGTAAATTTACATATAATAGATGTAAAAATTACACAATTACTTTTGTAAATAAAAACTACTCAGAACTTGATCGATTTAGCCGTTACTAAGATCTGATAATCTCATATGCTTGAAACTTGCTCGAATAAAAGAACCTCGGATTTGTCAATGCGTTGTCTTGGCGCTAAGAAGCAACTGTGCTTTTTGAAAAATAATGTAATTTTTATAGAAATTATGTAATTCCACAAAAAATATGTAGATTTCCTTTCGTTGAATAAATATATCTTATTTTATGCGGTAAATTACGTCCTAAAGAGGATATTTTAAACATTATATATAATTATCTAAATATTTGTAGCATTACATAATACAATTTGTAATTGAGCAAATTGCAGAAGTTTTATAACATGTATAAAAAGTTACAGAAATGATAAAATAACAATACGTTTTGCAATTGTATTATAACATTCAAATATTGTTACTTTAGTATATACGTTGTAAACAATAAAATGACTACTATGTCTGCATATAGTAGAATATTATTAGTATTTCATATATCGCTATAATATAATGCGATTAGCATTTAGCATGCGTGAAAACTCTGTCCTGCTTAGCATGATTATGTGCGGACACAGTAGTCATTTTTAATTACAAATTACAAAATTAGTTACAACTATTTAACTTTATACCTATTATAATAAATAAATTAGAAAAAATTTTTTTACAGTGTAATTTCAACAGTTTGATAATTTTAAATTTATTTTATTGCGAATGGAAAGAGGAAAGAATGATTTTAACTTGGCAGTTATTAATTTTTGCAATTACTTTAAGATATCTTTTAAATTTTTAATATTTTTATTAAAAATATAAATATTAAAATGCTTAAAATCTTGGAACTAACAATTTTCTTACAAGTTATCAATTATGCGACACTTTTCAAATAACAATTTTACATTTTACCTTACAAGAAATAATTACTTAAAAATAGAAAAAATTATTAGAAATTCTGCGGAAAATTCCGAACATCGAAAATTTTGTTTAGATGATGCATAACCTAACGGATAAAAATATAAGTACATTTGTTTTCGTTGTTTCTGCAAATTATATTGTATTACATGTGAAGCAATAATATATATTGTATAAATATAGTATCAATATTACAAATAATTATATTATTAATAATTGTACTATTAATTTTATTATTATTATTATTAATTATATTATCATTATTATTATTATCATTATAATTATATTACATTATTATTATTAATTATGTTTAATCTGATGGAGTCTGTGATACACTTACCAATTAATTTTATTTTAAATTAAATTATTACAGTTTAAATCATTTTTGCGTTGTAAGAACAGCCTACAAAATAATAGAATATGAATATTCTGGGTTCTATACGTCTGATTCTATACTGCTCTTTAATTTTTCGTATAAAATTGACCTTGTTTACACCGAGCACTTGATACGCGTACTAACTAGTAATTTTCTATTAAATTATCTTAATTTCGGCAATAAATGTAAAAAATAGTATATTAAGTTGGTACAATATGAATCAAGATAATTAAATATATGTATTATGTATACACGCATTGTCGACAGTAAGATAAATTAATAGAAAGTTACGAGTTAGTACGCGTATCAAGTGCTCGGTGTAAACTAGGCCATTAATTCAGTTGGATCAATTGATAGATTAAATATTTCATCATTGACTTTAAAATCAATAGTCAGTGCCATAATAAATTTATAAAACTAACAAAATATCACAAGAAACCGCACAGAAAATAATGTGCGTGTTTAACTGGCAGTGTAAGAATAAGCACTTTCGATGCACTTGGGCAGTGCCGCCTGCACTCGGCGAGTTTCCAGTGCGCACTCAGTGCTGCCCAGTGAAAAACGTTATTATAGCGTTTTTCATTGGAAAAACTAGTGCGCACTGAAAGTGCACTTGCTACAGGTAATTGGGCATTTCCGTTGGCACCGTCATCACGCAAATCGAAACGTCCAATTGCCAGCGGCGCACACTCAGTGCGCACTAATTTTCCCAATGAAAAACGCTATTAGTTTTCTCAGTTACCGTGCTTCACGTTTTAAAACAGGAATTACCGACATAAAAGTATGCACCAAAACAAAGTGCGGGCTGGTAAATTTTACGAAAAAATCGTACAAAAAGTTAAAAATTTATTTATTTTTGTCTCGTGGATCTGTCAACCGAGATTAACTTTTGTCATTTATTAACGTTCTGTAGCTCGTATGTATGAAATGAGACCAAGCCGCACTTCAGAAAACTCTAACAAACAACACTGTCTGTGTGTCATTCCAGTCAAAAGCCTAACAAAATGTTTAACATGTAAACAGCTGTACAGTTAGGAGCTAAAAGGTTGTAACACTTCTTTTTCGATGGTTTTTGGAATGTAAACTTGCTCATCGATCGGCGAACGTAATTGGTTAGATCCACAGGTAAGAACCAATTACGTTTGCCGTTCGATGAGCAAATCTACATTCCAAAAACCATCGAAGAAAATGTGTTGCAACCTTTTAGCTCATAACTGTACGTGTACAAATTTCGCTTAGCGCATGTAAACAATGGCAAGCAGAGCAGTGATTGTAGTTGATAGGTCTTTTTGCAGATGGCAAAATAATCGAAAAACAAAGACAGATCTATGCGTTGGATAAAGAGCGATAGTCTAGTTTCCTTCAAAAAATAATCTGCAGTGCCGACGTTGAGAAAGTTCTTCGGTCACTATAGCACTCTTAACCTACCGCGCAATCGTACTTCACGCACCGCGCGGCGAATGCCAAAAACTTCACATGCAAATTTCTCTGAAACAAAGGCTCATGCACTCAAACGCTCTGACACTTTTTATACCCTCGATCTTCCCTTTTAAATGAACTAAGGCTCATCTGATTTCGTATTTTGCAATTAAACGCATTTCCTTGTAAGTCGTTCGATTGAATTAATGACTAGGTACCAATGCGTTTCGTTCGTATGATTTTTCGTACGCTTCTGCCAAGGAATCGGTAGGAATGTCTGTTCCGAATGCTTCCGAATTTGCCTATTAGAGAAGGAACAACCATCTAAGGGTGGGAATGTCCTTATGCATATCGTCTCGATGCTTTTTTCTTGCGAAAGCAGAATTTGAGAGAAATATAAACACGAGATATATTGAAACTGTTTTGTAACTTTTAGAATAATTTCAACGAGAGAAAATTATGCGAACGAGAATACTTGACAATATTTGAAATTGACAATATTTACATGAACGCGAATAAATGTAATAACAGACATTATAACAAAGTCGAAATAAACTATTAGATTTAAAATTCTTAAATTTACATGAAATAGAAAAATTGTAAGCACACTATTTATAACAAAATAGAAACTTAAGTACAAAACGCGTGACTCAAGATTCTAACCCAAATAGCACACAATATTTATAATAAATATTATTAAATATTTATTATAAATATTTTTCATAAATGTTAAACAAATATTTTATATATACTTTATGTACATAACAAAAATAATTATAAAATTCTTTATCCAAAATATTATTGAAACATTTATTAAATATTTTCTAAAATATTTATGCTAAATAAAAAATAAACATTTATAATAATAATTTATAAATTATTTGTATTTCATTTAATTATCGTATTATATTAACATATATTTTTTAGTTGCATTTTTATTTAAACAAAAGTTACTATAGATGCTATTCCGCATTTGTAAAAATAGTAAACAACTATAATTTTATATATGTTTATATAAATAATATGCGTTAATTATACATATTTCATTTTTTCGATAACGTATATTTATCTAATCTACCAGTTATATATACGTATCAGCAGTGTTTACGTATCAAAGTGTTTACAGGTTATCAGTATCATCACGAGGACTATTAGTTAATAGCGATCACGAAGGTTAAGCAACGTTCACCGGGGTCGCGATTTAGATGAGTGATCGCTTGGAAATTTCCGAAAAAAATTTCTAAGAATGGATTTTTTTTGCAAAAAATTGTTTTTTAAAATATTATGAAAATATTGTTTTGCTCATTGGAATTATGTGGTGTAATATAATATTTATGCGGATATTTTGAACATTTTCTAAATAATTATCATAAATTTATCATAAATTTTTTGAAATGTTTATGATAAATATTTATGATCTGTAGAATTTAGAACCATAACAACATTTATTAAAAGTTTATGATAAATGTTTATAAAATATTAAAATAAATATTACAAATATTTAGTAAATATTTTATAAATATTTTGTGCTATCTGGGAATATAATCGTACGCTCCTTAACACTAATAATTAAGAAGCATTACTTTCCTTGAAATTTTTTCAGAATCGACTGTTGCACGCGTTGTCTCGTATTAAAAATTCTTTAAAATTTTGAGATTTTCTTAGAATTTTAAGTGAACAGTGTGAATAGTGTAAAACGTTCTTACCATATGTCTATAATTTAGACTGTTATTATGCTCAATGTAAGTGCCGTTGATTGTGTAACATTGCAGGCATGTTGAATAGCATTGCACAGTCTTGAAAATTGGTGTGACATCCAAGCCGGCGGTCGCCAAGGTCAAGGTTATGTAGAATATCAGCGCCGGAGCCTTGCGATCTTCATTCTCCTCTTCTTCGATAACAAAAAACTATATTCCATACTTTTTTCTATCACGAAATTATTATTATTTTCTTCCAATTAAAACTCCAAGGTATCTCGTGGTTTAATCAATCACAGATCGTCAGCAGGACACAAAAGCCACGGGCGTGTATTCGACGAGCGAAATTTCGGTGCGACTGCAGCACTGCAGTCGGAGCAGTGTTGTTTTAGACGGATCCGGTTTTTCGCGCATGCGCGTCAAATGAGACTTCAGTAAAGTATTTATTAGTGACAGAAAGGAGATCTTTGGTACCCCATACAAATTTTGAAATTCTCTAATCTTTTGTTTTTTAATTGTTCCTTTTGTCTCTGAACTTTTTAAATTCATATTAAAATAAATAGGTTTGTTTGCGTTGCTTGAAATCTCTAAAAATTCTTGCACTTAAAATAAAATAAATATATATTTAAGCAAATAAGGGAAATATGTAGGGGAGAGAAGAGGAGGGGAGAGGGAGGAGAGAGAAAGAGAGAGAGAGAGAGAGAGAGGGGGGGGGGAACAAAGATATTGAGTTCGAAGAAAAAGATATTGAGTGCAACATGAACAAATCGATGTATACTAATTTTAACCTATCCTAAGCTTATGACAAGCCTGCCACGCACCCATTTCTCGAGTACACCGATTACAGCACTGAAAGTAGTTGCGCATACGCGTCTAACAATACTGCTTCAGAGTTCGGATACAATGAAGTGCATTAACAAGGTTCTTTTTCGATGTAGATAAAGTGGATAGTAGGATGCGACGACTATCTACGGATGGCGCGCTCATCTACACTTTATATACACCGAAAAAAGACGTTATTAATGCACCTCATTATACCTTTTTAAACATATAACCGTGTGTCTCCCACTGCGTTCTCTCTCCAGATTTTTGTGGATCTCCACTCTTGCTGAATTGCCGTGAAGAGCATTCCTCGGAATTATACCGCGGTTGTCTTTCAGCATATGGCCTGCCCAGAGATTTAGTCCTGACCGAATTATTCGGCTTACATTTCATGTAGGCCAGTTTATTGAAAGAACTGCGATGTTACAAATATTTCATAGCTAGGTTTAGAATATTCTTTATGAAACAAATAATTTTTTCTAGTTTAATAACTACTTTATGAAAAATAATATTAAAATAAATAAATAAATAACGAATTAATAAACAACAAAACTAACTCAACAAAATTAACTCAATAAATAATACAAAAATGATAAAATAAGCTTAATAGTAAATAATGAAAATAATAAATAACACGAATTGATAAACTGCGGAATAAGTTTAATAATAATAATAAGAAAATGAAAGCTAACGTTATTTGTTGTTATTTTGATGTCAAAATGTCGTCAAAGTCCGAATTTCCGAATGTCGTCAAAGTCAATTTCCGAATTGGCTCTACAGATCACAAAATCCTTTTACAGAATAAAAGTACGCACCAAAACAAAGTGCGGGCTGGTAAATTTTACGAGAAAATCGAACAAAAAGTTAAAAATTTATTTATTTTTGGCTCATGGATCTGTCGACCGAGGTTAACTTTTGTCATTTACTAACGTTCTGTAGCTCGTATGTATGAAATGAGACCAGGCCGCACTTTAGAAAACTCTATCGAACAACACTGACTGTGTGTCATACCAGTCAAAAGCCTAACAAAAAAGTTTAACATGTAAACAGCTGTATGTGTACAAATTTCGCTTAGCGCACGTAAACAATGGCAAGCAAAGTAGTGACTGTAGTTGATAGGTCTTTTCGCAGATGGCAAAATAATCGAAAAACAAAGACAGATCTATGCGTTGGACAAAGAGCGATAGCCTAGTCTCCCTCGAAAAATAATCTGCAATGCCGACGTCGAGGAAGTTCTTCAGTCACTGTAGCATCCTCTTATTTGCTTTGATTTCGTGGAACTTCTTCCACGCACTTGATCACAATTTTGATTAAAATTTGCCATTTTGTAACCACAGCAGGTGTCATTTAGATTTGTCTAAAATACACAGTTGTTCTCTGTCAATTACTTTTGACGTTTGTCAACTATTGCAGAGTCATTAATTTATTTGTATCCTAACTATCACTTATTTACTTATAAAAAAATGTAAATATTAATTACTTTCATTAATCCCACGTTTTTTAAAAAATGTATATCATATTTTCGGATAGAGGGAGTATGACATTTTTTAATTGCGCCAATTGCAAAAAAAATATTGTTCTTTGAAATGTTTAACTTTTATATTACTTTTAACAAATAAAATCCAAGTCGTAATATGTTTATTTTTTAATAAATCTCAAATGGGGTGGTATTTTTAATTTTTTTACAACATGTGATATTATCTTTGTATTTTCATTTAAAAAAGTTTTTGTATTATACAATGGATTAATTGCAGATTTTTTAATACAGTAATCAAGTATATTAAGACATCTATATTTACCTATATGGATATTGACATAAATACTTATTTACATAATATACTATTTAAAAAATTAAATGTGCTCTTCTGATTTATGTAAATAATTTGTTTTTACTTTATTCTTAATTATTTCAGACTGTTAAATTAAAGATGAAAAAAAAAATGTTCACGACCTTATCATCTTCAAGGCTTTTATCTCTGTCACGAAATTTTTGGAACCAATGTTGAGTTGTACGTTTGTTAAAGATTTTCTGGCCAAATACTTTATTGTTATATAATTGTGAGCAATTTTCGCTGTTTTACATCCCATTTTGAACTCGTACAATAAAATTTCTTTAATTTGCTGTTTTTCATCTTTAATTTGTAGCATAGATAAACAAGAATAAACAATTAAAACAAATTATTAGCATAAATCAATAGAGCACATTTTATTTTTTAAGTGATATATTATGTAAACAAAATTAAATAAAAGTTTTATATACAAAATAAGTATCATAGTTTAAGATAATAAAGTTTCTCCCCAAATAAGTAACATGGTTATAATAATAAAAACGGCAATTATTTTTGCACTACCTTATTATAATATTTATGCAAAGAATAATAGAATATTCTTTATTGTTATTATCCATCAGAAATCCAATAGAGATCTTCTGCATCTTTTGCAAAAGATTTTGTAGCAACCATAAAGGCACTATAAAACTCAAATCTAAACTGCCCATGCAATGATTTTGGAAGTGTTATTGGAGTTTTGCTTTTCTTTTAATTTTTGTAGAAAGATCGATAAAATACATAGAGAAATATTGTATGCTTATACAATATACATTACAATCATTTCAGACAATACACTATATTTATGATAAATATTCATAAATATTTATTAATATTTTTTTTTTTCAAATATTATTGCGCCCATGTTATCGGCTGGCCACAAAGGAAAATTGATACTAGACAAAAAAAGATTGTTCGCGACGTTGTTGTAATAATAGATCCTCTTGTATTTGTCTGAGTTCCTCTAATGTCAAACGGAGAACAACCTCCGCGCTCAGAGTCTCAAATTCTTTTGATAAATGCTCGTTGTCTTTCTGAAGCAAACGTTCAGCGTTAAAGATCGAGTATTTTCAGATGACTCAGATCTTCTTCTTTGGAGCATGGTGGAAGGGATAGCGTGGTGTGTGCAGTTCGGCTAAACCACGCCCATTTTTGCTCTGCAAGGGCTACAATTAATCAGACAGCCAACTGTGAAAAGTAAAATTATTTAGTATCAGCCTGTTGGTATGCTGGATCTACCTTCTTTGTTTCACACATGTTTCTCTTTCTATTCTTGTATGTATATTTCCATGGCTCGATTTACATACGTCAGAAGGAAGGTGTGATTTGCATGTAAGTGATATTTTTAAAATTTTACAATTAAACAAGTTTGTTGTTATGTCAAAATTAAATATTAAATTGAAAAGGCGCAACAATAAGATAAGCAAATACAATTATTTTCGCTCAGTTAAATTCTGAGCGTCCTCATTATTGTATAGATTTTTAGCAATAAAAAGTAAATAGATAAAAAATAAATAAGTAAATAAATAAATAAATAAATAAATAATAAAAAGACAATAAAATTAAACCTAAAAAACAAAAAAATGTTTGAATTTGTTATTAAATATGCTATAAGTTTTGATATAAAATAAATTTTAAATTTTTCAGAAATTTAGAAGAAAAGAAGAATTTCGAGAAAAATGACATTAAAAAAAATCTAAACAAAGTGTTATAAAATACATAGAAATATATAAAACTTTTATTTGAAACTTTTTTTGATATTTTTTACCATTTCGACGGTATTACTTCAGAAATTAAAAAATCAATTTATTTCAAGAGCGTGTTTCATTCTCTTGACAATCATGTGGGCCCGTTGTAATACATATAAAAATACGTGTCCCATATTTTTATCTGTATTACAACATATTAAAGGCTTGTCAATTTCTTGCAAATTCTTACGCTGTTTCCTATTTCTTTCACACGTGTTCTCGCGATGAAGAAGAAATGGAGGAAACTAACCGAATGAACCAAATCTTCGGTCAAAAATTAGTGTAACACTTCATGTGCATAACTGTTCCCGATAGAAAGAGAAGCAGATACTTGAATAAGTGCATGAAACAAAGACAGATAACTCGGCATACCAATAGGCTGACGCTAAATAATTTTGCTTTTTGCAGTTGGCTGTCTGGTTAATTATAATCCACCGATAGACGAAGAGGGCAAATTTTTAGAGAGAGACACGCGCGAACTGCACACACCATGTTATCCTTCCACCATGTCTTTGGAGTATTAATTAATGTCATAGTTTATTTCTCTGTTTCCGATCGCGCTTAGATTAGAGATCAAACGGGAGCTTCCAAAATGTTGCATCCGCCGCTCCCTTTTGTAACTTCACTAACTCACACGACTTATATACGGCATTTGTGCATTCGCGAAAGGAAAGAATTCTTTTGTATTAAAGAAAGGAATTACTTTATTGTCACGTAAAATACAAACGAGCACTAAAACCAGATGACAAACTCAGAACCGCGAAACTACAACATCGCGAACAAACGATCCTCTTCTGTTCGATATCGAGTTTTTCCTGTGATCAGCTGAGTATTAATTTTTCCACGGTCAGCTGATTTAAGCCTAGCTGATAACAATATGGGCGCAATATAATTTTATAAATATTGTATGCATATTTTTTATAGATATACTATACATGAAAAAAAAATCATAAAATCTTTATTCAACATATTATTAAAATATAGACTAAATGTTTTATACATTTATAGTAAGTAAAATAATAAATATTTACAGTATTAGAAAACGAAAAACTTTGTTCTTCCATTTTTCTTTAATAACGAGGGAAGGATGTTGTAGCATCAGTAGCTGCATGCATTTCCACTTATTGTTAGCAACAATCGCGCCACAAGTGTCTGTTGTATCAAAAATGCAAGTTTGTGAATTTGGCAAGCGCGCGAATCACTTTAGCCGAACTCAGCAATATTCATATATGGTCATATTGACTGCAATGACTGTATACAGAGATATTGAGGGCCCGATGTCTCGTTGTTAAGTAATATAAATTAGGTTGCTTATAAATGATGGGCAGACGGGAAAGTTACTTACAAGGGACATGTTACGGGTGGCCGGTGCCGATTTCATCGTCTTGAAATGTGTTGTTAAACACAAAAATCTAAGAGACCCGTATTTTTTTATATTTGCTGACTCTCATGTTTAAAGGGTAAAACAACTAAAAAAAAAAGAGAGAAAACCGGTATTTCTCTTTTGGGTCAAATATCGTCGAAAGTATAAGAGATAAAAAAAATTTTAATAAAAGTTGTATGATTCAATGTTGTAAAGAAAAAAAAAATTGTTTTGTTTTGTTTAACAAAATACCCCTATTACCAAAGTTTTTTCAAAATAAAAAATTTTTTTTCAACTAAATTACAGGTTTCTTTTTTTCAAATACAACTATATATAATAAAATTATCTTACAAAATATCATTTTTGACAATTAATTATAAACGCCTCCGTATGCTATTCATGTTCATATGAGTAAGTAATTACTTCGAATAGTTGAACAATAAGATGTAAATCAATAAATAAGGAAACTGTTGCGATTGATATATTTGGCAATACAGATTATATTTAAATAATATTAAAAATTACATATTTTTTTTTTTATTATTTTTTTTTAGTAAAACTTGTGTTGTTTATTTATCTTTATATATTATTTCTTTATAATAACTTAAGATTATTTTCTAAAAATATTTTTTTACGCTTTTATATTTTATTTATTTGTGATTTACATAATAATTTCTAAATGTACTTAATAGTGAAATATAAAAGTTACCACTTATCTTAAGCTGCGGTTTGATTCACGCTTACAGCACTCACTGTACTCACGATGCTCATAATCGGTTCGATTCATTAACATGTTTAAGGCACGTTGATGACAATAAACGTTTCGGACCCCTTGTGAATGCTACTCATAGGACATAACCTAAGTAAGATAACTAGCATAAATAAAGCTAAAATTATGTTTTTTTTTTAAACACTAATAAAGTTTTATAATAAATAGAATTTTATAAAGTATATTTAATAATGTTTAAAAGATTAATTACCTAGAGAGTATATAATATTTATTTTAAATATTTATGAATTTGTTAAAATATTTTATAAATATTTTTGTGCTCTCAGATTGAACCGATTATATATATTTATAAATGTTTAGCCTATATTCGATATTGAAAATAGACTCGGCAATATTAAAATTAGGAAATAAAACATAGGAAATGCGAGTCAAAACGTGGTAGTTAGTGCGTCAATAATAACATGTACAATATATTCAAGCCTTAATACATCGATATGCAAACATCAATAAATATCGGACGCGTTTCGACTTTCCTTGAAGTCATTCTTAACAATAATTATAAATTAACAAAATCATTATACTAATAGCTGTGTAACGTAATGGTCGCGTTGAACAAAAGAAAAACGTCTTATATTCAGCATACGTTGTCTCCGACTTGAGAGCGAGAAATTGACACGCCGTGTAGTCGCTTCTACGTGTTCGAATTTTCACGTAATGATTAATCAATGTTAACCACTAAGATGGACATATGAGCGATCATGTCGCAATCTGTGGTGGACAGTGAACATGAACCCTCGAAAGTTATAAAATAAAAAATTCAGACAACTTACTAGCACTGTCAATTCAAGCCATTTTGTGTTGACGTCACATCGTAAAATAATAAATTAACACAGATTAAAAAAAAAACATTGAGTCGATATATATAATATATATAATAGCGACTACACGGCGCGGCGTGTCAATTTCTCACTCTCCTTCGAGTTGGAGACAACGTATAGTATACCGGGCTTGAAATGTTCATTTCTTTTGTTCAACGCGACCACCACGTCACGCAAAGGTTATTTTAATGTAATTGAATCGTTGAAAATGACTTCAAGGAAAGTCGAAACGCGATTTATTAATGTACATATTTCGATGTACTAAATCTTAAATATATTGTGCATGTTACCATTAACGCACCAATTACTGCGTTTGACTCTCATTTCCAACGTTTTATTCTCTAATTTTAATACTGCCGAGTCTATCTTAAATATTTAAATAGAAAGTATTATCACGAATTTAACGCATCAAATAAAATAATAATTAAGATCTTATTGAGTATATATCTGCGACATCTGCTTACAAAAACGTACCAAACTGAATCGAGCTTACAAAATGTATTGGAACCGCCTTAGTCCAAGAGATAGTCTCGAGGAATGTGACAAGAGACATCGTTTTCGGAACATGAATCTGATAAAACGCTTAAACAAAAAACAATATGTAACGTCAAAATGTAAAAGAATAATAAATAAGAATAAGAAGTAATAAACATGTATAATAAACTGAAAGTTATACAAGTCAAAGTAGTAAAAAAGTAAGACAGAAATAAATAGCGTAAAAGGTCAAAATGTAAAAAACCAAAAGAAATAAATATAATAAATTGAAAGCTGTACAAGTCCAAATAATAAAAATGTAAAAACAAATTAAAAAGCATAAAAAGAAATTGTAAAAGACTACTCAAGATCATACCTGTGAGTTCCGAAAACTATATCTTAAACAATACTGGTACGAATATATATCACAGAGTGTTATGGGAAAAATAATAAGGAAAGAACAAGCAAGAATTGCTCGGCCAGAGCGATGGGAACGGCAAAAGAGGGAAAATACGTTCGAGAATAAGAAGATATATATCGGGAAAAAGTTTCGGATCACTTTGTTTGTTGAGTCCTTTTTCTTGCTTTTTAATATGTAACATCTCAGATATAGCTTTTTTTGAGAAAGACGGTTCTTTATCTAAAATTTCTAGGTTCTCTCAATCAAACTCGTGATTAATAGAGATGCGATGTTTCGTAATGACAGAAGGAGAGATAGCTTTTTTAATATTTGCTTTATGTTTAGAGATTCTCGTTTTTAACTGACAATTGTCTGTCCCACATAAGACGACTCGCAATCTCTACAATTGATTTTATAAACAACATCGTTACACGATAGTCGATCAATGTAATCTTTTCCCGTACTTATAAACTTGTTAAGTTTAAAAGGGATTGTAAAGGCTACATTACAGTCATACTTATTAGGGAATGACAAAAACTTTTCAGATACCGAATTGATGTAAAGAATCGTGAAGTACCTTATCGCATCTTTAATCGGTCCGTCGGTGTCATTTTTATAAAAAAAAGTATTTTAATCTAAAATTGAATCCTGGAAAATATAAAATTTAAAGGATAATTATTGTCAAGTAATACATTAATCAAAAGAGTAAAATTTTTTTTGATGAAACTGCGGATATCATAATGAAATTATTTTGTCCACCATAGCATAAACAATATCTTTTTTATGACACAACGAGTGATGCGAAAAGAAATTGAGGTATCTTCCCGAAAAGATTTACGATACTACTCGAAAATAATCACACTATTGCATTTTATCAATGACATCAAGAAAACTAATTTTATACTTTTTCTCTGTCTCCATTGTGAATTGTAAGCGGTCATGCACAGAATTTAAAAAATTTGTTTCTTATTTATTATTGAAATACATTATATGATGACGCAAAGAAAAAATAATAATAAGTGATAAATGAGAATTTTAAGCGAGAAAGGGGAAATAAATCGTATGATAAAATGAAAGAATAAGAATTTATAAGGATAAGTACAAAATGCGAAATAGATATTACATTGCAAACAGATAAAATATTTTATTAGGACATAATACATTAATAAGAGCTTAATAATTCAAATTAATATACATCGAATTATATAAAACGTAAACATTAATCTAAAGATAAAATACATTTTTATCCACGAGAGAGGTAAATTCTTCGTCAAATTCTGTGAATTAAATTAATTTTTTATTCATTAGACTTAGCATCTGATCGTATACATTTTTCTTTACATCCTTAGACCATAGAAAGTCGAAATGATTGAACTGTTGATACTCTATTAAGGTTTTACTGGACAAATTGCTCAGCTCGCTGCTAAATTTATCTACATCCTAGAAAAATCATAAATATAAATGTTCAGAAAAATATGAATTTATAATTTTATTTGATACTTTAATGCTAATGTCAATAAAAGAAACTCTAAAATTTTTTACAACTTGTTACAATAATTGAGCATTAAACAAAGATTAATTTGATTTAGTATTAGAACATCAAATGAAAAGATACTTTAATTGTCCTGACCAAATTTAAACAGTCAAATACCGAAGATTAAAAAAGATATTTAAGAAATAAATAAATTATTATACATAGAAAAATACGAACCTTAGTGTTCGCTAACCAATCGTTTTTACTGTAATATAGATGAATTGGTGCTGTGATCTTGTTCAAATCATATTTCGGTGGTACTGGTGAGTTGTATTTTTTTTGATTGCCAATTATTCCATAATCATATTGTTGAAAATTTCCGGATGAAATCATATGTCCTGTTAATATAATAGTTTTGGTGGTGTTATTATGGAAAAATGTTTGAGAGTTTTAAATATGATGTATGTCAAAAGTAGTTTATATATAATGCATATGCTAGGCTGATCGATCATTTGCAATTACTTTGCACTGGTGTACGCTAAAAATTGTATATGGCACTGGTAATGATGGTCAGTCCATTTTTATTTCAAGATCATCTTAAATTATGCGTTAAAGCGATGCTGGACCGGTCTCTATACGTGCTTATTTTTGTGTACAGATAATTGGCTTTACAAATTGCAAAATTCTTTCACAAAATTAAAGTAGTGACAAAAACACACCTCGCTAGCTATAATTTAATACAAAAAAACGAAAGTTGATTTAAAATATAATAACGCAGAAACTTAGTCGAAACTTTTGTTGTAGTCAAATAGATTCAGTGACTATTAAAGGTTAGTAAGTTTATTAATATAAGTTTACCAGACTTGATGAGTTGTCCATAATGTAGAATTTGTTTCATGGATGCTCTACCAGGAAAATGTGCGAAGATTACCGGTAGCCAAGCCTAATGGGTTTATGAAATATAAATATAAATAAGTAAATAATAATTGTTAAAATAATAATATTACAAATAAGTGTTTAGTTAAAATTACTAATTCTTAGTTAATGCCTAAAGTTGATTCTGCGAAATAATATCTCTTGTACAATTGTTTTATTAATATACAATAATAATTGAAAATACTGTAAGTTTCCGTTTGTATACAATAATTGTAGTAAACCTTAAGCCGCAAGAAATTCACCAATTACAGTTGAATGTAAGGGGAAATAATTAACCATGGCTGGTTATTTTTTTATATGCTCATAAATAAATATGTATTAAAGGCTTACCAAATCAAGTTGCTCAGGATCGAATCCACCTATCAGGGACATCACAACCGAGCATATTGTTTGGGTAATTTTATTCGCGCATACATGTGGATTTTCCTTTTTGAATTCTTCAATATTGAATTCGTAAAATTCAAATTTCTGCAAAATCTGCAATAGTACATTCGAACTATCAGATATGGAAAATTTATTTGAGCTCGAGATTAATTTTTTTTAAACATAAAAGTTACGTACAATCTCTATATCATAGATGATCTGTGACAGCAGTTGTAAAGGGGGACTCTTTATTCTGCCCCAATAAACGACCGGAGACATAGCGTACATCTCCACGATGTGCTCCTGATATTTAGACCGTTCCGTTGCCATGATGAAGAAAGAGGTGGTACCTTGGCTATGCCCTATGTAGAATATTTTTTCAAGGCCGGTGGTCTTCACAATGTAGTCGATCATTGCTGGAAGATCAAGTGTACCGATCTCGTGCCAACTATAGTATGCAACCAAAATATACATAAATTATGTTTAATTAAAAAGAAGGCAAAGCATTAAAACTCGGAAAATATTTTTATATACATACAGTTGTTATAACTGTGATATACATATGTACTATATATAATAAGTTGTAATTGATCTTCTTAACTTGGGGCGCTTGTACCTTAGAATCATAGGATCAACTTGCAGCGATGATACATTCACACATCCCCATTAATAGGGTTTAATAACATCGGTAGTTATAAAACTGACCAATCACAAGTATTTTTCTAAAGAATAGAATGACTGTAATTGGCCAGTTTCATAACTACGGATGTTACTAAACCCGATTAATGGTGACGTGTAAACGTAGCAGATAATAATTTTTGATTATCATTACACAAATCGTTGAAGTTTAAGCTCAGTTAAATAAAACTTAATTTCTATAAAAAAAGTGCGAGGTCCTTTCTAATAAAACTATAAAATTGAGTGAAAAATATTTTATCAATATTTTAATTTTTATAGTAATCAGTTGCTCAAAAATGGCCTTCAACATTATCATTTGCAAGAACTTAATTCCAATTCGATTACAAAACTAAAGAAATCTCAATATATTATACATAAAGGTCCTTAGTCTGTTTTGTTTATTATTCATATTTTCAATAATTATTTATATAGAAAGAAATTTATTTGTTTTAAATTAATATATACTTTCTTGAATTATAATTTCCAAATTGAAAGAAATAATTACAATAAATATTTATTTATCTACACGAAATATTGTCTTGAAAACAAATAATTTATTATTCTAATAAAAACGTTCAATTGGAATAGAAACACACATTTCATTGTCAGTGAAAAATTGTGTACTTAAGGGGATGCTAAAGTCGTCCTTTTTTACCGACCGAACGTTAATTTTTGGGCATGCGGTTCTTCTAATTGCATTTACAGATTTAAAAATCTTTTTCCACAATTAAAGTATAGACAGTAATGTATAATGGACGCTATATAAGGATAATGAAAACGAAAAAAATTAGAAAATTATTCTCAATTTTTTTTGTTTTCCTTATCCTTATATAGCGTCCATTATACATTACTGTCTATACTTTAATCGTGGAAAAGGATTTTTAAATCTGTAAATGCAATTAGAAGAACGGCTTGCCCGAAAATTAACGTTCGGTCGGTAAAAAAGGACGACTTTAGCATCACCTTAAAACTAATAAATCTAATTACTTGAATACACATATATGTACACCCAAGGACTTTGATTCTGTCCATGGGGAAATTTTTCAAACTGAGAAGTCACCACTTTCTACATACTCGCAGTTCATGATTAATAAAACGACTAGAGCTTATTGGTCGTTACGTTAATTATGAACTGTAAGTATGTAGAAAGATAGCGACTTCTCAGTTTGGAAAATTTCCCCATGGACAGAATCAAAGTCCTTGGGTGTACACCCAGCGTGTTTGATTCTGTCGATGGGGAAATTTTCTAAACTGAGAAGTCGCTATCTTTCTACATACTTACAGTTCATGATTAACGTAACGACCAATAAGCTCTAATCATTACTTTAATCATAAACTGCGAGTATGTAGAAAGCGGTAACTTCTCAGTTTGAAAAATTTCTCCATGGACAGAATCAAATACGCTGGGTGTACATACATACACATATAGATATATCGTTTCTCACCTGAAGTTCCAGTAATCTTTCTTCGAGATTGTTTTATTTTTATGTTCACCGGAATATATGTTACCACGCGCATTACCGAGCCACACATCGTAACCTGCATCCGCCAGAAGAAACGCTAAAAGAGCAATATCAGAATGTAACAAAGATAAATACTAGTCAATATAGACGATAAAGCAAATATAAATTGATAAACATTTACATTTACACAATTACGTCTTTTTTCTAAATTAATACGAATATATATAATATAAAAAAAGTTTAAATTTAAATTCCAAAATAGTATAAGAATTATTTTAATGCACAATTAATAAAATATATAGGGAAGACCGAGACAATTCGGGAGACGGGGTAATTAAAAAATGGAAATATCTTTTTATGGGTACATATTAAAAATTTACTTTAAGTACTGTAAACGCGTCCTAATGTAACGACGCTGCTAACAAAGTTATGTTGGTAACGGCGTCATATTGAAGTCGTAGTAGTGAAAAATGTGTTTTGCGACAGTCAAAGTAATTTCTTTAATAGTTAGCATTTCTTCAAAATTTAAGTAAGATAAATACAATTCTTTTTCAGAAATTTGAATGTACCGTGTCCATTTGAATGTATTTGTAACATTTCGTGTTTACTTTTTGATGTGTGATGCCTATTTTTGTAGATCACACGTTATAATGCGCACAGTTGACGTCGGAGCTATTCGATAAATCAAACGTCGAAGCGTTGTTTGGTCGGTTTTTTTCTTTCATATTCGTGTTCTATGTACCAAAATACACAATTTAATACTTAACGGATATAATTACACAAAATACGAATAGTCTCTGATTTGTTTCGAAAACGTTAAAGCAATAAATTTCTCTATTGTTTGTTTATACTTTTTTTTGTTGTATGTAATATTTCTTTATTACACTATATATCCTTTTCTTAATAAAAAAAAGTTTTTACAACAGCTTTTTATATTTTTTATTTTAAAACACAACTTTCAGAATATTCGGACTATTTTCAAATTATTCGGGTCTTATTGGGGCTATTCGAAATATTTAGCATTGGGCAATATTGTTATATGTACTTTAAAGCAAGTACATTTCCATGTTTTATCTACACCGGCATTGTGAAGGGAAAGGTTCAACCTTTCAAACCGTCCAACTTTTTTTTAATGAATATAGGACTCAGGAGATGTAAAAGAAAAAATGTCTTCCGAATTGCCCAGGTCTCTCCTATATAAAACGTTTTAATATTTTATTTTAATATTTAATCTAAAATAAAAATAAATTTATGCATACACACAAAATTATACTCTCAAAAAAGCATCTTAATACTTAAATATAAGTGTATAAATATGTATGTTTATGCAACAATATTTCTCCTCATTTGGAAAAGAGTATGCCAAAAAACTGGATTTTAAAATTAAAATTAAAGCTTGAAATTTTCACGATAGGCTCTATTACAATGAGTCCAAGAATTATAATGATGTATAAGTTTAAGTATTCATGTATTCCGTAAGTACCAAAATGGTGAATTGTGACATTGGACTCAACCAATTAACTAACACCAAGAAAAAATGTTTTATAATTACATTTATAGTACCGGCCAAAATTATATTACCTTTTGATGAAAGGTATACCATTTTCATAAAATTTATTGAGATTTGACAATATATATTATAATCTTCAAATTTTTACTAATTTTTTCATAGTTGCACTTTTGTGCTTTCTTCGTTTCTCGCAATCATTGTTTTTATCATCATAACTTAGTTTTAGCAGTTAGAATTAAGATTCTATATTATTTACCATATACTTGTTATGACTCATAATTTATGATTAAAATTTTACATATTTTTGAAGTTTTAAATAAAAATAATTTATCAATCATAATAAATCCCAATAAAGTCTTAAATATATCTATTTTTTGAGTGGTTAGCCCTCAATTTAATTTTATTTAAAAGAAATTAGCAAATAATGGTGTTTCTAGTAGAATAAAATTATTTTGAATCATAAGAAATCTGATAATTACATATGCAATTACAAAAAATTATTGTGTAATCACATGAAATCATTTGTAATCAGATGAAATCAAATAAAGTCATGTAATCTGTGGGACAACATTTTAGCTAGTGGTTACCCCCTCGATATATACTGTACATACTATAACTTTCAAGCCTTATAACTTGGAAAATACTTAATTCAAGGTAAGCTAGAATATGCAATAAAAATGGGAAGTTCTATTAGAAAAATTCATAATAATCTTACCCTGTCCTTAACAACGCCACCCAAAGTTATACCAATTATACTATCTTTCAAAGTCAGAAAACTTTTGTCTGAAACATCTTTCGATTTAACGCAATATTTCTGAGATATTTGAGCGGATCTTTTAAAATGGAACACCCTTTATATTAAAATATATATAATTATACGTATTTTATATATAATTATATATAATTATTTTCATTTTATCAATATAAATATATATATAAATTTTTTTCTGGAATTGGTTAGGCGCTACAATCCGATGCCGCAATCTGCCATTTTGGTACCTTCGAAACACTTAAACACTTAAATTTACATAATACCTATTATGATCCTTGGACTCAGTAGAGCATATTCTGAAAGTTTCAAACTTTAATTTTAACTTTGTGTAATCCTCTTATTTTTGGTATACTTCTTTAATGTTTTAACAATTTAAGTCATAGTTCCTTTACCTAAACTTTGGTTGCCAAAAGTAACAAAACAAGACGAGTCGGCCATAAGGCCGTGCATCACAAACGCAACAGGTTTTTGTTTATTCGAATCGGTAGAATTTGCTGGTCCAGTTATTCGATGGAGTTCCAAAATGTAACCATCCTCAGTTGTCACTTTACGTAGCTCACCATTATATCCGTATTTGCTTATTAGTTGCATCTGTGCAATAGAACGACTGCTTTATAATTCAAATTTGTTTATATTGTAGAATTAAATGTGATTAGCAAAAAATAAAAAAAAAACTGTTATCAATGCGATTGATATTAAACTTATAGTGATTTATTAGTTGTGATGCGTGATGACTTGCGTTCGTCGTCCGACACAAAGGCCGCATGGCTCGATCGCGGAGGTGCGACACAGACACTGCGTCCTTTCGGCTCGGGAGCAGGCGCGATATTTACGCGTGTATTATGTCTTTCTACCGTTTGATTAACGGAGCATCTCGGAACGTGGGGACTCGGCTTCGTTGTTTTATTGTTTTCCACGGAACAGACGCACCCTTCTGTCAGTAAATCTGTTTGCAGGGACGGCCTTTTGAAAGCAACGTAAGAAAAGTGCCGCACCGACCATCGTACGAAAGGGAACGCAAGTATAATCATCGGTAATAAGAAAACCCTGTGAAAGGATCGTTACGGGAAGAAGGCTATCTCCAAACAGAGGCGACAATTAGCGTCACGTTGGCCTTCCACAATATCGACGATTTATGATCATTTGAATTGTGAGCGTTTTCATAACCAGACCAAGATGATGAATGCTGATTTGATATGTACATATGATATTATAAAAATCAATTTTTGGACGCGTTTTGTGCTGCAAAACCTTCATCAATGATATCGTTTAAACGACAAAAAAGTAAAAAAACATTTGTTACAATGAAAATGTCTAACATTTGAAGTGGCATCTTAAGTATCACAGCAAATTACAGAAATTTAAATAAATCTTAAATCTAAATCAAAGATAAACACGTAAAAAATATATGAAAAAATAAATAAGAAAACATAAATAATGAATAAATATAATGGTAATTTCCAATCAGATAAAAAACTAAATCAATATATTATAACTGTAGTATTGCAGATAAAATAATTAAAAATTGTTCAAAAAATAGGTTTAGTTAGTTTTAATCATTCTTCGTTTTCGAGCGAGAATGCCGTGGCAGTCAAATTATATTAAAATTTCTTGTTACAATTATCTGCATGCAAGATTACAGTTGTAGTGTATAAATTTAATTTATTAATTTAATTTTTTATTTGATTGACATGGAAAGTACCATTATATTTATTAATTACTTATGTCTTTTTATTTCTTTTTCCATGTATTTTTTGTGTATTTATCGTTGATTTAGATATAGGGCACATGTAAATTTCTGTAATTCACAGTGATAGATGCCACTTTAAACTTTAGACACTTTCATTGTAAAATAATTTTTTTACTTTTTTGTCATTTAAACAATATCGCTGATAAAGGCTTTGTGCAGCACGAAACGCGTCCAAAAATTGATTTTAATAATATCATATATATCAAATTGGTATTCTTAAGGATTTCAAATCCTTCACTCAATTTAGTTTCCTCCTTTAGAATAAATTATATTAATCTTTTTTTATTTTTAACTTGTTTGTCGAAGGCCAATTTATTTATATTTTCTAGAGTTTTTGTAGAATTCGTACTTAGTTTTACACCAATAAATTTTGACTTGAGTGGCAAGTTATTCAAACATTGCATAAGTTAAGCTTGTGCAATGATTGTATTAAATTTGCTACTTCACTATGACTTTTATCAAACAGATATTTAAAAATTATTTAGAAAATAATTATGTTTTTACCATAATAATGAAAATGGCTTTTATACAGTTTCTAATTTATTTATTTCTTAAATTTGATTTTAATTGAATACGCAAATTTGTGTTAATTGAAAATAAAGAAAATAAAGAATTTACTCACCGTGTTAAGCTTTGCATCCTCAGGAACTTCAGGCGATAAATTCAGGACTTTGGTATCTGTGTACAATTTTGGTGTATTATTTATCAAATCATCTATCAATCCAGCGTTCGTCAGAATAGAGATGAGAAGAATCGGTAGTAACATGGTTGCTCGACAAGATCGTTGCTGTTCAATGAAATAATTAAAGTCAGAATATGCAATAACAAATATGGATTTTTGAGTGTCTTATATTATGAGTTCCACGCTTTGCGATTTTATGATCTAATATTTACAATTAAGCAAATTATTACATCCCGTATTGTTAAGATAATTCTGCGATAGATTTAGCAAAATAGAGATAAACAAAAAAAAACACAGGATTACGAGAGAGAACAAAAGGATTTATTAAATAAATTTACGAGAGTACAAACCCGTTATGAGATGCGATAGATAGAAGAACTTTAACTGATCGAAAGCAAGCGATGGTTTACGCGCCGAATAGCCATAGACTGCCGCGCTCAGGAATGCGAGCAGCGAGGATCCACGATTTCGGCGGTCCGCAGCGGCGCGTGAAACCGGCTCCGTTCGAAGCAGATGACGCAACATGAGCGCATTTGTGCGTGATGTTTTCGTGAAGCAACGCGGCAGGCAGGAATGCTCCGAGTTAATATATTACAAATAATAATACGTGCTGAAATAGATGAAATTCCGATTTTGCTCTGAACACATATTTTTCTATTAATACAACTTTACTCTGTCACTGCACGCAGAATTGATTACTAAATATTTGTTTATTTTATAATAAACAAGATTTAAAGACTCATCTCAATATATCTTGACAACATACAATTTCAAAAAAATTTTTTTTCAACGACTACACGCATGATTTAGTAATGAATTTTCTACTAAATTTTCTACTTTATTCCAAGAGTAATAAGTTTATGATGGTACCAACCATACACAGTGTGTCCCATACGTTTTAAGACTTTGGCTATAAAAAACGCAAAAAAATTACAAAAATTTTTTCAACAATTTTTTTATTCAAAATAGTCTCCATTAGAAGTAATACACATGTTGGCATGATCTTTCAACCTTTTCATGCCTTTCAAAAACTCCTCTTTGAAATACTGTTTAACTTCGTTGTCACGGCTTCTTGTATCTCGTCTATCGATGCAAAATGGTCTCTTTTTAAGTCCATCTTTAATTTGGGAAACAGAAAGTCAGGGGGACTCAAATCAGGCGAGTACGGTGGGTGGCTGAGCACAAGAACCATTTTTTTGGCCAAAATTTTAGTGTTAATTGCCGTGGTATGCGTTATCGTGCAAGAAAAAAAAAAGAATGATCTCTCTACAACTCGGGTAGCACGGGCAATTCTTTTGCAAAGGCGATCCAGCTTGTTGGTAGAATGAAGTATTCACAGTAGTACCTTGAGGAACAAATTCTTTGTGGACAATGCCTTTGGAGTAAAAAAAATGACCAACATTGTCTTAATATTTGATTTTTTAAATCGCAATTTTTTTGATCGCAAAAAACAGTAGCACGAGACATAACAGTTCCACCATAAGCCAATTTTAACATTTCAAACGTTTCTATCACACTTTTACCGGCTTTAAAGCAAAATGTAATCGCAACACGTTGTTCGTTATTTTTATTCATCGTGAAATTATGATCGCGGCTACTTTGATACTACCACGCAAATTGCTACTGAACAGCTGCATGTGATCCGATGGACTTGAAACTTTGTACGGGGGGAAAGGAAGGTTGTAGTAACTAGTTCCCAAAATTTCATGAATATAACGCTAGTAGTATCAATTTTATAGCTACAGTCTTAAAACTTATGGGACACGCTGTGTATGCGTTTATTAATGTAACAGAAACCTCGCTACCTTATATTAGGAACCTATCCCATAATAGGTGACTTCACCCTATATTTTTTGTTGTGAAAATGTGATTTGTTTCGTATTTACCAAATTCGTAAAAATAAACTGCTAGTAAAATTTCTTTGAATTTTATACAAAAAACCATATTTTTACTCTTTTCAATAGTTATCCGTGTGTTTTTTTGCCTGAAAAGTTTTCATTTTAAGTGCTTTTTACGATTATTTGCTGACTAAGCAGGAAAAAGATACTCAAGATTCATTTTTATAAGTGTTTTAAAGCGCTCTCGTTGTTCTGTTTTATTCAAATTCTCTTTATTTACAAATACTACGGCGGAAATTTTTTATGTGTGATTTCTCTCTTATGATGTCACGACTTCAATATGCCGCAACAAATAGAGAGGACCCTTTGTCTCATTATTCAAATAGTAAAATCAAGATTGTTCGTCTTACATTTTAAACAAATTATTTTTGTAATATAAGCTGATGTACTTAAATACTTATAAAACCGCATTTTAACAACTTAAAACAGAAGGCAATATTCAAAGTATCCCTGAAATTGTCGTACCCAAAACATTTGTATTGGTAATACAAATTTGTGTTCAGTATCCGAAAGTTTACCACATTTAGAAATTTTTTGTAACAAATATATTGATTAAAGGAGAAGAGGGTAATATGGCACCCGTTTCTATTTTATTAAGTAACTTTGTTTATAATTAATATTTTCTATTGAAACTTAAACGGTTACGTTCGTCAGAGTGTTGTTTGACAGATTCTAGACTCAAAGTAATGAAATATTTATTATTTAGAACGTGATTTATAAACATCTAATGCACTGCATAATCGGTGGAAGAAAAAAAGTGATTGTAATATGGTTATCCATAAAAATAATTTTGAAAAATTAGTTCAGTTTAAGAGAAACACAGTATCTTGTTACAAAATTATATATATTTTTAATTTTCCATTGTTTAGACTTTTCCTGATTTAGAATTATCCTGTGTTCTGAAGATTTAGAAATACCATTAAAAATTTTATTAAAAATATTATTTTATCCCTGTTTAACGCCAAACAACAAGCATAAAGTGATGTCTCTAATGTTTCTAAACACCGCTCTTTAGAATGACAATCAATTTGTCAAAAAAATATTTTGATAAAAATTTTGCTTAAAAATAATATTAACAAAATTTCATGTTATTATTTTAACTTTGTATAACTTGAAATGTATACGGTCGAATAAAAAGTTAAATAACACTCAAATGTATGTACTTTCGTGTGATAACACGCTCAAGTTTAAGAATAATGAAGAAGTGTATGTAATTAAAGGTTAAAAGTGTACCTTGAAAAAGTTTAGAAGTGCTCAAAAATGCTTTATAACAATTGTCAGTTATTAGCATATTAGCATCACTAAAAAACGCCGGGCTACTAAACAAATAACTCCATAAGTAATTGTTAGAATACGTCACCTAATAATGGAAATAATAGGGGTAGCCATATTGTCGACAGTAGCCATAATACCCTCTTCTCCTCTATTTTTTTATTAATACGCAAGTAAAAATTTATTAATGTACTTACGAGATCATTCATCAGGTCCTTAAAACGTTTCTCGATGAATTCGTTTCTTCTTAGACAAATAAAAAAATTGTGGCCACTGGAAGATTGTGATATTCAGTTCAATTTTGTTCTCTGCATTTAGGCACTAACTTCTACGACTGTTTGCTTCGCGATGGGTCCGAGCTTTTATAGCAAATTGTCATATGTGTGTGTATATACGTATGTAGTTTGTGAAGAAAGGAATCTCCGAATATTTTCCTTGGTAGAAGTCATTCGCCATAAATTTAATTGCGTAAACGTGATGGTGTAATTAGGACGATGTAACACCTAAGACTGGCATTGAGTTATCTTATGGTAACATTTCATCACTAATGACCAAGATCGGATTAACACATAAGACTAATCTATGGTCTGATTGCTTAGGCAAATTTAGGAAGCGGTATTTTTTTGAAACAATTTCTACAAAATTGCAGTTTTCACGCAAATGATTAAATTTTCCATCGATTACTAGATTGGAGTTGGAGATTCGAAATCTTTATTTGTTTTGAGTTGATTTGCTTGTTCTTTCAATATACTTCGAGCGTCCGGGTGTTTTTTACCGGCGGCGGCCGTGGCCGGTGAAAGGTAGGTTTTCATAGCTGTCGTGGGCCAATGAAATTAGCCTACTTAAAAAACGATGACGTTATCGACTGTTCTTTTTTCAGGAGAATAACAAAAGCAATCCTGACGGAGTAAAATCTATTTAAAAGGGTTAGGCAGTCACACGGCTTAAAAATAATGCTCTTTTTTATGAGTGAATTGCAAAGAAATGAAAGCACATCCAGATTTACCCTCTTACATAATGTTTATTGCCAGCATGTACATAGGGTACATGTTAGCAATAAACTTTGCTCCTGTAATAGGCAACAAAGTTGACTATTATAAGATATCTTTTTTTTAAAGATTTATAATTTATTTAATTTATACCATTAACTCCTGTTTTTATAAACAAATTATAACGTGTATATATATATATATATATATATATATTTAAGTCTCATCGCCAAAAATTAGCAATCGATAATAGTTATAGTTTGTTGTATAATTGTATATGAAATTTTTTGTCAAAATTGCCGATTTTGCTAATTCAAAAAATGGGTTCCTAATATGAGACACAAAGGTCTTTTATATTTGTTTTATTGACATGGATATTACTAGGTTCAAATTAGGCTCCAGATTCAAAATCTAATTGACCAATCAAATAGCTCTTTCTATACTCAAAAACTTTTGTACGTAATATTTTTCTCAAAATCAATTTTGTTTGAAATATTTTAAAGTTTTAGTGCTAATGCTGAAAACCGTAACCTTTAAGCCTCATAATTCAAAAGTCTTTAATGAAAAACTTAATTATAGCATTTTGGAAAGATTCATAGTTGATTTTTATGTTTAAGATCGTCTTAAGAGGGGAACCTAGTATAAAATCGATTTTTTTCACGTTTTTTATTTTTTTGCTGAAATTGTTAGGAAATTATCTCAAAAATATGAAAAAAAACACATTAGAAAGTTATAAGAGACTTTCTTTTGTGTTAATTTCAAAAAACGGTGAATTGGCTTTAGTGGCAAGAGCGCGTAGGTATACAACTTTTAACGTCTTTTTCTCAAAACGCTAAATTTTGCGCGCCGGCGCATGTAACTCAAAAACTACTTGACCGATTATCTTCAAATTTTATATGCTCATTCTTCAACTATCTGGTCCCAGCATATACGTATCTGGTCATTAATATTTTGCTTTAAACAATAATTATTAACAATTGTTTAAAGTGCTTTTTTTGTTTATATCGCCGTTTTTGCAATTTTATAAGTTTTTTTAATTATTTAGATATATGTTATTGCGTTTTTACATAAAATTGGAGTTGATGAAGGACTTTAGAAATTTCAAATAATTGAATCTCTTCAAGAGGGCAAATGAGAGTTAGCGCGGGTATAGGTGCGCAAATGTTGATTTCTTGTCCACGACAATTTTTAACATGTTACTTAAGTCTAATTACAATAATTCCGGACGTTTTGACTCATTTTGAGTCATCTTCAGCGCAATATACACTACTCAAAAAAAAATAGGGAACACTTTTCAGACACCAAAAATTAGGCTATTTTCAAATGACTGTAACTCGGTGAAAAATCATCGTAGATAAAAAATAAAAAAAGCATTTTGAAGCTTGAAGATCGAGCTTTAACGTTCTACCAGCAGATTTTCAAAATTCTTTTAACTTTCTTGTCTTATGCAGTAAAAAAGTACACCTTGTTTTGTTCGTTAAAATTTCGTATTTTTGACACTTTGCAGATCGACCAACAAATTTTTTTCAAATAATTCAAGTAAAATTTCATAAACTACAACATTTTACCTACAAAATGCTTTTTTAAAAATTTCTCTACGATTTTTTTTGACCGAGTTACGCAACTTTGAAGCTAAACCTGCATTTTTTACAAATGATATCCGTACTCCGTGAAAAATTATCGTAGACAAAAAATCAAAAAACCATTTTAAAGCTCGAAGTTTTAGCTTTAACATGCTATTAATGGTTTTCAAAAATTTTCTCAATTTCTTAGTACTATGCTCCAAAAAAGATACACTGTTTTTTCCTTAAAATAACGTATTTTTAACAGCCTGTAGCTCAATAAAAAAATTTTTCTCGACAAATCCAATACAAGTGCCATAAAGTATGACATTTTCTCTACAAAATGCTTTTTTTAAAATTTTTTCTACGATTTTTTTTGACCGAGTTACAAGACTTCGAAGATATACATTTTTTACAGTACATTTTTCCGAAAAATGACGTCTACCGCCGACATTAGCATTACCCAATGTGCACCACGTGGAGGTTGCCAGTCGGATTTTTGCACATCGTGTGTGTGTGTGTGTGTGTGTGTGTGTGTGTATGTGTCACAGCAGAGATAAGGAGCCCACAGTTCGTCACTTCTGCACTATTTAACGACTCCAAACCCTCTTTACTGTGTATATGTGTGTGTGTGTGTGTGTGTGTGTGTGTGTATATCACAGCAGAGATAAGGACCCCGCAGTTTGTTACTTTTGCAGTATTTAATGACTCCAAACCCTCTCTGCTGTGTGTGTATGCGCGCGCGCGCATGAGTGTTCAATGGCGTGTATTTCGTGTGTGTTCGTTATATCAACGATATTCTACGACCACACGTTTTGCTATTAAATCAAACCTGTCGGAACTTTATTTTCATGCAGGACAACGCTCGACCTCATACGGCGAATATAACGCGACGTTTTTTTCAACGACACGCAATTAGACTGTTAAATCATCCCACCAATAGCCCGGACTTAAATCCAATCGAGCACATTTGGGATGAAATGGAACGACGATTAAGGCGTCGCAAGGAACAGCTGCGAAATTTAGAAAAATTGGGAGAAATTTTAACGGAAATTTGGCACAACATTCCGCAAGATTGTATTGCAAGATGTATATGCGAGAACGCTTGTAAGCAGTAATTGATCAGAGAGGAGGAAATACACACTATTGAACTCTCATGCGCGCGAGCGCATACACACACAGCAGAGAGGGTTTGGAGTCATTAAATACTGCAGAAGTGACAAACTGCGGGGTTCTTATCTCTGCTGTGATACACACACACACACACACACACACACACACACACACATACACACATACACAGTAAAGAGGGTTTGGAGTCGTCAAATAGTGCAGAAGTGACGAACTGTGGGCTCCTTATCTCTGCTGTGACACATACACACGCACGCACGCACGCACACACACGCGTACAAACGCACACACGCACGCGCGCGCACACACACACACACACACACACACACACACACACATACACACACGATGTGCAAAAATCCGATCGGCAACCTCCACGTGGTGCACATTGGGTAATGCTAATGTCGGCGGTAGACGTCATTTTTCGGAAAAATGTATTGTAAAAAATGTATATCTTCGAAGTCTTGTAACTCGGTCAAAAAAAATTGTAGAAAAAATTTAAAAAAAGCATTTTGTAGAGAAAATGTCATACTTTGAGGCACTTGCATTGAATTTGTCGAGAAAAATTTTTTTATTGAGCTACAGGCTGTTAAAAATACGTTATTTTAAGGAAAAAACAGTGTATCTTTTTTGGGGCATAGTACTAAGAAATTGAGAAAATTTTTGAAAACCGTTAATAGCATGTTAAAGCTGAAACTTCGAGCTTTAAAATGATTTTTTGATTTTTTGTCTACGATGATTTTCCACGGAGTACGGATATCATTTGTAAAAAATGCAGGTTTAGCTTCAAAGTTGCGTAACTCGGTTAAAAAAAATCGCAGAGAAATTTTTAAAAAAGCATTTTGTAGGTAAAATGTTGTAGTTTATGAAATTTTACTTGAATTATTCGAAAAAAATTTGTTGGTCGATCTGCAAAGTGTCAAAAATACGAAATTTTAACGAACAAAACAAGGTATGCTTTTTTACTGCATAAGACAAGGAAGTTAAAAGAATTTTGAAAATCTGCTGGTAGAACGTTAAAGCTCGATCTTCAAGCTTCAAAATGCTTTTTTTATTTTTTATCTACGATAATTTTTCACCGAGTTACAGTCATTTGAAAATAGCCTAATTTTTGGTGTCTGGAAAGTGTTCCCTATTTTTTTTTGAGTAGTGTATATATAAAAAATAATAAAATCTCCTCATCAGTCAGCAAAACGGGAGGACATCGCGTCACCGGCGGTTTGTCAAATCCGCTGTGGCATCTTCCCCGTGACAGTGTCGCAAGAAATGACATTTTTCCATTCTTGACTAATGAGGACGACAGAAGCCTTGGACGACGAAATCCTATCCAAGGCTTCTGTCATCCTCATTAGTCAAGAATAGAAAAGTGTCATTTCTTGCGACACTGTCACGGGGAAGATGTCACAGCGAATTTGGCAAACCGCCGGTGACGCGATGTCCTCCCGTTTTGCTGACTGATGAGGAGATTTTATTATTTTTTATATATATATTGCGCTGAAGATGACTCAAAATGAGTCGAAACGTCCGGAATTATTGTAATTAGACATAAGTAACATGTTGAAAATTGTCGTGGACAAGAAACAAACATTTGCGCACCTATACCCGCGCTGACTCTCATTAGCCCTCTTGACGAGATTCAATTATTTTTACATAAATTAATAAAATTTTTTTGAAATTTTTGTTTTACATTAATTTTATGACCTCGGCGTAGGCCGACGCAAATTCAAGGAGTCAACTTCAAGCAGCTGCTGTGCCGCCATATAAAAATTTTTTAACACCAACAAAATTTTTTGAATTAGTTTAAATAGTGAATATTATATTGTTGTATTGGCTGGTGCCGTCGTGTATGTGTACGCGTATTGACTTGCTGCTTTAACACCCGTGCCGTGACGGAAGCCGAAAATGATAGAGATCTTGATGGTTATCGTAACTGAATTTTTATTTTAAATACTTTTACAATGCCGCAATAATGAAAAAAGAAAAATAAAATAATATTAACTGCAAAACTACATGCGGCGCATCGACAAGGTGAAAGTGAATAATTAAGAGAGTCTTTTTGGGAGGCGAGCGAAAGTGAGAGAATGCATTGCGCAGGATCATTCAAGCCAGAAGGATTTGGCAACGCAAAAGCGGCGCGAAAGAAAATTGAAGAGACACGCATAGCGTGAACGTTAATTGTTTTCAATTCCACATCGTATACCAGTTCCCTCAAAAGAATTTGTAGATCCCGTAGGTTTTTTCTGTCATTTCTCTCTCACATATATTGCGTATTAGCATACAATCAGGACGCATACTCGACTTTGCGACACGCAATAGAAAATGTAAAAATGTGGCCTTGGCTATGTATATAAAAGAAAATCATGATTATTGTTTGAACTTCAATGGTATACAGCAAAATCTATGGAACCAGATACAGCTGCTAATTTAGTAACAAGCTCAAAACTTAAAGAAATTAATACGGAAATTGATGTATTCGTGAGTGATAAGGATAGTTCCAGTATTTGTGCTGTGTTATGATATGCGCTCTTAGGAACGGAAAGAAGAATAATCACACAAAGAAGCGAAATATTTCTCACAATTACTTAACACTTTATTGTTCAGTTTTACGTTGTTTTACATTTCTCACTGTTTTTAGATCGGCAGATGACAGGAGCAAGCGACTTCTGCACCAGATTCCGTGATTCGCAATAATTACTCGCGCGAGAATTTAGTGTCCGCGATCTTGAAGCTCGGTGACTTCTCCTCTTTATCTCCTCGTACGCGACTTGACTCGTTTAGCATTTTTTGAGAAGTGAGTAGCCCGCAAAAATTCGGTGCTTATATAGTGTCTGTGTTTCTGGATTTTCTCGAAAATTTTCGAAGGTTCTCGCAGGTTCTTGCTTTTCCGGAATAGAAATGAGCTTGCAAAGATGGAAAAGATCCAGGAATACAGACCGTTAGAATCCTTTGTAAGAGCTTTTATCAAGGTTGGATAGTCGACAGGCATGGGCGTCCAGAGGGGAGTGGGGCAAGAAGGGGCATTTGCCCCCCCGCCCCCCTGGTATCAGAGAAAACAAAATTCAGCATTGCTTTGCTCTCTCGTTATATTAAATATGTTTGTCAAGTCTCGTTTTGTATTATATTGTATTTATATTAATCAAAAACGCTGTTCAAATTGCATATTAAACAAAAAAAATTTGTTTAGTTTTTAAATTAAGTAATATTTTCAATTAAAAAAAGAATTAATCAACAAAGCGCAGACTCGAAGGCAAATTTTGAAGCGGAAAGTCGGGAGTCGAGCAGAAAATTGAGAAAATCACTGCCGCGTTCGATGAGTTAGAAACATTGACATACAGAAGGGACTGCTGATGACCGTGGTGGGAGTAGAAAGACACATAGAGTAAGAGGTAGACAATACGAAGAACGTTCGTTCTCTATCTACTAAGTCTGATTGGTTGCTGGGGCCCCAACAACCAATCAAGCTTAATAACAGAGAACGAACGTTCTTCGTATTGTCTGCCTCTCACTCTGTGTCTTTCTACCCCCACCACGGTCATCAGCAGTCTTTTCTGTATGTCGATGGTTAGAAAGAGAGAAAGTGAGCTCGCTGAAGTGGGGATGCGTGGGACACGTAAAAACATTAGCGCATCTCCACTTCCGAAGCTGCTCGAAGCGCCGAGTTCATCCCATGGTGGAAGGATAACATGAGTATTGTTCGTTTTGTCTGTCCTGGGTCTAGTTCAGAGCAGATCTGAATAGACCTGGGTATGTTTGGGTTAAGATAGAAGAATTTCGGAAATGGATTGTAGAACAGGAAGTGGATTACTGATATTGCTCTGAACGACTCTGAAGTGAACTCGGGTCTACTCGGACGGCTGTAAAAAGAACACGATAGCGTAACCTAATCTGACTGAATATAATTCCCGTGAAAATTTTTTTCAGAATTTTTTATATAATTTTTCAGAATATTTGTATAATTGTATAACTTTTTCAAACTTTTTATACAAATTAGAATACTTTTTAGAAATACTAGAAAGTTTATCTTTTTTCTGAATTTTTCATATATACTAATTATAAAATATCCTAAAATTTTTCTAAAGATTTTTTGTTTTATAATTTTTGATGAAATGTTATAAAGTTTCAGAGTTAAAAGTATTTTTTTAAAATTATAGGATTACTAATTAATGATTTAATGATTTAATTTTTAACTTTAAATAATTATTTTTAAATTTATTATACAAATTATAATTTTGTAATTTAATATAAAAGTTTTTTAAAATTAATTTTTAATTTAACTTAAGTTAATTTACTCTTAACGTAACTTTTAACTAGTTAGTTTTTTGTTTATATAACTTTTAACGCTAACTAAATTAATTTTACATACATATAAACCATTAACTTTAACTTAATTTAGTTTAAAAAATGTATTAACTTACCCAACCCTGCACTTTTCACACGCTTTATTTACGTTCTGATGCCCCAATTTACACTCCCGCTTGCTTTACGCTATCATTTTTGCCACGGCAATAAACGTTTATATATTTCAAAACACGCGGTTGTTTATTGTATAACCTGAATGGAACCGACTTGAACTGTCGTTTCGCGGTGAAGCATTACAGGGAAACTCTGAGTGGACCTGAATGGTTCTCAACAGCTCTAACGGCAGGTAATAAAACAGAACCAAGTTTTCACCCCAATTGCCCTCTATATTACTTCCGTCTAAAAGAACACTATCAAGTCGCTGGGTTCGTTCGGAGCGACTCCGAGCAGCTCCCGAGAGACAAAACGAACAATACTATAGTCGAATATTCTCTTCACATTCGACTGTAATTAATCAATTCTTATGGCCTATAATTTACGCCATCAACTAATAGCTTATTGTAGAAAGCTCAACATGGCTGATATTCATAGTCGATTTTTATTTCAAGAATGTCTTAAGTAACGTCTTAAGGTACTAATATGGCTCTCTGATTGGTTGATGACGTCTTAAGATGATACTTAAGACGATCTTAAATATAAGAATTGAATATGAATACCGGCCCATGTGTACATACATACTGAACGCCATGCTTGTCCAGTCGTGTTCATTATAGGCCTAGTTAACATCGAGCAGTTGATACGCGTATTAATTAAAAACTTTATATTAAATTATCTCATAGCGTTTTCGACTGCAGTAAGTTTTAACCACAGTATATACAGTAGCGCAACTCTCCCGATTTCAGCGTGTACGAAATTGAACTGCACATGTGCGAGCTAAGTAGGTAACCAATCACATAACAGATTTTCTGTCGCATTTTCTCTTACTGTTTTTTTATAGCTCTTTCTGTCACACATTTAAATGCCATGTAGAATTCGGTTAGAATTGGCGGGAGCAGACGTTTAGCTGTACATCAGCTGTATAGAATCGAAGTGAAAAGCTGTGTAAAAAAAAATAGATAGTGAGAAGTGTTCAGTGCTCAGTGGTGTTCAGTGACTGAGTGGAAATTAATATTAACTGTCGAGGAGAATCTTTGTTCAGAGAATAGTTGATCTGTATAAATTTTAATTATAAGATTTATACAGATTTTCTATTCTCTTCTAGAAGCACCTTTAATCTTAGCTTTGTTGCAGGTGCAGCTTCTTGGAAGATACAGATAATAAAATATAAGGAAAGAGGATGTCAGCTTCTAAATCAAGTTTATGGTGTGTCGTAAAGGAGTGTAACAATACTACGGAGAAAAGACACTTCTTTTTATTTCCAAAGGAATATGATAGGTACTGTTTTGTTTTATAATTTTTTTTTAAACATATGCAATTCAGTATTATATTTATTTTATATTATATCTATCATCTATGTATCTATATATATATATTTTTTTTTAAATTTTTTATATTAATAATTTTCTGTAAAATTCATAGATGGTTGCAATGGATACATGCATGTGGAAGGTATGATTTAGAGGTAATGGGTCCCGAATACGCTCATCGCAACTATCGACTGTGCCACTTGCATTTTGAAGAAAAGTGGTACAAAATAGGCAAAAGTAGAGCCAATCTTCATCCTGATGCAATACCAACTATATTTTTTGGAACAAAGTAAATAATGCATTTTTAAAACATAGTTTCTAAATAATATATGTTTTTCTAATGAACAACAATTAATAATATATAAAATAATATTTTATAACTTTTATAGCAATACATCTGTAACATCAGAAAATGTTGGAAATATAGTTGAGGCTTGTCAAAAAGAAGAAACAAGCAGGTTTTTAAACTTTTACATATTCACAATATTTTTTTAAAGAGTTTTTGCTATCCGTTATTCAATATAATACTTTATAAATATATATTTTAGATAAATCAATAAAAATTTATTTATTTGGATAAAGTTATGTAAATAGGCGGTAATATTAAAAGTATATATTATATGTTTCAGCAATATCCAGTCAACAGAAATATTGCCCATGGATACCTATGCCGACATTGCTAAACCGTGAGTTCTTATTTATAATTACATAAATACATTTTAATTATAGTATTTGTAAAAATATAACATTTAGGGCATTTAATTATTATTTTAAAATATATATAATTTTTTCAAATTATATTTCTCACAATTTTATGTGTTATATTATAATTTCACTATATTTCTCTCTTACTATATTTTAAATAAAATAAAAACACACTTAAAAGTAATGATTGTATAACAAATTTCAGAATATATTTTAGTTATTTACTAGTTTACTTATATATGTATATCTAGTTATACTCAATCTCTTTAAATTCATTTTTTTATGTCTTCCCAGTTTTATATCTTAATTTTCAACGTTTTTACAAAATTATTCTGTTTCTGTTTGTGTAGGAGTACATCCAGCAATACTGATTTATCAACTGTGACAGAAAGTCCGAGGAAGAGGAAATTAAAAGACCGAAATTTAAAGTTAAAGGCAGAAAATAAAATGCTGCGAGAAAGAATTAGACGGCTTCAAAAGAAGATCGAAAAATTGAAAAATATAAGAAAAAATAAGGAAGATGTCAAGGAACATGAGAGTCTTCGTCAGTTAGGTTGTAAGTTACTACCTCCAAATGTGGCACAATTATTATCTGCACTGGGAGAGAAGATATAATCCACATATATTATATTCACGTTCATGTTTTATTAATGTTTATGATTTAATATTTATTGCTTTATTTTTTAGGATTAAGATGTTTTAAAACTGATTATGTATTTCTCGGGTGCGATGTGGTCTGCATTCTTTTCCTTTACTGTCACTATTTCTTTTTTATTACTGGTGCAACTGTGTGTGTAAGATAAGGTGCATTAGAATGTAAGATAAAATATTAATTTTTTTTATCTTTTTTTTTCTTTTTTTTACATAAATAGGTATTCCTGTTTCTTGTGCCAAGAATTATAATAGCTGCATTAATAAATAGAAAACTACAAGAAGAAGAAGAATTGTATAAATACTACTATTATATATAAAAAGTTTGAAATTGTGTATAACTTTCAAAATATAAATTTTTATTAGAAGTTAATTCATTTATAATTACATAATGTTAATATTAGGTTAATAAGAATTTTAATATAATGTTTGTTTTATAAATATTATTTTATAAATATTATTATAAATATTATTATAAGTCTTATTTTAATTGTTTCTATTATTCCCCGTATGATCTAAACATTTATAGAAAGATTTTACGTATCACTCTTAAATACACTTCGTATCAAATTTTTATAATCAGTAAAAAATCTATAAATTATGTATATGATTACAAAGTAAAGTTATTTAAGCCAAATGTGTATAAACAAACTTATTTTTACCTTTCTAATTTGTCCCATGTAAATTTCACCTTTCACTGAAAGAATGTGCTCTCTGATTTAAAGCTCTAAGACTCAACTTATGTAATTAAAAATATTACAAGTATTAGAACAACTTAAATTTCTTTATTTTATCATTATAAACTAGATCTAAATGTTTAATCATCAGAAAAATTCATTGTAATAAAGATAAAGCAATAACAGTTATGATTTAGATTCAGTTTTGCGAAAGCGAATTACCTCTAAGACTCAACTTGTGTACTTAAAAATATTACAAGCAATATAACAACTTAAATTTCTTTATGTTATCATTATAAACTAAGTCTAAATGTTTAATCACCAGAAATATTTATGAAAATAAAGATAAAGCAAAAACAGTTATGATTTAGATTAAAAGTTTAGAATCACCAAGATGTTTCGCTTTCATAAAACTGAATCAAAATCATTACTGTTGCTTCATCTTTATTATAATAAATATTTCCAGTAATTAAATATTTAGACCTAGTTTTTAATGATAAAATGAATAAATATAAGTTGTTCTAATATTTGTAATATTTTTAATTACACAAATTGAGTCTTAGAGGTATTTCGCTTTCGCAAAACTGAATTTAAATCATAAGTTATTGCTTTATCTTTATTATAATGAATATTCCTGGTGATTAAACATTTAGGCTTAGTTTATAATGATAAAATAAAGAATTATAAGTTGTTCTAGTGCTTGTAATATTTGTTTTTACACAAGTTGAGTTTTAAAGATAGTGTTTTCTCTTTATTTACACTCAACGTTTTTTTTAAATTTTACGCATTTTTTTACAGAAACTATATATATATATACACACACACACACACTTTCTTTTTTATCAATATTTGTTGAATTGTATATATATTTTTCCTTTGTTATATATATTTTCTTTATTTACATATTTTTTATTGTTTGAATAGTATATTGCGTGATTAACTACTTATTTATATCGTTTTTATTTAATTTATATCTTAAATATAACAATCAACTTGCAAATAATACGTTTGAAAAAGAGAGGGAAATGATAAAAGGATGACAAGGGAACAGCCGTTGTACTTGAAATGAAATACATATACATTTCAAGTTTAGTGAAAGCGAGATACAACATTTTAGTGCAGCACCAAAGAGCAGATCTATGATTGGTTACCTACTTAGCTCGCGCATGTGCAGTTCAATTTCGTACACGCTAAGATCAAAGGTGCCGACAGGGAGTTGCGCTACTGGATATACTGTGTTTTAACCCAGGTTTGTCGCCATTTGCCGGAATCGTCCAATTAGAACGAACGATTGTGAAAAACGCTCTTACTTTTGACGATGCGTGTATATATGATAGATATATTAAATTATCTCGATTGTACCAGCTTAATATATTATTCTTTAAATTCTTTGCCAAAATTAAGATAATTTAATAGAAAATTACTAATTAGTACGCGTATCAAGTGTTCGGTGTAAACTAGGCCATAGAGGCGACATTTTTTCGATGGTTTTTGGAATGTAGACTTGCTCATTAAGCAAGGCGAACGTAGTTGGTTCTTATTTGTGAATCCAGGAAAATTGCCTAGGGGGATCATGTGACTATTTCCGATCCTGTCCTATTTCTGTAAATCACTAAAATTCCCCACGCAGATGCTTTCAACCGAGGGGGAAACCGCTGACCAAAATTGTGTACACTACTGCCTAGTAATGCCCAATTTCTGGGCATTACTGCCAAAATTTTACGTAATTCCCAGTAATGCCCAGGTAATGCCCAGTAATGCCCAGTAATGCCCAGTAATTCCTAGTAATGCCTAGTAATGCCTAGTAATGCCTAGTAATGCCTAACCTAATTTTGTCAAAATCAGAGGTGGAGGGAGTATTCTTAACAATTACCTTCTGTTGATAATAAAATAGAAATGTAGTAAAATTGTAGTAAATTTAATTTAAAAACATTATTTACACATTGTTTAGTGTGTATTGTGTTACATTTTTATGATATATGTTTTGTTAAGTAATTAAAAAAGAATTATAGAAATTTATTTTTTTATAAAATATTTATTATGTATTTATGTTTACAATATAACATACATAAAATATTGCATAACAGAGAACTCTCTTTCTCGCTTTCTCTGTCTCTCTCTCTCTCTCTCTCTCTCTCTCTCTCTCTAGAGCGCGGATTTCTAACAAAGACACAAAATTTATATAAACCTATTTTATATAATTAATGATAAAATTAAACACAAAATTTATACCAACTTAATTTAATATTTATCAATAATTATTAAACAAATGTCATAAACTTTTGATATGTAACTAAAAAAAAAATCCTCCTTAATAGATATTACAAATAGAAGCAAATATATTATATACTTAGAGTTTGCAGATACATCATAAGTATATGTATATACAAAATATATATACTTATTTTCTTATCTCAAGGCTGCTCGCTATAAAACTCTTGATTGAGGGCATCAAAAATGGAAAAATCCCAATGTGGAAATTTCTACGGATTATATCGAAATAAATAGATACAGTCATAAAAGCATTTTTGCTGTTGATTGATCAAGTCATTTTACAACTGTTTATTGACTGTAAAAAAAAAACTAATAATTTTTAGAATATTTTGGAAGTATGTTTAATTAATTGCATAAGAGTAAAATTTTGTGTTATATCAATTTATTTTGATATAATCCACAGAAATTTTCAGTAAAATTTCATTGCTTCTAACATTATAATTTAAGTATTTCAAGACAAAAGTTCAGGAGCCTTTAATAAATAAAAAATTTAAAGTTCATAACGTCTCATTAATTTATACTTTTTATGTGTAGCTGCTAAATCAGAATGTTTTAACACAAAAGGCCCAGTTCCGACTAATTCAATTGGGCCGTAGAAAATATATTTCTTTTCAACTAACGCCACATCTTCATCGCGTGGCCAAACAAAGGAATTAAGTTCAGATTTTAAAAATTTTATTTTTACTTGGTTATCACAATAATCAACAATTCGACCAATATAGTAGTTATCATCGTAAAAAACAGCATAATATTTTTCTAATAATACTTCACTTAGGACTTCAGATACGCTTGCGTTACAGACTTTAGGATCGTTTTCAAAAAAACCTGATTTTGATTCATTACACATTTGATTTTGTTCAGAAAGACTGGAAACTTGAAGATATTTTTGTTTCTTTTTAGGTTGTATTTTTGTACATTTTTGTTCTTTATTCTTTTATTTATTTTGTTACCTGTGATAAATCTTTGTAATCTATCCGTACTGACTTTACCTTTACACTCATCAAGAAACCAACAATAAGAAGATTTTTTAACAATCATAATTTTGTTATTTGCTTTAATCTCTATGAATGGAGAACTTTCCGTTATTGATTTCCGTGATGCTTGTTTTGAAAAGTCTTTTAATTCTAGTCTTTCTGATTTAAAATTGTCAAGATCATCAAATAAAATTGAACTGTTAACATCCTCGACATTTGTACTGCTAGTATTTATTGAGCAATTGTTATCGATTTCACGTTCTATATTATCGAATTTACAATCATTGTCTTCAGTTTGCAAAGGGATATCAACAAATTTCCAATCTGTATCACTTTCAATTTTTATACCTAATTTTTCGGTACTTTCAATAGCATTTTTCAAAGCTTTCTCGACTATTTCTTTGATTTTTAAGTTTTCTATAACTTCATACGTTAAGACATTTTGTGTTTTTGACATTTTTTTCTCTTCTCTGGGAAATTTAAATACTCCTGAAAGATCATTCATTATAGCATGTATTTCTTTAAGCCTATAAATACGATAAATTAAATCCTTAATACTAAAGTTAATAATGGTAGAATAAGTGGAAGTCATAGACCGAGCGGTTCGAAAAAGCTTTTCGCATATTTGACTACTAAACATCGTCGGGTGAAACATTTCAGGCGTCAGAGATTGCCTGTTATCTTTAAATAGTGTAATTAATTTTATTAAATTGTGAGCATTTAATTCTATACACAAATAACAGTTGTTAGACAAAAAATTGTCTTTTATAGTATATTGCTTATTTCTTTTTATCTATGCTCGCCATATTCTTAGAAAGAAAACTGAATACCACATATAATAAATTCGATCACTTAAAATTGTAGAGTCATCTAAGAAAGACAGTATTATATATTTCATTATGTTTAAATAAGCAATTGTACCGTTAGTATTACCAATTTCTTTTAAATTACTGATTACAGATAAAGAACACATCTTTTCCCCTGCAGAATAATTCATTTTATCTTCCCCTTTTAAATCCCAAGAAGTTAAAAGATGTTTATCTTTTGAAACAGTTTTTACCAAATAGTGAAGATGATCTGAAGTAGCCAAATAATTTCCCATTTGAAGAATTATTCCTTCTTTTAAAAATCTCGTTCGCATTTTAGTTATAATATGCGTTGTATCCTGTACGTAACATTCTTCTACTTTATTTATGTCTATTTGAAACCAAGGCCATTCCTTACTCCACGGAAATATCTGATTGTTCGTAATTGGTAAGCAGTTATTAAGACGCATCGCTTTCAACAAACGAGTGTCACCATCAGATGAAAAACCTGCAATAGTAATACCAAACCTTTTTGCTTCTTTTTTTATAAAACTCCACCGTTCCAGAACATCTTTTGCATTAAATTTATTATCTGTGCTAAATAAAGATAAGCAAAATGCAGGGACATTGCAAGATAAAGACTGGGCCATTATCACATACGCATATGCAGCTTTACTACCAATTTTAAAAAAATTTTGTATAACTTCCGCAGATGTAGCAATATATTTATTTTGGTCGGGTAAACCATTCTTTAAAGGTAAAACAAATCCAAGCACTTTATTTGATCGAGAGTCATATTCAATTTTTCCCGTAATGCGTGTAGCATCTTCGGCAATCCAGATTATTTTTGAAGCATTTTTTTTCCTCTAAATGCTGCACTAAACCATTAAAATCTACTTCACCTTCCTCAATATATCGACGTTTATTATATAAGTATCTATTTAAAGTACTTATTGAAGGCAATGCGTTTGGTAAGTTTGCTTGTAATGTCTCATATAATAACTTTCCTCCTACATAATACAGATAGATACTAAATTTTTTTGTAGCATCATCATAGGAATTTCTGTTTGCATTCTCCGAATTTTTTATTGATATGTCTAAAAGTTTTTTTAGAAAATTATTTATAACTAATCCATTATCTTTAGTAGCAAAATCTATTTCTGAATTTTTTATTTTAGGTAAAAGATTTTCCGTTGCTTTAAAATTACGACATATAATTTTGGAAATTTTTTCTGCTATAGTAAAATAATCTGTTATGAAAGTTTGATTAGGATTTAATTTTTCTTGATTTAATTTTCTCTTTAATCTTTCAGATCTTTGGTATTTTAAACTTTTCCATTTATCACATTGACTGATTATCTTGAAATTAGAACAAGTAGGAATACTGGAATTGGAATCAATATTAAGATCAATAACATAACTAGAATCAGAAACAGAACAGTCAATATCATGCTCTTCATTAATTTTTTCCGAAACTATAATTCGATTATCTGTATCTTCTACTGTACTTTTTGTATTTACTGTATCAAAAATAATTTCTGCTTTATCTATTACTTCCGTAATATCTGCAACTTCCGCTTTGTCTATAACTTCCACTACATCTGGAACTTCCGCTTTATCTATAACTTTTGCTATATCTATAACTTTCACTTTTTTGTTCGCATTATCTACGAGTTGATTAGTTTTATTTATATTTTCAGTATCTGCAAACTCAATATTGTGAATTAATTTCACGTTTGAAAATTTTGATGGCACTTTTGCTACATAATTAGTGATACGATTTTTTTGATTAACAAATGATTTAGTTGACAGATGAATTTGTGTTTTGAATGTGTTTTTTAAGTAAATGCTTTTGAAAGTTGGAATAAATCCAACGTTTTGATGTTGAATTCTTTTTAACAAATTTAGATATAACACAATTTACACCACAAAAGCATTTTATAACACAACTCAATTCACCTACATTTAAAAAACTTGTTTTTATGCTTATGTTATCAAATGATTCCCTTAAAGCTAACCATGCAGCTGCGGTTATTTTACTTTGTGTCCAAGAAACAATTGCTTTCCGTATACGTGCATTTTCTTCCAAAATTGTAGATTCCAATGATTCTTCAGATGTCAAGTTATCATCAATTATGTCTTCGTTTATTACAGAAGATGATTCAGAAGTTGAGGTGCTTGCGTGATTTAGGTTTGAACTTAATTGTTGTAATATCTGGTTGCTTTTCTTAGTTTTTTTGGTTGAATTTTTTAATCCTTCATACATCTTTTCTATGGAGTTTTTATGTAATAATTTTTTTTTATAATATTCAGAAAGAAGAGATATTATATGTATATGTCCAGATACTACTTCAAATAGTGAAGGATTTTTCCAATACATGCCATAATACTTTGGTAGATCTTCTTTGTCTATAATTTTATGTAATCCATTCCTTGCAAACAATATAATGTCTTTAATATCAGAATCGTTTATATTGGATATAACGATCTCATTTTCAAAACCATTAACTATTAATAAATTCTTTAGAGTGATAGGAATTTTTATATTTAAAGATGCTTCAGCTTCAGCAAACACATCAACTTCTGAATTAATTAATTTTTGCTCAAATCCTGTATTTATGCTTGCCATCTGCAAAGTATTTTTTATACATTAATAGATAATTAAATATTATAAATAAAGGTATAAAAGATGTTTGAAACAAACCTTTTCGCTAATTTTAGATAAAATTTCTGCAGAGTATCTTCAAATGTAGTGAAGAATTTCGAATGCACCCGGAATGCAAAATGTTACGTTATATTGTGAATTACTTTGACGTTTGAAAATTTTGATTGCACTTTTGCTACTTAATTTATATTTGAGGTTGTCACATTGTCTATATACTTTCTAGCACTATAAATAAAAAAAGAAATATGCCATTGAATTGCGATATTAACATATCATATGACTTCAATAAAACGTAACAATTTCTTTATGTTTCTAAGTACTTACTAAGACGTTCTATTTTAGCGGGTTTAACATCGTCTAAGGAAATCGCCGTCACCAATGGACTTCCAAAATATCAAATCTTTTTACATTTTTTGATTATGTAATGTTAAGTAGATTTACCTTCTGAAATGTGATACAAATGTTATTCTAATTCTATATATAAATTAAATAACAGAGAACGTACTTTTTTAAGACATAACCTCCTTTTCTTTCTTTACACAAAGCTTCTTTCAATGGATCATGGTATCATGCTGCAGATAATACACCATTTTTTACTATAAATGTTATATTACGATCAATGTTACGATCAATGTTTACGATCAATGTTATAGAATTTAACAAGATCACTGAAATAAACATATACTCGTATTATCGATATGGGACGCTTCTGAGAAACAGCGTCATGCGCATCGGTGGCCCGGCCGACGAGCCTCGTACGGTAGTGGGGGGAGCAATAGGTGTCGCTTCGGAAATCTGCCCGGAAAGTTGTAACTAATTCCGATTGAGCACTGTTACTACATATTTTAAATATAATGTTTGACACAAAACAATTATCAGTTTAAAAATAAACGTAATAATGCTCAGAGATTTAATTATGCCCACTATAATGCGCATTAATGCCTCAGTAATGCCACAGTAATGCCCAGTATTGCCCAGTATTGCCCAGTAATGCCCCAGTAATGCCCAGTAATGCCCAGTAATGCCCTAGTAATGCCTGGTAATTCCTAAAGTTTGTACACCTACTGCCCTCAGCGGTTTCCCCCTCGCTTTCAACGCAAATCATTGGTTAATCAATTTGCTATACCTAACTTTATTGCTAACCAATGATAGAACATATAGACGAATAGTATCATTTATTGTCTATTATTTTAATAAAACAATTAATGATAATTGTACGCTTTAAACCATGCTTAGTTACTAAGAAGTTCATGTGCGAAAGTTGATATTATGTCATGTTGTAGTTACTGAGAACTAAGGTAACAAAGGTACGCCTTCGGTGAAACGCATACTCCCTCGCTTTTTGCAAACCGAAGGTTGGCAGCAGTCGGTCGTAAAAAAAGGGTTCCTAATATGAGACACAAAGATTTTTTTTTATATGAAATTGGTCTTATTGACTTGGATATTACTAGGTTTAAATTAGGTTTCAGACTCAAAATCTAGTTGACCAAACGAAAAGCTTGATACTCTTTTGATACTCTAAACTTTTGTATGTAATATTTTTCTCCAAAATCGATTCTATTAGAGATATTTTAAAGTCTCAGTACTAATGTTGAAAGCCATAACCTTCAAGCCTCATAATTCAAAAGTCCTCAATGAAAAATTTCGTTATAGCATTTTGGAAAGCTCTCGAAGTCAGAATATGCAGTAAATAAGGATTTTTGAGTGTGTCATATTACGAGTTCCACGCTTTGCGATTTCACGATTACCAAATCTAATATTTATAATTAAGCAAATTATCATATTCCGTATTTTTCTATTAATATGACTTTACTCTATTATTGAATGCAGAATTTATTATAGAAGATATTTTTATTATTTTATAATAAACATGGTTTAAAGATTTATCTCAATAAAACTTTTGACAACATCCAATTTCAAAAAACTTTTTTTCAACGACTGCACACATGATCTAATAATAAATCTTTTACTAAATAGATTTCAAGAGTAATAAGAGTAATAAGATTATGATGGTACCAACCATATGCGTTTAATAATAAAGCAGAAACTTCGCTATTTCATATTAGGAATCTATCCCATAATAAGACTTTACCCTACTCTAATACATTTTTCAAAGTGTTACATAGTGTTTTAACCAGTATTGCGCTAAGAGAGCTTAACGCTTAATAACCACCTACCATACGTCTGACAGATCCTGACAATTTTAAAGTTGTTAATATTTTAGCGTACAAATTTCGTATAAACTTGTTCGTTCTTGTACCTTTTCCCCGCGGCTCTCAATGCCGTGCTAGCACTCGTCGAGGTCGGGGGTGCGCGCGTTTGTCTCTGGTAAATAAAAAACTATCACCGTGCGTCTGAGAGACGCATGGTAGGTGGTTACTTGACTTTTTTATAATTGTATATTTTTATTGTTTTAGTTAAATATGACTTGTAATAATGCTAATATTGAGCAGTGGTTGGAACAAGATCTGTCAGACAAGGAAAATATACCAAACGATAAATGCAGCTATATGGAGTCTGATATTAGATCAGAATATGTACTAGAAGAAAGTTGCGGGACAGATACAGAATGCGATGAGTCAACTGTAGTGGATAACGAAAATACTCCGCCCCAAAATAATTTATCTTCAATTTTACTTGAAGAGCAAGAGTTTTCATCTAAGGATGAAGAGCATTTGTCACAAATGTGATCAAAACCTAGAAAGAATTATTTTGGTAAAAATCGCTTTCGTTAGTCATCTACCCCACAATCTTTATGGTCGAGAATTTTGCAATATAACATAGTGCAAGAACGAGAAGGTATAAAACCAGCACATCAGAGTGAGCTAAATGCTCGTTTTCTCCACTGGATATTTGGCAACAATTTTTTACTGACAAAATGCTCAAAAAAATCTCACTCCACACTAATGTGAAGTTGAGAGAAATCAGACCAAACTATCAAAAGCCAACCAGTGTTCAAGATATGGATCTCGTGGAATTTAAGAGATTTATAGGACTCCTGTTTTATACAGCTATATTCAAAGAAAATCATGAACATTATACATCATGGTGCAGTACTAACGGTACTGGAAAGGAAATATACTGTTGTATCATGAGCAAGAACCGGTTTGAAATGTTACTAAAAATCCTTCGTTTTGATGATGCAGTGACCAGACCAGCACGTCGAGAAAATGCATCCGCACCTATTGCTAAGCTCTTTAATTCTTTCATAGAGTGGTGTCAAGCTATTTGTACTATTAGCAGTTGTGTATGTATTGATGAAATGTTGCTGGCGTTTCGAGGAAGATATAGGTTTAAAATGTACATGCCAAAAAAACTGGCAAAATATGGCATGAAAATTCAATGTCTACAGATGCAAGATCGAGATATCTACTCAATGTCTATATAGGGTGATTCAAAATAACCTATTGGTCCCGAAGCTGGCATATTCATAATCGAATTCTGAAACGATTTTTCCTTTTGCAAAAATTTGTCCGGAGCTTAGTTTTCAAGTTACAATAAGAATTAGCGTATGACGGGGCAGATACAAGTGGTAGACAGGGGCGGCGCGACTCACTGTTACACGTGGGTGTTTCCGTGGGGCACCTCCTGTGCTCAGATGACTGACAAAAGTACATGGACAGCACATTTCTATTTAAACTTTTTTTCTCTCTCTCTTTCTCTCTCTCTGTCACTTTAATTATGCTACATTTAACTTGTCAAATTTCTGTCATCCGGCCGTCAAATATCGGGATGACCGTAAAATCTTCAAGTAAGTTTACATTATTATAATAAATGTACGCCCGAGAATAATAAAATTTAATGCAAATTAGATTACTTAAATGTGCACTTGCAAGTTAAAAGTAGCACTTTTAAAACGCACAAAAAGGAAAGGAGAGAGAGAGAGAGAGAGAGAGAGAGAGAGAGAGAGAGAGAGAGAGAGAGAGAGAGAGAGAGAGAGAGAGACGGGGAAGAAGGGAACTTTAAACAAGTTTAAGCACGTTCACTCACGCACACGGCAATCAGCTTATTGTTTCCACGATGCGACAGTTCAATTTAAATTTGTCCTTTATCCATATCTATCCCTCGAAGTTGTTTCATATTTTACCACATTTACACTATTTACTCTGCACTTGATCGATAAACGCGGAACTACTCGACCGATCGATCAACTTCATTAATTACTCTAATCACTACAATCATTCGATGCGTTAAAATTACTCGAAGAAACGCGTGTTTACGTTACGATCACACAATACGTGTTCACTCGACGATATGAAGCAGTCGACTGGATGTTATTGGTTATGTTGTTATAAGAGTGTCGAACGATTGGTTAAAGCCATAAGTCAAAACGCGGCAATTTAAAATGAAAATATTGGTTAATACAATTTACTTCAATACAATTTATTAGAAAAATGTTGCAAATGCATGTTTATCAATATTTGTTAAAAATTGTATGATAGTGACTTTATCAAGATAATTATTATTCATTCTAAATATTCAAGAAATAATTTTATCAAAATCAATTTTTTCTAAACATTTTTTTTTATTTCTTATTTTTGAATATTTGCGAAAACTGTGAAAATATTCCTCGAAATAAAATATTTGGTTGCCCTGAAAAGGGCAGATTATCCGTTGCTGCAAGGAGGTTTCAAGAATTACATTCTTGAAGTTTTTTTTATAATAAATATTCTAAATAATTATCTTGATAAAGTTACTTACAATTTTTAACAAGTAATAATAAACATGCATTTGCCACATTTTTCTAATAAATTGTATCGATGTAAATCGTATTAATCAATATTTTCATTTTGAATTACCGCGTTTTGACTTATGGCTTTAACCAATCATTCGACACTCTTATAACGACATAACCAATAACATTCAGTCGACTGCTTCATATCGTCGAGTGAACACGTGTTGTGTGATCGTAACGTAAATATGTGTTTCTTCGAGTAATTTTAACGCATCAAATGATTGTAGTGTTTACAGTAGTGATTAATAGTAATTAATAAAGTCGATCGATCGGTTCGTCGCGTAGTTGCCGCGTTTATCAATCAAATGCAGAGTAAATAGTGTAAATGTGGTGAACTATGAAACAACTTCGAGGGATAGATCTGGTTAAAGGACAAATTTAAATTGAACTGTCGCATCGTGGAAACAATAAGCTGATCGCCGTGTGCGTAAGTAAACGTGCTTAAACTTGTTCAAAGCGCCCCCCCCGTCTCTCTCTCTCTCTCTCTCTTCTTTCTATCCCTTTTTGTGCGTTTTAAAAGTGCTACTTTTAACTTGCAAGTGCATATTTAAGTAATCTAATTTGCATTAATTTTTATTATTCGCGGGCGTACATTTATTATAATAATGTAAACTTACTTGAAGATTTCACGGTTATCCCGATATTTGACGGCCGGATAACAGATCGAAATTTGACAAATTAAATGTAGCATAATTAAAGTGACAGAGAGAGAGAGAGAGAGAGAGAGAGAGAGAGAGAGAGAGAGAGAGAAAGTTTAAATAGGAATGTGCTGTCCATGTACTTTTGTCAGTCATTTGAGCGCAGGAGGTGCCCCACGGAAACACCCACGTGTAACAGTGAGTCGCGCCGCCCCTGTCTACCACTTGTACCTGACCCGTCATACGCTAACTAATTCTTATTGTAACTTGAAAACTAAGCTCCGGACAAATTTTTGCAAAAGGAAAAATCGTCTCAGAATTCGATTACGAATATGCCAGCTTTGGGACCAATAGGTTATTTTGAATCACCCAGTATATAACTAGGTAAAAAATCCGATAAGCTAAACTTATCATCTGAATGTTATCGTTTAAAGAAACCGACGCAAACTGTAATGTGCCTCATATCTCCAATAGAAGGACCTAACCGAAACGTAACAATTAATAATTGGTGCACTTCTATTGAGCTGCTAGAGTTACTGAAAAAGAAACAGCTAACGGTTGTAGGAACTTTGAAAAAAAATCAAAGAAAAATACATCTAGAATTCTTGCCAGTTTGTCGACTAGATGTTGAGTCAACTATTTTTGGATTTACAAAAGATATCACTATATCTTCATATGTGCCAAAACCAAATAAAGCAGTGATCACCCTGTCAAGTATGCACCAAATGCCCAATGTCGACTAAACCATCAAAAAATCAGAAATAATACTTTTTTATAACTAAAATTGGAGTGGACTTACTCGACCAAAGATGCTCCAATTACTCCACAGGTTGTCGCACTCGCAGATAGTCTTTGGCAGTATTTTACAGATTGCTTTGACATTTTGCCCTCAAACTGCTACGTCGTGAGCTTATCTGCGCATGCTCAAAAGATTGCGCAAGGTCAAAAGATTGAAAGCAGGTTTAAGTTTATCAAAAGACTAGCTGAACATCTCACCAGACCACACATGGAGTGCCGTGAAAAAATGTAAAAGTGCAACAAGATATCAGAATCTTACTTCGACGAATTCTCAACTTTAACGAGAAAACCACTTCATCAGCAATTCCAAGTGGCAGCGGTGCTAGAAGATTGGCGGTTCAAAAAAACTGTTCAACTTGCGACTATAAAAAGAGACGGAGAACACAATACATGTGTTTCAAATGCAAGACACCAATTTGCCTTTAATGCTCAAACAAGTTGTGCATTGACTGTCGTGAAAAACTATAACTTAAATGCTTGCATTTTATTTAAATGCTCATTATAGCATAAAAAAATTTGTTTTGCAATGGTTGATGATTATTTAATAATTAAAAAAATGTATAAAGAAGTTCCTATTCTTTAAGATTATTTTTGTGGATCTCATTTTTCAAATATGTTAATTTGTAAACCTAAAATGAGAAATTTTAAACACTCTTTGAGATTTTAAAAAATATTATTTTTTCTCTTTCTAATAAATAATTTAATGTGTCCTTAAACTATTTTTAAATCAATAATAAAAACTTAAAACCCTTACTTAAAAAATTTCACAAACAAGAGTAATTTTACTCCCGCGTCCACTGGACGCATGGTAGATGGTTGTGTGACAAAAACTGGTGGTAGGTAGTTAAGGCGATGCTGGAGCATGGTGGAAGTATAACATGGTGTGCTCAATTTGGCTAAACCACGCCCCTTTTCACGGCAAAGTGTCTCTTATTCCTGAAGGCTGCCAACTGTGAAAAAATGAAATATTTAATGTCGGAAAGTTGCTGAACCTAGATGGTCGCATCTTTGTCACATGTACGAATGCGTGCATTGCGTCTTTTTCTGTCATACCAGCGCCGCCAGCGTCATTGCTCCAATTTCAGCACCTTTGCTTCATAGCGTCCATAGTAACAACACGTATTTTTAGGTTATTTTTTAAACTTTATTGTAAAATAAAGTGAAAATGGTACGTTGTGTAGTGAAATCGTGTAAAAATTGCAACGAAACGTGCTTGCTGGCGCAAGTAAGCTTTTTCCGATTTCCGGAAAATGCAGTAATGCGTGAAGGCTGAATTCAGAGAATCGGAGAGAGTTTTATGCCGAAAAATATTAAGAATGGTAAGTCTTATTAAATATTATTAGCCAATTTTTTGTAATGACATTATTTCCATTACAATTTGTATTACACACACACAGGCACACACACAACATTCCAATACTGTTCCAATAGAAAATATTGTAAATATTCGTATCTTAATAGAGCAACCTAACCTAACACCAATTACTTGATATACATACTAACCAACAACTTTCTATTTAATTATCTTAACTTTTGCAATAATTTTAAAGAATAGTACATTAAACTGATGCAATATGTTTCAAGATAATTAAATGTACATATCATGTATACATTTATACATATTGTCGAAATTAAAATAATTTAATAGGAAGTTACATAGCACACATCAAGTGCTTGATGTAAACTAGGACAATTGTTAACTTATTAATTGTTAGTTAACTTAACTATTATTCTGTCATTTGAATTTTCAGCAAATATATGCTTAGCACACTTCACAGAAGATTTGTTTGTGAGAAGTAAGAAGATTTGACCTCCTATGGACATTCGAAGACGGTCGCTTTTGCCGAGTGCAGTTCCAACATTATTGTTACCAAAAACGGAAAATAGGTAAACATGAATAAATAATAATTGATGTATTAATTACTGAAAAATACATTCCTTTTTTTGCATAACATTATCAAAGTAACATTTATGTTTTCTATTTTAGTGACAATGAAAGTAATATGGACTTCAAAGTCATAGCCGAAGATTTTCCGCTTTCCGTCACGAAAATGTACATGCAGTCTTCCGAGTTACTCGTCAGCCCTGATGATCCATCGAATATACAGGAATGTATGATAGATGTAGAATCACCAGGGTCGATTTAGAAGGTAAGAACAACATTGAACGATTACTGATGATAGTAATTTGCTATCTTAATGTGCCACGAAATTCTTGGTATATACAATAAACAATAATGTTTTGTTTCATTATTACAGTAATTGAAGGCTGGAGGAAACATATGCAATGTGTCGAACGTCACCAAAAACAAGAAAAAAATGAAAAAAATCAAATAGAACTTTTAGCTCTTAGCTTTTTAACTTTGAAATGTATAAAATAATAAATAATTATGTGTATCTAAAAACTGTATAATATAAGAATTGTGTATAATAAATTATTATATTTATTATGAAACCTGCATAAAAAATAATGACTTATTTCTACACATTTTGTCGGTAGAGATTGTCTTAGTCAGTTCATTCGAAAACAGCAACATATACCTCAAGCATAAAATCAATGAATATTATTTTATTTTATTTAATTTAACTATCTCAACTATTTTTTTCTTTTCATTCTTAATGAAACAATATCTTCAATTTTCAATAATTTCTTATTTACAAAAAATTCTGTAACAATTTGTGGACTTAATAATTCTATTTATTTCTTGTTTTGGAAAAAATTCTTGTATATCAATGGTTGTTTTTAAAATTTTTAAGAACTTTATTTTTTATTATTAAAATTATCGTAAAATTTATTACGATATTTATATTTGTAGTGTTATTTCAAATATTATTTTATTATTAAATACTATTAATCTTTATATTTTACACAAACTGTTTAATTTTTATTAATTTTTTACAATGAGCGCAGTTAGTCTTTCGTGTCGTGTTGTATTTAATAACATTTATTTACAGCGGTAACTATCTACAAGAAAAGAGACAGAGTGAAAATAGAAAACGTCCGACAAAGACAGTTATATCAGGTGTACAGACTTTAGAAAGTGAAATACTTCAACTTTTCACAGTTGGCAGCCCTCTGGAATAAGAGGCAGAAAAACGACAGAGAGCGCAGATTTTAGAGAAAGAAGGCTGCAAATTGAGCACACCATGCTATCCCTTCCACCATGTGCTGGAGTGACGGCCGAACTCCTACGGTCCTGCGCCATCTACTAAGTGGAACTAAAAATGTTGATAATATCGATATTTTTAGATCCATTATCATTTGAGTTCTGCACTCATCCTTGTCTTTTCAACAAGCAAAACCGCCTAACTCAGTACCATATATTTCGACAGGCACACTCGGGCCGTCTCGTAGGCGGATGAGTTTACGCGAAACAATTTTTCGTCCGACCTGTTGGGTTTCTGCTGTTGAATAAGGACGTAATGTGTTGGCAATATACATTGCACTTTGACACTACGCTATCTCTTTTCGCTGCATGTAACAAAAAGGGATTGACGTTAGTCAGACTAAATGTTTAGCACATTTATTACCATTTCATTAAAAAATTATGTATATAATACATAATACTAAAATTATATTTTCATGTCGAACATGAATATGGCAATATTTTGTAGGCAATATGGAATGAATCCTTCATTCCCATCGTCCATTTCTATGAAACGCAAAAATTTTTCATAGTTTCTCTATTTTCGTTTGCTTATGTTTGCCTATAAGATGGGCAAATACAAACTTAAAATAGGCAGCCCACGATAAACGCCTCTGATAATTAATTAAAAATAGTCAGCCCACGGTAAACGCCTCTGATATTTAATTAATAATAGTCAGCCCACGATAAACGCCTCTGATAATTAATTAAAAGCAGCCCACCTCCTGTATCAATCTTCTCAGGTCGTAGTGACGTACTGGCGCTTGCCCACTATAGCCCTCTTCACTTATTATTATTGTTATTAATATATGTATTACAGTACCAAGTGTTGTAATACATATATTATGATTGACAAAGTAACATACAAATATATTTCATTTTTAACATTTATAATACACACAGATTTATTAAAAAAACAAATACATAATTTTATATATTAAAGAAACACTCTTCTAACATTCTGTTAGACAATACAAATTTTCATTCATCTAATTGATTGATGTATTATGACTTATATTAACTCATTACGCGTGTACTTTGGCGCAAGGATCAACTCCGCCTCTTGATGTGTTTGCAGCTTATATTCCTCGATCAAAATATTTTTCACTAATTTGCTAGCACTGTTGTAACATAATTAAAAAATCTCAAATAACGTATTCTCCAAAATGTTTTGCATTGACACTATATACGTTATCTTTTGTAATCTAGAAAAAAATATATTTTCTTTAATGTAATTATTCCAATATATTAATAACTTTTTATAAATAGAAACATATGTACTCTTTATATAAATTATGTATCTGACCTTGCTTTGGAATTAGGAGTATTATGCATACGGGCATCTACCGTATCGTTTTTATATAATTCACATGATATGTACTTTTCTTATAGCTTTCATGAAAAATGAATTATGCAAAGTTGACAATTGTTATATTATATTTTTTTTCAATATTGGCTTCGTGTTCTTGTAATGATATTTTATCTATTTGCAGCGCAATGTCTGTCTCCTCCACTGACGGAGTAATTTAAATATTTCTGATCATAATTTATTTTGTAGCTCAATGTTCAATGCAATCCTTATGTCTGCAATAAATTATAATAAAATATTGTTGTGCCCGTTCGGCCGAGCTTGAGAAGCTGGCCGAAGGAAGATCTATCAATCAGACAGAAGAAGCGCGGCTGGCTTTTGTTTGGTGTTCAGGACGCGGAGCCGTCAAGAATTATTCTGTACAATTACGCTACGATATTATTATATAAAGTTCCACGATTAAAGCTTGAGTTTTTTTTGTAAAGAGTGTTTATTCATTTTGTATCGCGCGTTCGAGTGTCCTAGCGCGAGTAAAATGTGTGCTCGTATCGTCGAGTATAACAATATGTAAATTCACAATAAAAAAAATAAAACAAAGCTATTCAGAGACTCTTACCTTCATCGTCTATTTTCCATATATTAGTAATTTGATCTAGAAAAACAAGTAATTCAATACTGTGATCCATATGTTACACTTTTTGCAATAAGAATTACATAATTGGATCAGTCAAGTAGATATCATCGGACAGTCAAATCGTAAATTTTTAAGTTTGTTTAATTTTATCCTGGTTGACCTTAATATATAATTTATTAAATAAAATAAAAAAATATATGGTTAATTTGGTTAATCAATTATAATATTCCAATGTATATCATAGAGTATTTTTATAGTATTTAAATGTCTTCTCAGATTAGATGATAAAGATAAAAACGTATTGCAATCTATAAAATAGAAAAATATTTAGCAGTAAGATTACAAGATTGCATTAGAGATACAAAATAAAAATAAACAGATGAATCATGTGAGCTCACCTTGCTTCACAATATCCTTTTCCTATTAATATCTTCAGTCTTAAATTCATATATTGCCTAAGTGTAGTATTATATGCTTCATAAGTCAAAAGGGACTCTAAAGATCTGATTCTAGATTATAAATTCGTTGCAAGGCAGCTCCAAATCTTTCGATATCATACATCATTGAATAATATTTGCAGAATGGTATAAGGATACTTTCAAAAGTAGTCTGAAAATAACATTCAAATACAATAATTAATATGTGTGTATATATATATATATATATATATATATATGTGTGTGTGTGTGTATATGTATATATATTCATATATATATATATATATATATATATATATATATATATATATACAGGATGATTATTAATGACTGTTTTCACTTTTTACCATAGGAGCACGCATTTGTAATTTCTAATATAATAATATGTTAGAAATACGTATCCGTCGGTAAATCATGCTCCTAGGGTAAAACATGAAAACAGTCATTAATAATCACCCTGTATATATATATATATATATATATATATATATATATAATAGAAACAACAAGTTTAAATAGATTTTTTAAAATTATTTTAGAACACCTATTAGTTTTTGTTATTGCTTGCGTATAAAGAAAACAAAAATTGGTATGGATTAACCTTGTGTGCATCATAATTTGTTTCTGCATTTCCTAGTACCAGAAGTAACGACAATAATTCATTCACCATAGAAATTTCCAATAAATCTTCAAATACATCTTCAAATAAATATGGTTTGAAGTTTCCAGCAGTTTCTCCAATATAAAAATTAATTGATATGAATATTACACTTATCACACAGCAAATTCAAGCAAAGGTGAACGTCTTTATCTCGTCAAGCGTAGCGTAACGTCGTCCTTTCATGGGCCTCTTCAGTTTAGGGAACAAGAAAAAGTCACAGGGGGCCAGATCTGGGGAATACGGTGGCTGCGGCATCATTAGTGTGTTGTTTTTGGCCAAAAAGTCGCGCACAAGCAACGATGTGTGAGCAGGGGCGTTTGGTACGAATTTCGCGGCGACCCGTCTCATGCCCAAATCATTGATAAAAATCGAATGGCACGAGCCAATCGATATGTTGAGGTCCTCAGCAACTTCTGTAACGGTGATTCGACGATTGGCCAATACCATTTTCTCCACTTCATTAATTTTTTCGTCTGTTGTTGAAGTGCTCGGGCGTCCGGCACGCTCTTCGTCGTTCACATCTTCTCGGCCTTCTGAGAACATTTCGTACCACCGATAAACGTTGCTTCGGTCCAAGGTAGCTTCTCTGTATGCCACAGTCAACATTCGGAATGCATCCGCGCACTTAATTTCGTTTTTCACACAAAATTTGATACAGGTTCTTTGATCCATTTTTTTGAATAGGTAAAAATCGAAGACGATCCAAAACACGTGCAAGCAAAGCAGCTGTCAACAATTAAGTGAACATTCAAAATGGCCGAGCTTGTCGGCATAAGTGAGAGACATGAGTACCAACATAACGCCACAAAAAGATCGAAATTCGAATATACGTAACCCGCGAAAATTCAAAATTCGCGATACTTTTTGAACACACCTCGTACATACTGATGCCATTTTTGATCCTGATGAAGTTGATAATGAGTCAATTTATAAAGAGGAAGAATGTTTAACTTCTAATAAAGCTTTTGTATCACTTGAATGCGCAACGTGTTGTAGAAGCATGCAAAAAGCATCCACAATGGTCTTTTAATACAATTAAAGCTCAATTCTTTAAAATAAAACATCTTGTATATTTAAATAAATGCAAAAAATATGTTGAACAACAGGGCACATGTCGGGAAAAATGGCAATCCGTAACAAAATATTGTCTGAAGCAAATCATGCAGGCCCGCTTGGAAGGAATTCCTGTTCATGATCAAACTATTCGAAGGTGGGCTCTGTATTATACTAAATGTATTAGATTGATAGATTTTAGAGCGTCGTTGCAATGGGTCAACAAATTTAAGAAAAGTTTTGGTTTTTCGTCAAGAAAAATTTGTTTATTCACTTCTGTCAAAAAACAACGTGAAACCGAGGAAACTATAAATAAAGAATTGAATTTTATTTCGATCTTGTTGATAATATTTATTCAAAATTTGATGCAGGTAAAATATTTAATATTGATCAATCGGGATTTAATTACATGCCACTTTCCAATTGCACACTGTCATTTACAGGTGAAAAAATTACGACAGTTGTAATTCCTCAATTAAACGCCCGAACTCATTCCTACACTATCCAACTGATTCTTTCTATGGAAGAAAAATTAATATCATCAATGATGATTTGCCTCCAAGAAGTTAGTAATAAATTTTCTACGACCATACAATTTTCCAATTACGAAAACCTTGTAATTCGATGTTCCAAATCTGGCAAACTAGACAAGAGTCTTGTAAGGGATTTCTTTAAAACCATCGTCTTTAAAACCATCGTTAAACAAAATCCAAAAAGAAGGCAGTTTTAATTCTAGATTCGTGGGGCGCTCAAAAATCAGACGAACTTTATCAGGATGATAATGTAACTGTTTTATTAAAAATTTTGCCAGAAGATTCTACAGGTTTCATGCAACTGCTTGATTTATTTTGTTTTCATCAATGGAAAGATTTTATCAAACGGTTTACGGAACATGCTTTTCTTACAAGAAATCAAACATTTTTACATAGGCGCAAAAATATATTAAAAATCCATAGCTTGATTTTGAATCAATTTCAATCTGCAGTATATCAACCGATGTTTAGATATGCTTGATTCAAAGGCGGATTTGATATTCTACATGTAGAATTTAAAGGGTTAAAAGATATAAATTTTTCATTTGAAGAACTCATTTGCCAAATTTGTTATCAAAATCCTACATGTATCAAATGTTCATACGAATTCTGCAGTACATCTCTTTGTTACGATTGCTTTTTCGAACGTTACCATTATCATTAGTTTTTCGTTTTTTTTCTTCTCTTTGCTCTTATTTTTGCTTTTAAAATGAAATAAACACAATTTATGTTTTATTAAATAAAGCATTAAACATAGTAATTTTTGTAAAATGCGCGGAGAGAAAGCAGATTGAAGTAAAAAAATATCGCGGAAGTGACAAACCGTGGGGTCCGCCTCCGCGTGCAAGCGTGAACACACATACACATGCTAACGCCGACGATACTTGCTAAATTTGAGAACTTGTAATTTAAATAGTTTTTATCAAAAAAATGTTTGTAATCAGTATTTCAAAACGTTTCAACATGCGTTAAAATAATGTGTAAAGAAATAGAGAGATTCATTAAAAAAATTAGTGTGCGTGTGTGATTTATTTCGCATAATTACGAGCATGCGTTATTTAAAAGTATGATTACGCGTATACCGTTGCAATTACGGAAATTATACATAGAAGCTTTATTGTAGACAATTTCAAGAACTTTATTTTTTATTTGACACTTTTTTCTAGAAAATCAATATTTATTGAGATATAACTAACATTTTCGCTATATAACTTTAACTTCTATTGCGCACAGCGCCCTCTAGAGGCGCCATTCTGACGAAATATTGTATATAGCTAAATTCTACTCGATAAGACCTTTCTAACGATATATAATTCGTACCCATGGGCGATTATCACTTTGTGCACTTCCCTTGTGAGATCTGATAATCTCGTATGTGTGGAACTCCCTGACTCGCGTAAAAGAGGTCGATCTCTCGCTGGCGCGTCTACTTTGGCGCGATGCTCGACCGAGCCTCTCGATGTGCTTATTATAGATAAATTGTCAATATGTGTAAATAAAAATAATTCAAAATAAAAATTAATGAAGAACCGCGATGAAATGAAATTGTATATTCTTATATGAATGCATTTATGTTTAAACGTGTATAAATGATATGATTGCCGTATTTACAATGCAATTGATAATTTCCGTTGCATTTCCGTAGATTTCAAACATGCCTGAACTTTAGCCGAATAATTATTATACAATCTGAATAACAAAGCCAAACGTATTAGAATTTATGTGCTGTGTAATTGTAGTCTAGACCTGACGTAAGATAAGTTCATAAGTCGTATAAATTTTTAAAAATATTACTTATAAGTTCTTATAGCCTTTTTGTCAAAAGATGTATGTCTCACTAAATGTCATTTGCAAGATATAACCTGTAAAATGACTAAAAAACGTCTAAATTTAAACAACTTTTAATAAAATAATTAAAAGGTGTCTGCAATTTCGGCAACCTTACTCTGGAATAACTAAAGGAATTAAACTATATAAAAATAAGTAGACAATTTTATTTAAATAAATGACGATAACCTTTATATCTTTTTGGCGTATCTACTTAAAAAAAGCAATTTCACTAAAATATTTTTCTTTTCGACACTGTCCCACTTTTATTTGCTAATTGTGGAATTAAAATTATATCGCTGCTATCAATTCTAATCATTACATACGTCATAATGTGACATTTAATGTTATACGTATAAGAAAGTCAAGTTTGAAAAATTATACTTTTATATGTGCGGAATCAAAAGCAAAGTGCAATCTGGCTCATGAAAAATATAATGAACACTTGTAGTAAGTCACTGCTACTATGCGTACTCGATGGATGCACACAATCATTTTCAATTGACATGTTAATACGGCTGCTGTGCGGTATAAGATAAATGAATGATACTAATTAAACAGTAATATTTTTTGTATAGTAGCAATTTATAAAATAGACACAGTTAATTGTCTACCATGGATCTCTTACAAGATATATGTATAATATATAGTATATACTTCTATGTTCTATCTATACCGGCATTGCAAAAAAGAAGGTTTAACCTTTCAAACCGTTTCAAGTTTTTCTTTTTTTAATGAATATAGGACTCAGGAGACACAAAAAAAAGATCTAACAAATAGCCCAGGTCTTCCCTAATATTATAGCTATACAAAAGTCGGTGAATAGCATTGATATTATTGTTAAGCAAAAATTTCTCAAATTAGCAATCCCAGTATAATAATTCGAGATTTACTATAACAATTTACAATTTTTAGAAACACGTTGCTTCCACGAAGATTTTGCGACAAAATGTATCATTAATATTATTAAATGTCAAACTTATCATACAGTAATTACGAAGAACTGATTGTGATTAAAATTATTAAATTTGTAGATTTTTAAAACAAAAATGTGACATATAAAATAGAATAGTTAATAAATAAACACAATATATTAGGTGTATGCATTAATTTTAAAGGATTTTAAGGTAAACTTACGGCTTTGCTGTGACAAAATGGTTACCAAATTGATCATTCGAAATATTTCCCATCTCTAGTCACTACTTTTTCCCATCTTTCTGGTAATAAATGGATTCCACGTCAAAAGAATGATACATCTTTAGAAACTATCCACAAATCGACCCATTTTTTGATATCTTCATAATAATGGAAACGCTGCTCTGTCAGGCCATGAGCCATTGATCAAAACAGGTGGTAATCCGAAGGAGCAATATCTGGAGAGTACGGCGGGTGTGGTAGAACATCTCAGTTAAGCGCTTCCAATGTTTCCTTGACCGATTTCGCAACATGAGGCCGAGCATTGTCGTGCTGGAAAATCACTTTGTCGTGTTTTTTTGCGTGATCTGGCCTTTTTTGCTTTAATGCTCGGCTCAATTGCATCAATTGTTGTTGGTAGCGTTCTCCAGTAATAGTTTTGTTGGGTTGGAGCAGCTCATAATACAGTACACCCAGCTGATCCCACCAAATACAGAGCATGAGCTTGGCGCCATAAATATTTGGCTTTGCCGTTGATGTTGATGGTTTGCTTGGCCTACGCCATACTTTTTTGCGCTTCGGATTATCGTAATGTATCCATTTTTCATCACCCGACACGATACGATGCAAAAAACTTTTTCTTCTGTGTCTTTAAAGCAACAATTCACAGGTCATTTTGCGCCTTTCAATATCCCTTGGCTCCAATTCGTACGGCACCCAATATCCTTACTTTTGAATCATTCCAATAGCCTTCAAACGTCTGGAAATCGTTGATTGATCAACATTTAATGATTCTGCAAGTTCTTCTTGCGTTTGACTCGGGTCTTGATTGAGGAAAGCTCCAATTTCTCATCCTCAAACTTTTTTGGCTGGCCTTTCCTTGTCTTCCGTGTTAAAATCATCTTTTTTATAGCGTCGAAACCAGTACTCGCATGTTGAAATCGATGGAGCATAATCACCATAAGCTTTCGACAGCATTCGTTGACTTTCAGCAACACTTTTTTTTTAATGGAAGCAAAAAAGCAAAGCTTCCCGCAAATGCCGTTTTGTTGGCACAAATTTCGACATATTTAATGCTCAAAAAAACAATGTTGTTTACAATTCGGCACAGTGGCGCATACAGAAAACTAAAGCCACTTGATGGTGCTTTAATATGAAGTTAGCAACAATTTGGCCCGATGCGATATAGTACTAGTTACGCCATCTCTTGTAAATCCTTTAAAATTAATGCATACACCTGATAATAGTGTCAGCGTGAGGAAATGCGTGTAATATTAAGAGGATGCTATAGGGACCGAAGAACTTCCTCGACGTCGGCATTGCATATTATTTTTCGAGGGAGACCAGGCTATCGCTCTTTGTCCAACGCATAGATCTGTCTTTGTTTATCGATTATTTTGCCATCTGCGAAAAGACCTATCAACTACAGTCACTACTCTGCTTGCCATTGTTTACGTGCGCTAAGCGAAATTTGTACACGTACAGCTGTTTACATGTTAAACTTTTTTGTTGGGCTTTTGACTGGAATGATACACAGTCAGTGTTGTATGTTAGACTTTTCTAAAGTGCGGTCTGGTCTCATTTCATACATATGAGCTACAGAACGTTAGTAAATGACAAAAGTTAACCTCGGTTGACAGATCCACGAGCCGAAAATAAATAAATTTTTAACTTTTTGTTCAATTTTCTCGTAAAATTTACCAGCCCGCACTTTGTCTTGGTGCGTACTTTTATTCTGTAAAAGGATTTTGTGATCTGTGAAGCCAATTCGAAAATTAATGAACACTGTAATGTGTCGGTAATTCCTGTCACTATAGCATCCTCTTAATGTTGTAAATAAATGATAATACGTAAATAGTAATAAATAAATAAATAATCTTGCAAAATATAGTCCATTTGATTGTATTTTAAGTGATATAAATGAGTGTGTGTGTCGAAACGTCTTGGAAAAAATTTTATATACAATTAAACGTTTTTTAATATATATACGGACATATTTTATACATAATGATATATAATTATATTTCAGGTAACAAGCTGACATTATTTGTTGTTATTTTGACGTCAAAATGTCGTCAAAGTCATCTTAATGATGAGTCTATGGAATATTAACTTCTAAAATTTAATAAATCTTTTTAGTATAAAAGTTTGGTAAGAAAAATACTGTTTTGAGTTATAGTTTATTTGGCATCAATATATAATTTGTGTACTATTTTGGTTTTTCAATGATTATAAGATGTCTATTTAAGCAAATTTTTGTGTGATTATACCTTTTTCGCCAGTAATGATAACACTGGCGAAATTCTATCGTTCAACTCTCATAACTCAAAAAATGCTTAATGAAAATAAACTTTATTATAATATTTTAGAAAATTTTCAAATTAATCTACAAGAAAATGTAATAAAATTTAGGGGAGTGCTATTGAAAAAATTCAAGTCTTTCTTCTGACCTTAGCGATGATAAAACTGCTAATATTAATAAATGAATCTTATATACCCTAAAACTTCTAAAATTCTGAAATATTTTTCTATAGTGTTGACTTTAATGAGCTGAATGTTCCCTTTCACGCAGGAATCTCGAGAGGATACAGGGTATGATGACACGTCGTGTACACTGTACATTACACAGTTCAATATGCAATATCTTTAATGAACGACTTGTGATACAAAAGCAAGCTCATGAAGGGAAGAATGAATAGAGCGAGAGAGAGATAGAGTGAGAGAGACAAAACTGGTCTAGGGAAAAAATGTCGTCGGTGGTCAGCGCCTCACATGATGAATACTCCAACACTCCTCCTCACCGATGACATCACCCGCTCCAGTTCTTAAGTCCGCTAAGCTCTGCAAGCCTCCTCAATCTGATTCCATGTAATGGTTTCGTCAGCATATCAGCTATCATATCTGATGTTTGACAGTACACGAAATCCATTACGTTATCTTCCTTCAATTGTTTTACAAAATGATACTTCGTATCGATGTGTTTTGTCCTGTTGTTGAAACCTTTTGCGCACAATAGCTTCAGGCAACTCTGATTATCCTCGTAAATCTTCAAAGGTGTTTGATGTTATTCCGAACTCTTCCAGCAACCTTCCAATCCAGATTCCTTCTTGACAAGCCTCTGCAAGCGCTATATATTCTGCTTCTGTTGTAGAGAGTGCCACGCACGGTTGTTTGCGACACGCCCAACTTATTGTGCCTCCATTTAACATGAAGATAAATCCGCTATTAGATTTACGATCTGCCTTGTCTTGTGCCCAGTTTGCATCCGCATATCCAATCAGTGGTGATTCTTCATCTTCCTTAGTGTCGCCTCCGAGTTTGAGTTTCCATTTAATAGTGCCATTTAAATATCTTACTGTCCTCTTAGCTTCTGTCCAGTCTGAGTACTTCGCACATTTTATTCTTTGGCTTAAAATTGAAACGGCGGCTGCTATGTCTGGTCGTGAATGTACAGCAACATAGAGTAGTTCTCCAATCAGCTTTTGATACTTTGCACTGTTCTCCATCACATCTTCTGAGTTCTCTATATTTTTGTACCCTGGATCCAATGGGTAACTGGAAATCTTCGCTTCTTGAAGCCCGACTGAATCAATTATCTTCTTAATATATTTTGGTTGGCTTAGATAAAATATTCCTTTATCATCTCGTTCTATTGACATTCCCAAGTAATTACTAAGGTTTCCGAGATTGACAATATCAAACCTCCTCCTCAACATGTCTATGGCGTCATTTACAAGTTTCTTTTCCTTACCTCCAATAATGATATCATCTACGTAAATAATTATAAAAATCCATACATTATCAATCACTTTCATATACAAACATGGGTCAGTTTTACTTTGTCTGAACTCATGTTCTTCAAGTACCTTATGTATCTTTTCATTCCATACCCTTGCTGCCTGCTTTAGTCCGTACAAACTCTTGTTTAGTTTGCATACCATATGTTCTTTATTTGGTACTTCGTAGCCTATCGGCTGCTTCATATATATTACTTCCTTTAGTTCTCCGTTTAAAAATGCAGTTTTTGCATCGATATGCTTGACAATAAAGTTCTCTCTTCCAGATATGACTAGTAGTGTCCGGAATGTGATTGGTCTTACCACGGGTGCGAAAACCTCATCATAGTCCGTTCCGTATTTCTGTGAAAACCCTTGAGCAACTAATCTTGCTTTATATCTGCTCGGATTTCCAACTGCATCTTGCTTGATTTTGAAGATCCATTTACATCCTATTGGTCTTCTGTCGTTTGGTAGTTCCGTTAATTCCCACGTATTATTCATGTTAAGGGAATTCATTTCATCGTCCATTGCAGCCTTCCATTTGTCTCTGTCTGTCCTTGACATCGCTTCTTGAATGGTTTTTGGATCTTGAAGTTCCATTGCTATACTTGCAGTTTCTTCATACCTGTGTGGTGGAACTCCTTTATTTTTTCTGTCTGACCTTCGTAGTGCATTTGCATTTTTATCTTGAAACTTCTCTTCAGGCTTTTCAATGAATCCTTCATTATTCGTCGGCTCTTCTATTGTTGACTCCTCCTTAATCTCTTCCGATGGTGCTTTGTGTAAACCGATTTGAATTTCATTCTCATTTTCAGTTATTTCGAAACCATCTTCAACATCTTCTATGAATATTACGTCTCTGCTTATGATGATCCTATCCGTAGTCATGTCGAGTAGACGAAAAGCTTTTGAGTCTTCTGCGTATCCAACGAATCTCAGTTCTTTTGCCTTCACATCCAGTTTTCTTCGTTGCTCTTTTGGAATATGTGCGAACGCGGTACATCCGAATATTCTGAGTTGATTAACATTTGGTTTCTTAGTGAACCACAACTCATGAGGTGTCTTTTCTGTAGCCTTCGTTGGCAATCTATTCTGTAAATAATTTGCCGTGACAACTGCCTCTCCCCAATATTTATTTGGCATTTCAGCGTCTATTATCATGCATCGCGCCATTTCCATCAGCGAGCGATTTTTTCTCTCAGCGACGCCATTTTGCTGGGGTGAATAAGCCGCTGTATATTGCGTTTGAATGCCTTCTTGTCTTAAAAATGTCTTTAATTCCGCATTAATATATTCCTTTCCTCGGTCTGATCTTATGATTTTTGGCTTTCTGTTAAACTGCGTTTTTACCTTTTGAATGTAATCCTTAATGTAACTGGCTGTTTCGTCCTTACTTTGCAATAGAAATACCTCCGTATACCGACTATAATCATCAATAATGGTAAGGATGTATCGCTTCTTTCCAGGCGTCTGAGTTTGCATTGGCCCGCATAAATCCGTGTGAATAAGATCCAATGTTGATGAAGTTCTGTTTTCTGATTTCTTTGGAAAAGATTTCTTTGTTATTTTTCCTTTAATGCATGTTTTACAAGTTGTCCTTATCCCACAGTCAGTGATCTTCAGTTCCATTGCAAGTGCGTTATTTGCTAGCTGCTTGACTGCCTCAGGGTCTCGATGTCCGAAACGTTTATGCCACATGTGCTGACAATGTTTATTGTGCTTTTGAATTACTACACAAGCTTGTTGTGATACTCGTAGTTTATACAAGTTAGATGATTCATCTGCAATGGCGACGATCTTTCCATTTTTAGTTATATAACATTTGTCGCTCTTAAATTTAACCTGTAAACCTCTTTCTGTTAGTCTCTTTACGGATAGCAAATTGCCTTCTAGACTAGGTACATATAAAACGTCAGTAACCTTCACTTCAATAATTTGATTCTTATCATTAAGACATTTTAACTTACCCATACCGATTCCGCATGCCTTTCGCGACTCACCGTCTGCTAATCGGATTTCAATTTTCTTAGTCGGATCGAGCTCTTCGAAAAAATCTTTATTATTTGTCATATGGCTCGTAGCCCCAGAATCGATAAACCACACGTTTAATGTCTTTCCTTTTGTATTGACATGAAAACAAACCTCACCTGATTTGCTACCGTCTTTACAAGAATTCTCCGCTGCTTGATTTGCCTTTTCTTTATTTTGTTTCCATTTCTTGTACTTGTAACAGTCCTTTTTTTGATGTCCATACTTCTTGCAGAAAAAACAATCTTGATTTCCTCGACCTTTTTCTTTGCTTTCCTTTGATGTCTTTAGTGCAGATTCGTTTGATTCACCTAAAGTTCCTGTCGCTTTTCGCCTTTTGTATTCATCGATTAACTTGCCCTTTACGAGATCCAGCGTCAAGTCTTCTTCTGCTCTGCTTTCAAGTGCCGTAATGAGCGTGTTGTACGAATCTGGCAAACTACTTAACATCATTGCAACGATTAAATGATCCATTAATTGCTCTCCTAATGCCGCTAATTTATTCACAAGATCAAGCATATTATTAATGTGATCCTCTATATTTCCATCATCAGTTACCTTTAAGCTGCAAATTCTCTTTAGAAGATATACCTTACTTGTCAATGTAGCTTTCTGATGATAAGTCTTAAGCGCATTCCATGTATCACGTGCAGTAGTTTTATCCCGAATATGCACGAATTGATTATCTTCAACGAGCAATCCGATCGTTGCGCGAGCCTGTCCATCCTTCCGTGTCCAAGCCGCATCTACTTCTGCAGGAGGTTCCTGACTCACTACGTTCCATAAATCTTCTTTAATTAACAGAAGCTCGACCTTGTACTTCCAAACTTGGTAGTTGTCGTTGTTGAGCTTTGTAATCGTTACACGTGTATTGTCTGCCATCATAACCTCAATTTTGATGCGCTAGTATCTGGGCCCATAACCTGTTGACTTTAATGAGCTGAATGTTCCCTTTCACGCAGGAATCTCGAGAGGATACAGGGTATGATGACACGTCGTGTACACTGTACATTACACAGTTCAATATGCAATATCTTTAATGAACGACTTGTGATACAAAAGCAAGCTCATGAAGGGAAGAATGAATAGAGCGAGAGAGAGATAGAGTGAGAGAGACAAAACTGGTCTAGGGAAAAAATGTCGTCGGTGGTCAGCGCCTCACATGATGAATACTCCAACATATAGAACTTATAATTTCCGAGTTATTCAAGTTCTGAGTTACTAAATATGATCTAAATGGTACCTTTTCTAAAAATCTTCTATCTTTACTGCTCCTACATAAATAATTGACATTAATGTTTAAAAATATTTCCTACTTTGAATCTGGTTATCAGTTTTTTTGAAACAATTAATACTCGAGAATTAGACTCATGAGAGTTAGCGCAAATAAAAGTCGCACAATCATATTAATATTATACGAAATCTTTATTTATCATCGAATTAGAATTAGATGAACGTTTCGACTCATTTTTGAGTTATTTTTAGCGTATCAATATACAGAGTAAACAGCATCAAGCATTTGATTTAGTTCGGATTCAATCGAACTGGAATTTCTCCGCCGACGTCGCATAAATTCAGGTGAACAGAAATTTTCCTATCCGAATTTTTTCAACACTTTCGCCGGGAAAGCATAGTGATGAGACAAGAAAAAAATCATTTTTGAGGAAACTCGTTATTCCTCGCTTCACACATTATTATTTTTTTAAAGTTTTTACTAACGTTACCATGCGTTATGAAGGATCTTTATCTTCTTTTCCTAAATTTTTCACTTTCATTAGAATCCAGTTTGGAATACAGACTTGTTTCCTACTAAACAAGTTCATCAAACTCACGAAGTCCTTGACATCTGTACACATGCGAATCCGTTTCATCCGAGCATGTTTAAATTATGATTTGACTCCGACACATTTAAACAATTACAGACAACACAAAGATATTTATTTGTTTCAAAAAGCCTCTGTAAATAGCATAGATAGAATTAGTAAGAATTTTATCAATATTGTGTTAAAATTAGAACTCAAGGATGCATATAAACAACTACATGCGCTAAGACACCAGTTGTATAAGACTTCTAGAAACGTGTCTATTGTTCTGCCTCCGCTGTTAGGAGATAGATTTTTCACATTTTAAGAAAATAGGAACAGCTGGCTGTGGCACAGAAAACGTCTTAGAATCGACAAAAAAATTGATTGGCTTAAACGTAAGAAACTCCGTTTACGTATTAATAAGATCAAACATATAAAATACGTGGCCATGATGCTTTCCCTAATTACAACAGTTTAAAAACGACCTTTTCTTTACAACATATCACTCCTGGAGAAAATACAGTGTCGCACAATATTCATCTATCTTTAGTTGATTTTAACTACGATGTTAGTTTAAATTCCTTACATGACAAATGGTTTGTTAATTTAAGCAATACAATCATTCCGAAAGATATACAACTGCTGTTACAATTGGGGGACCGTTTTGGTTTACCGATCTTAGATAAACACCGAGATAAGACGGTGTTAGAATTCATCAAACATATCGAACACAATATTTCCAAATATAGATCTAATATACACGCAGCAATTCGTAACTAATCAATTTTGATTGATCATAAATAATCTGTTCCGCAGCGGCTGTTCAATTAATAATAGTGACTACCTTATAATCAATTGGTTACGCAATACTGAAAGATTTGTCAGAAATCATCTCAATATATTGTTTACCAAATCAGACAAAGGCAATACAACCGTGGCTCTGGATAGAAACAAGTATGTTACAGAAATGAAAGAGTTACTCTCAGACAAGTCTACGTATGTGCGTGTCCATAACGATCCAGTCAAAAAATTGACAAGAGAAGTTTGCGCTCTCCTCTCCAAATGGAAAAATATAATAATAATTATATTGAACAACATACGTACAGAGGAATTTTAACAACGGATGGTATTTTACCTAAAGCCTACGGTCTCAAAGATTCATAAACCAAACAACCCTCTTAGAATAATAATTTCATCAATTAATAGCCCATTATATGCGTTAGCCGGTTTATTACACCAAATCATTCACAAAAGCATAGAAGAGGCCCCCAGTTTTGTAAAGAATAGCTACCATTTAGTGAATAAGCTCAATGGTCTCCGTTTGAAATCGAACTACATATTAGCGTCGTTGGACGTCGTGTCCCTTTTCACTAATGTTCCAAGAGATCTAGCAGTGAAAAGTGTGACAACTAAATGGAACTCGATTTCAAAGAATACATCTCTTCCTTGCAATGAATTTACTGACGCCTTAAACTTAATAATTAACTCCACCTTTTTTAAGTTCAACAATGTCTGTTACAAACAAATCTTTGGTTTACCGATGGGATCATCGTTGTCACCTACAATATTTTGGCGGACCTTGTTATGCACAATTTAGAATCCACTGCGATCAAAAGGCTTCCTTTTTATCTTCCTCTCTACCTTAGATACGTAGATGACATCATACTAGCCACCCCTGCGTATACATTGTCTGCCATCTTGGATACCTTCAACTCTATACACGAGCGTTTACAGTTCACAATGGAGACGGAGAGCAAAAAAAAAATTAGTTTCCTCGACGTAGTTTTAATAGATCCAAGGACGGAATGTTCGACCTATACCGAAAACCCATTTCCTCCGGCAGATATCTCAATTTCTTTTCGAATTACCCGTTGTGCCATAAAAAAAGTGTTATATTTGGTATGGTAAACAGAGTGATCTCGCTATTACATACACAATTTCATCAAAAGAACTTTACATTTTTAATAAATATTTTACTTGATAATAACTACCCTTTACATTTCATTTTTGCAATGATGGAATGCAGATTAAAACACCTTTCTTGTAAAAGCGACGCTGGTGAAGAGAAGAGAAGTTCGGCAAGAAGATTTTTTACGGTTTGTTACATAAATTCAATATCCAAAAAATTTTTATCCTTCCCCCTAAAATTTGATTGTAAAGTGCATTCACAATCCTTCACAAACTCAATAAGTTTATAACAACGGAAAAGGACCACATTGATCGTCTCTCCTGCAATGACGTAGTCTATAAAATTGATTGCAAAAACTGCGAGTCATCTTATGTGGGACAGACGAAACGTTAATTGAAAACGAGAGTCTTGGAACATAAGGCGGATATCACAAAACCCAGTTCCCCCTCTGTTATTTCCATACACCGCATCGAGAATAACCACGAATTTAACTGGGAAAATGTAAAAATTTTAGACAAAGAATCGTCTTATGTAAAAAGATCAATATCCGAGATGTAATACATTAAAAAACAACAGAGGATTGAACAAACAAAATGACTCCAAACTCCTTTCCGAAGCATATCTTCCTATTCTTGATCGAATTTACCCTCCATAATGTCCTCATCCCTCTTTCACAATCTTTCCACCGACCGGATTATCCCTTGCCCGTTCGCCTCTTGTCAGTCGTCTAAACAGATATGATACGACAGTCTTATACTATTTTCTGTGTTATTTCTAACCGTGACATGACTATTTGTAAGATACAGTTTTTTGGAATCTACAGGTAATACTTATTTTTATTTATTTAATTTATTTAATTTTATTTATATATTTCCTTAATTTCATTCTGGATTTTTCCTTTTCATTTTTAATTATTTTATTTCTATTCAATTACTAATTTTTATTCTGTTTATCTTTAATCTATTGACCATCACTTTTTATTCTCGCGCATTCGCAAAAGTCTTTTATTATTTATTTTACTTATTTATTACTTAATTGTATGCGCTCGGTTATTTATAGTTCGCCATGCCTAAGTTTCCGAAATATGTGTCACGGTACGTTTCTAAGAGGTCTGATTTTCTTTTGTTAACCTATAGCTGACAGTCAACTGGATGTTATTGTTCTACGGACTTTCCACAGAATTGGTAATTATCATAATTATAATTCAATTTATCTTTTAAAGAATAGGATTAAACACCGTTGTTAATCATTGTTACAGATACTTGTTTGTACTGAAGAAGACTGTATTATTAAAGGTCGAAACGTATACACGAATTTACCTACTTGTTTTGATTATTCAAAACACTCAGCGCGGCTCTCAAGCTCGTTTATACTCTCTTAATTTTTGTATTATTACATTTGAGCCCTTCTTACATTATTAGTTTTTTAAAGTATTTATTTTATATTAAATATTTATTTGACATTAATTATTTATTTTAAGCATGATCCCTATGAGCACAGAAACGTTCACGGGACGTCCAGAGGACGTCTTGTTACGTAGGCAGAATATCGTAGGGAGTACCTGTTATAATCCTGGGATGTCCTCAGGGCGTCTTGTAGACTATCAAAGAAGCACCTCATTATGTCTTGTAGATATCCACAAGACGTTCTAATTTTATGAATTTATTCAAAATATTTGCATAAATATTATATTATTACACCACATAATTCCAATAAGCAAAACAATATTTTTGTAACATTTCAAAAAACATTTTTCGCAAAAAAAATCTTGGGAATTTTTTCTCAGAAATTTCCAAGTAGTCACCCATCCAAGTCGTGACCGCGGTGGATGATGCTTGACTTCTGCGAATTGGATCCTTCGTGATGATCTGTGAACAAATCAGTCAACACTTTATACTAATACGTGTATATAATGAATAGATTAGGTAAATATTGTACATCAAAAACATGAAATATGTATAATTAAAGCATTATTTATATAAATCTGGAATAATTTTTTTGTTAATTGTTTAAATGAGAATGTAACTAGAAATATGTCAATATAATACAATAATTAAATTAAATCCTAGAAGAGTGAAAGAGTTAATAATAATGAGAGGGAGAGAAAGGTAGTGTAATAAAAATGGGTATGAATTTATTGTGAAAATTCTTAGAGAGAGAATATAGGCATATATATATATATATATATATATATATATATATATATATACAGGGTGTCCCATTTAACTTGAGACAACTAAATATTTCGAAAAATAAGCATTGTACGAAAAAATGTCCCAAATAAACTTTTAACATTATCAAGGGGGATGTCTGCCTGTGTAAAAATTAACCCACCCCCACCGCCCCTTAGGGGTGGGGCGGGTGTCAACTTTGAAATTTCAAATGGGAACCCCCATTTTTTATTGCAGATTCGGATTCCTTGGAAAAAAATACGTAAGTTTTGTCCAAGACATTTTTTGGAATCGTGATAGATGTAATCAGTAAAAATTAGTTTTTGCCATTTTCTCTCACCATCGGGGTGCTTTTATTTCGGTGAGTCCCCTCGCCTCTCAACATCGGGGTACTTACGGTGAGCCCCTCGCCTCTCACCATCGGGGTGCTTTATTTCGGTGAGTCCCCTCGCCTCTCACCATCGGGGTGATTTATTTCGGTGAGTCCCCTCGCCTCTCACCATCGGGGTGCTTTATTTCGGTGAGTCCCCTCGCCTCTCACCATCGGGGTGCTTTATTTCGGTGAGTCCCCTCGCCTCTCACCATCGGGGTACTTTATTTCGGTGAGTCCCCTCGCCTCTCACCATCGGGGTGCTTTATTTCGGTGAGTCCCCTCGCCTCTCACCATCGGGGTGCTTTATTTCGGTGAGTCCCCTCGCCTCTCACCATCGGGGTACTTTATTTCGGTGAGTCCCCTCGCCTCTCACCATCGGGGTGCTTTATTTCGGTGAGTCCCCTCGCCTCTCACCATCGGGGTGCTTTATTTCGGTGAGTCCCCTCGCCTCTCACTATTCAATTACAATAAATGCTCGAAATGATGACCTTCCATTTCGATGCATTTATTAACTCGACTTTGGAATGCTTGTACACATGTAGAAAGTGTATCTGGCGTTATTTGTGCGCAAGCATATCTAATACGTTCCATCATGTTTTTCGAGTATTTGGTACTTCTGTATACACTTTTTCTTTAAGGTAACCCCACAAAAAGAAATCTGGTGACGTTAGGTCTGGCGATCTGGCAGGCCAATTTACCGGGCCACCTCTACCGATCCAGCAATCATTGTAATTACGATTTAACACTTCTCGTACTATTAATGAATAATGTGCTGGACAACCATCATGCTGGAACCACATGTTCTGTCGCACTGCGAAAGGTACATCTTCCAACAGAATCGGTAGTTCCTCTTGCAATAAGTTACGGTATTTTTCTCCGTTCAATGTACCTTCCATAAATACGGGACCGATTAGTTTGTCACCTATGATTCCGCACCAAACGTTAACGGACCAAGGACGCTGATGCTCAACTTCACGTAACCAGTGGGTTTTCCACACTCCAGTAATGCATGTTGTGACAATTAACATTGCCATGGTTCGTGAAAGTTGATTCGTCGGAGAACATTACTCGATAAAAGAATTGTGGGTCTCTTTGTATTTGTGTGAGTGCCCAATTGCAAAACACCACTCGAATATTAAAATCATCGCCATGAAGTTCCTGATGCATTGAGATATGATAGGGATGGAATTTGTGATGCTTCAGGATTCTCGAAACACTAGTACGACAAATTCCTGAATTACGAGATATCTCTCGAATACTGAGATGGGGGTCATGGGCTACTGCAGCTAGCACAGCAATTTCATTGTTCTCCCCCGTGGCAGTCGCTCTACGGGTTTTTTTTTAGCTGTTACATTTCCTTCGGTAGTAAATTGTTTAACCAAACGAAAAAAAGTAGCACGTGATCGTGGCCTATCAGGGAAACGGTCAGCATAGAGGGTAACAGCTTCGTCGATATTTCTTCCAGACTCACCATAAATCAAAATTATTTCAACTTTCTCCTCTAAAGATAAATAATCCATTATTTATTTGCTGAAATAAAGAACGCGTCCGTAACAAAACAAGTAGCTAGCGTACCAAAACTATGAGGCATCTACATGTATGTAGTAAATTTCTGAAATACTGAAAATACCAGTTATTGAAGAATTGTTCTGACTTAATTTCTTTCATTTATTTTGTTTCTCCTTTTCAATATTACATATTTTCACCTTGGAGTTACAAGAGCCGTTTGCTATCTACCGCGCGTCGTGGTACGTAGTACGGCATTAGAGGAAGTACGAAAAGTCAGAGTCTCTTCGTGAGTTAGCCCCGTTCGTCGTGTCTCGTGTTTTGCGCGCGCGCGCGCGCGCGCAATCTCTCGTGCGTTCCACACAGGAGTCACGGTGGAGCGAGCGGGCGCGACGAAATATCAACGCATTTCCTAACGAAACGTCGCAATTTCGACGTGCCGCGAGACTAATTTTCCGCGCCGCGAGCATTAACCAGTTTCGCGGCCGCTCGCTCTTCCGTGATTCCTGTGTGGAACGCACGAGAGATTGCGCGCGCGCGCGCGCGCGCGCGCGCAAAACACGAGACACGACGAACGGGGCTAACTCACGAAGAGACTCTGACTTTTCGTACTCCCTCTAATGCCGTACTACGTACCACGACGCGCGGTAGATAGCAAACGGCTCTTGTAACTCCAAGGTGAAAATATGTAATATTGAAAAGGAGAAACAAAATAAATGAAAGAAATTAAGTCAGGACAATTCTTCAATAACTGGTATTTTCAGTATTTCAGAAATTTACTACATACATGTAGATGCCTCATAGTTTTGGTACGCTAGCTACTTGTTTTGTTACGGACGCGTTCTTTATTTCAGCAAATAAATAATGGATTATTTATCTTTAGAGGAGAAAGTTGAAATAATTTTGATTTATGGTGAGTCTGGAAGAAATATCGACGAAGCTGTTACCCCCTATGCTGACCGTTTCCCTGATAGGCCACGATCACGTGCTACTTTTTTTCGTTTGGTTAAACAATTTACTACCGAAGGAAATGTAACAGCTAAAAAAAAACCCGTAGAGCGACTGCCACGGGGGAGAACAATGAAATTGCTGTGCTAACTGCAGTAGCCCATGACCCCCATCTCAGTATTCGAGAGATATCTCGTAATTCACGAATTTCTCGTACTAGTGTTTCGAGAATCCTGAAGCATCACAAATTCCATCCCTATCATATCTCAATGCATCAGGAACTTCATGGCGATGATTTTAATAATCGAGTGGTGTTTTGCAATTGGGCACTCACACAAATACAAAGAGACCCACAATTCTTTTATCGAGTAATGTTCTCCGACGAATCAACTTTCACGAACCATGGCAATGTTAATCGTCACAACATGCATTACTGGAGTGTGGAAAACCCACTGGTTACGTGAAGTTGAGCATCAGCGTCCTTGGTCCGTTAACGTTTGGTGCGGAATCATAGGTGACAAACTAATCGGTCCCGTATTTATTGAAGGTACATTGAACGGAGAAAAATACCGTAACTTATTGCAAGAGGAACTACCGATTCTGTTGGAAGATGTACCTTTCGCAGTGCGACAGAACATGTGGTTCCAGCATGATGGTTGTCCAGCACATTATTCATTAGTAGTACGAGAAGTGTTAAATCGTAATTACAATGATTGCTGGATCGGTAGAGGTGGCCCGGTAAATTGGCCTGCCAGATCGCCAGACCTGACGTCACCAGATTTCTTTTTGTGGGGTTACCTTAAAGAAAAAGTGTATACAGAAGTACCAAATACTCGAAAAAACATGATGGAACGTATTAGATATGCTTGCGCACAAATAACGCCAGATACACTTTCTACATGTGTACAAGCATTCCAAAGTCGAGTTAATAAATGCATCGAAATGGAAGGTCATCATTTCGAGCATTTATTGTAATTGAATAGTGAGAGGCGAGGGGACTCACCGAAATAAAGCACCCCGATGGTGAGAGGCAAGGGGACTCACCGAAATAAAGCACCCCGATGGTGAGAGGCGAGGGGACTCACCGAAATAAAGTACCCCGATGGTGAGAGGCGAGGGGACTCACCGAAATAAAGCACCCCGATGGTGAGAGGCGAGGGGACTCACCGAAATAAAGCACCCCGATGGTGAGAGGCGAGGGGACTCACCGAAATAAAGCACCCCGATGGTGAGAGGCGAGGGGACTCACCGAAATAAAGCACCCCGATGGTGAGAGGCGAGGGGACTCACCGAAATAAAGCACCCCGATGGTGAGAGGCGAGGGGACTCACCGAAATAAATCACCCCGATGGTGAGAGGCGAGGGGACTCACCGAAATAAAGCACCCCGATGGTGAGAGGCGAGGGGACTCACCGAAATAAAGTACCCCGATGTTGAGAGGCGAGGGGACTCACCGAAATAAAAGCACCCCGATGGTGAGAGAAAATGGCAAAAACTAATTTTTACTGATTACATCTATCACGATTCGAAAAAATGTCTCGGACAAAACTTACGTATTTTTTTCCAAGGAATCCGAATCTGCAATAAAAAATGGGGGTTCCCATTTGAAATTTCAAAGTTGACACCCGTCCCACCCCTAAGGGGCGGTGGGGGTGGGTTAATTTTTACACAGGCAGACGTCCCCCTTGATAATGTTAAAAGTTTATTTGGGACATTTTTTCGTACAATGCTTATGTTTCGAAATATTTAGTTGTCTCAAGTTAAATGGGACACCCTGATATATATATATATATATATATATATATATATATATATATATATATATAATAAAAAGGTTTTGCAAAGAAGAGAAACGGAGCGTGGATTTACTGGTTGATAGTGATAGTATTGGCGTTGAATTGGTGTGGCTGTTGACGTGTGACCCTCGGGCCCGTAAGTCTAGAATCTGGCGCGTGCCCCAGCGGGAGACAGCTGATGCCGTCAAGTAAGACTCTGTGTGCAATGTACAAACTCGGTTTGTCTAGTACTTTTCGACCGCGAGTTTTACGGATTGAATTTGGAGACCGCGGATACGAGAGTGACAGACTCGGACATAGATGTCACGGACTATGGATCAAATTAAAATGGAATAAGAACTGCACACTCCGTGAAGAAGAAAAGTCGCATTTATATCGTTTTTGTCAATTGTTGTCCTTTGTTGTAAGGACCCAATAAACACTCATTGGTATAAATGTGATATAATATATGTATATAAATGGTATAGGTGTAAATAATAAACGTTTTTTATACCATATAATATTGTTACATCCGGAGGATTTCACGATTTCCCTTTTCTCATCCATTGTATAAATTATGCTAAACAAGCTAAGGGATTGTCTGTAAAATTTACAACACTTATATCCGGAACTCCACGATTTCTCTTTTATAAATAACACTATCACCCGGCTATTATAAGAAAAAAATCAAACATTGTTCTCAGAATATATATATAATGGCCACATATTACATCCGGAGCAATAAATAGACGCAAAAAAAGGAGAAATCATGCGACTGCAAAATTATAAGCAACGATGCTTATTTAATAATTCATATGGACGAACAAAGCCTGGACTCGAAAGAGAAAAAATCTAAACGCTATTAAAGTCTGGCAACAATCAGAGATAAGATTGAGTCGCGACGTCGGACGGAAACTATAAAACTATAAAATCAAAATTTACAACCCGGCTTTGTTTGTTCGAACCTATGTTTCATCACGAACGGAAAGATGATTCATATGGAAAGCGAGTCCCAAATAAACGGACGCGGCGATATAAAAAATCGAGACCGAACGTTCCAAGAAGAGGAACCGAAGATAACGAATCCCTTAAGCGATTGGGTGATGCAACTGCTCGCCCCTCTTAGAGTTAAGAAAAATCGGGAGAAGATGGAAAATTAGCCAACGAAAGATCATACGAGAATATGATTGGTAGTGAGCGTTGGTGAACTACCCAACGAATAAGCTCAAAATTTCAACAACAAGGAATCTCCAGGGAAAGGGAAAAAGCTCAAAAAGCTTCACCCAATCAAATCCTCATCTCACCCACCAAACTAATCTCACGCCCTTTTCCTAAGCCCTATAAAATACGCAGCTTCGAACGGCTCGAGCATTCATTCATTCATTCAAAAAATTCAAAGTTCAAGTTCGTACTCACATCCACGCGTTGCAAGTGTCGAAGCTGTGCGCGTTATTTTCAAAATCGTTTTAAACTTAGAATCTGCGCTTAAGAATCACATACATTAAAACTCCGAGCAGCCCACCTTTGAAGCATCCCCAGAGCGGACAGCCTGCGCTGCGTCAAGCACCTTTCAACCCGCAGATTTCCATAGTTCTTCCCTTTCTCTTCTTGTCTAACTAATAAGTAAGTTTTTTCTTTTTTTTCTCTTTTTCGGTTTTACTTCAATTTTCCATTCAACTCGCCAGGAATCAATCGCTAATGAGCAATCACAGCCGTTCATGTCCCAGCTCCTTGTTCCAAATATTATTATTTTTATTTCGGATTAATACAGCAATTCTTATTTTAGACAATTCCCGACTTTCCCTCTAAATATTTCTTAAATCTCTATGTAAATGAAATGTTCTACTTCCATTCTTAAATCTTAGGTTTTGATTTGATTTAATAGTTAAAATATGAATCTCAACGCATAATTACAATTCCCGTAACCGAAATCAATCAATTCCATCTTCTCCTACAAAAATGTAATAGAATTAAGTTTTTTATTTTTTTATTTTATACTATAACTCCTAGCGATAATGCATAATACTAATTTCTTCAATAACCTTTAATTAATTTCTTGTTTTGTTCACTTTTACAATTATGTATCGATATTAAACAATGTATATAACTTTTAAACTTCTGAATAATCATTACCTAATCGTTTCGTATTTTAAACTAACCGATTACGTACTGCTGTCTTAATTAATAATGATTACCTTGTTATATTGTTTTCTTTTTTTCCTATTAAATAACCATAATCGATAATGTATTCATTTGCTAATTTCTTTTGAACCTTTATGTATGTAAAATTCAAATATTAGAATATATGTTAAATTTTAGTTTAAAAGAAGCTCCAATGTAAAAATTTTTATTTCATCAACCCATCTCGTATTCACACACTAACCTCCCGACTCGAAAAGATTACACTCGGTCCGATCCCGAGTTATAGAGATTGAATTCTCTGACTCAAATTAGGACCAACGATCGCACGATTTTGAAAAGGCGTTAAAACGTGTCATTACACGTTGACGCATAATTTCGGAATCTTCAAAAGTGCGTTCGGCTCGTGCCGAACGTCCCTCTAGTGCGGTCACGAGAATAAAAGAGTTTTTGTTGCATCCTTCCCTGCCTTCCTTTCCTTAAGGCTGGATGTAACAATATTATACGTTAAAAAATGGTAATAGATATACAATCTTTAAATGTTTTTAATTGGTATAAATATAATAAAAAACGAATTTTATATCGTATAATATTATACGTTTAAAAGTTGTAATAAATGTACATTTTTTATCCGTTTTTAATTGATATAGGTATAAGTAATAAGCAATTCTTACACCATATAATATTATACGTTTCAAAATTGTAATAAATTCACGTTTTTTAAACGTTTTCTGTTGGTATAAGTATAATAATAAATAAATCTTATAACATATATCAGTATACGTTTAAAAATTGTAATAAGTTTACGTTGTTTTAACGTTTCCTGTTGGTACAAGTATAATAATAAACAAATCTTATAACGTGTATCAATACACGTTTAAAAATTGTAATAAATTTACATTGTTTGAACGTTTTCTGTCGGTATAAATATAATAATAAATAAATTTAATAACGTATATCAGTACACGTTTAAAAATTATAATCAATTTACATTGTTTTAACGTTTCCTGTTAGTATAAGTATAATCCCTTACAAAAATAATTTTGCAACTAATGTTGTTTATAACAACTATAACAATTAAAAAAACATCAGATATATTTCTTTAGCAATTTTTCCCGTTGAATTGATTGGCGCAGTTTTTCATTACAATCAATTTTTAATAATTTGTCTATAACAATTAATTTGCAAAATTGACTTTTGCAACGTGCTCTTTACATTAATAATATTTTTTCATACTCAGGTCCTATATCTAATTGTTCTTTAGCTACTTTTGTCAGTCTGGCCATAAGCAGAAACGGATTTTAATTATTTATATACTTTATTCTTTTGCATAAAATATGAATGCTTTAAGAAAGAGTCATATATTTCTTTACTAATTTTTCTCGTAGAATCAATTGGCGCAATCAGTTCTCCTCTACAGTAAATTTTTAATAATTTATTTATAACAATTTGTTGCAAAATAGATTTCTGTAACATGTTTTTTACGTCAATAATTCTTTATGCTCCAGTACTATTTCCAATTGTTATTTTTTTTTTTTTTTACTATCTTTACTGGTCTGATTATGGACAGGAACAGTTTTAATTATTTACAAAGTTTATTATAAAAATATCTAAATTTAAATAATCAAAGGCCTAGTGAGTGTTCGCGCGGTACTCACACGCAAGTTTCTTCCTGTTCGAATCCTTACTTCAAATATAATTTTTTATTAACGATATTCCAAGTGTACGATTAGCTCAGTGTTAGGATATTAACCCAATAAGTACAAAATGATACGATGAATATACGTTTATTTTTGGTATTATCGTATAGTGTAAACCTAGTATATTAAACGTATTTGAAGAGGGGTCTAATTTCCGTTTTCATGACCGTCTCAGAAATGTTTTCATATACTAATTTTTATTAATTTATTAAACGTTAAGCATATACGAATTATATTTGGATTAGAGAACCAAATAAATAATTATTTATATAGTCGTATAAAATACGTAATAAAATCGATAATTTATATGTAATAAATGTTTAGTTTACAAAAAAAATATTCCTTGTATCGTTTTTGTTAAAAAAGATTAAATTTGAAATAAATTCCCAATAAACACTCATTGGTATAAGTGTGATATAATATACGTATCAATGGTATATAAATGGTATAGGTGTAAATAATAAACGTTTTTTATACCATATAATAATATACATTAAAAAATGGTAAAAGATATACAATTTTTAAACGTTTTTAATTGGTATAAATATAATAAAAAACGAATTTTATATCGTATAATATTATACGTTTAAAAGTAGTAATAAATGTATATTTTTTATCCGTTTTTAATTGATATAGGTATAAGTAATAAGCAATTCTTATACCATATAATATTATACGTTTCAAAATTGTAATAAATTTACGTTTTTTAAACGTTTTCTGCTGGTATAAGTATAATAATAAATAAATCTTATAACATATATCAGTATACGTTTAAAAATTGTAATAAGTTTACGTTGTTTTAACGTTTTTTGTTGGTATAAGTATAATAATAAACGAATCTTATAATGTATATCAGTACACGTTTAAACATTGTAATAAATTTACGTTGTTTGAACGTTTTTTGTAGGTATGAGTATAATAATAAATAAATCTTATAACGTATATCAGTACACGTTTAAACATTGTAATAAATTTACGTTGTTTGAACGTTTTTTGTAGGTATGAGTATAATAATAAATAAATCTTATAACGTATATCAGTATACGTTTAAAAATTGTAATAAGTTTACGTTGTTTTAACGTTTTTTGTTGGTATAAGTATAATAATAAACGAATCTTATAATGTATATCAGTACACGTTTAAACATTGTAATAAATTTACGTTGTTTGAACGTTTTTTGTAGGTATGAGTATAATAATAAATAAATCTTATAACGTATATCAGTATACGTTTAAAAATTGTAATAAGTTTACGTTGTTTTAACGTTTTTTGTTGGTATAAGTATAATAATAAACGAATATTATAATGTATATCAGTACACGTTTAAACATTGTAATAAATTTACGTTGTTTGAACGTTTTTTGTAGGTATGAGTATAATAATAAATAAATCTTATAACGTATATCAGTATACGTTTAAAAATTGTAATAAGTTTACGTTGTTTTAACGTTTTTTGTTGGTATAAGTATAATAATAAACGAATCTTATAATGTATATCAGTACACGTTTAAACATTGTAATAAATTTACGTTGTTTGAACGTTTTTTGTAGGTATGAGTATAATAATAAATAAATCTTATAACGTATATCAGTATACGTTTAAAAATTGTAATAAGTTTACGTTGTTTTAACGTTTTCTATTGGTATAAGTAAAATAATAAATTAATCTTATAATGAGTATTAGTATACGTTATGGGTCTACACACTAAATGATTTATTAAAAAGTAAAAAGTACAAGTTGTTAGGACACGAATCTCTCCGCGTAAGCAGTGTGAAAAGACTGAGAATCCGCGGGTTCGCACTCAGACTCGTGGCTCGCTCGGAAAAAGGTCAGGTTCTAATCGCAAAAAATCTCGGACTGTCCATCGCCAAACTTTAGAAAATCAAATTCAATTGCATCAAAGCCAGTCTCGGGAGTTTTCCACGACCGTTTTCTCTTTTATTACTATCAGATGCGCACATATATTCCTATTGGTACAGGTCTATCTAACAATAAGATTCTCGCTTAGCAACAACGCAAAAGATGCCTTGCTTGGCGACAATGGAAAATAAGCCTACAACGTATAAAAATTAATATTTAATAATTGTTTGGGAAACGTATATATAACGCATATATTTTGATTTTTAAAATGTTTTTAAATAAACGTTTACCGTATAAAAATATTATGTTATTTATATCTGTAATTCTTGATATAAATTAACATTTTATATACATTTCTCTAAATAATCACTTACTGAGATGTATATTATACCATTATTTTATAATTTTATTAGACAATATTACTTTAAAGTGAGAAAAGAGAGTAACAGGAGACCCAAGCAGAACAATAAGTCAAAATGACATCAAAGTGAGTCATAATCGAAAAGTGACTTTTAATGATCATTTTGCAGTCACTTTGACATCATTTTGATGTCGTGATGACTCCCTGTTCTGCTTGGGGAGAAAGAGAGAAAGGGAAAGAAACAGAGAGAGGTATGTTAGATAGGCTCATTTGGCGCTCATAGCGCTTACAAGAATCATTTGTTTTTGTTTAATATTTGATAAAAACGCGCCTAAAATATGTCAACGAGTAAATAGAACGCTATAGAAGGAGTAATGAAGGCGCGAGCGAAAACGCGGGAAACGCTAGTGATTTGTTCTGGCAGTGTTTTGTCAAAAAGACGCCACTACATCGAGAAGGAGGTGGAGAGGATTTAGACAGAGTCACGTTCGGATACGCTCAGCATTATATGCAATCGCATGAACGACTTCTCTTGACAAAATTAATCGTTCTATAATTGTGCTTTGTATAAGGATACGAAAATTTTGACTTCTTTGATTTACGCGAGTTACCTTTAAGTCTACCACTGTAAACGTAAGTTTATGTCTGTTGAAACGATAAGTGTGTCCAAGTTAGTTATTGTATTATTTGAAGGATACAAACGAATAAATGTAAGTATCTAATAAAATAATAATTACAATTATATGTGATATAAATATATAATAGAATGCTATAAATCAGAGATCTCCAATCTATGGCTTGTAAATCATGATCGGACCAATGATCTCCGGTTCAATATTAAATAATATTTTCAAGTGTTTATTTAAGTAATAATATTGAGAAATTTACTAACAATTACATAATTATTTAAATATTTATTTAAAAAAATAAAATTGATACAAATGAGCAGGTATATTTTTAACGAAATAATACAGTTTGGTTTTATATACGTTTTATATACGTTTATATACGTTTTATATACGGTTTTATATACGGTTTTATATACGGTTTTATATACGTTTCCTAAACGATTATTAAACAATAGATTAAAAAATTGAAAAACGTACATAAAACGTATATAAACCAAAACGTGCATCCTTTTTATTAAATGAATATTATTTAAATTTGTAATTGTAGTTTCATTAATTATGATATTGATACAATGTATAATGTAGATATAAGTTTGTTAATAACTGTTAGGTTAAAAAAAATGTTGCCTGCTCTGTTTTAATAATTATTTTATTTAGCTTTTGGCCTACAAAAGTTGAAGAACTCTGTTATAAATTATAAAATAGTATATGCTATAATGTAAGTTTATGTCGTGCTCTTTTATTTTTTTAATATCTTATAGATTCATGGATTTTGATAAATATGTGTATTTTCATTGTGAATACTGATAGTATCTATTATACATTTATAAATTCACATGTTCGTGTATGCTATCATGAAAAATTTCTTCAAAATACATTTAATAATTGTAAAACCTATTTTTGTGTTTCAGGTTTCTTTACTTTACTTCACTATTGCATAATTAATAGATTCCATAATTTCCATATCTGAGATAAAATAAAACATTTTAAATTTCATTTTTATTCTTAATTAAATACAGAAAAATAATTTAAATTATTTTATAATGCCTCTAGAAAAAAAAATTGTTAGTAAACGGCACTTAAATCGTAAAATTAAACGTAAATTAGAAACAGTGCTTGCAAGTTGCAACATTTCAAAAAATTATGAAATGTCTTCTATCTCCACGCAATTAAATCTTAAAGATAATGAAATTAACTGTAAAAATATGTTAGATTGTTCTAACATAAATGTATATAAATTAAATTCTGATAATAATATTCATAATAACGACAGTGAATTTATGATAAATGAAAATGGCGTACTTGCAACCAGTACTGTCGATTTTAATATAGAAACACATTCTTTATATGCAAGTACAGTTGACGCAGAATGTATGCCTGTGCATGATTCAAATAAAAATATTAACTTTGAGAATAATGAAAACAAATGTACATTTAGTAGAAATAATTTACGCAACTGGGCTCTCAGAAATAATATCACGCACACTGCGATCGATGAACTTTTGCAAATGTTAGTACAGACGTTCAATTATTTACCACTTACTGCAAGAACTTTGTTAATGACTCCAAAACAAACAAAAATATTTAGTTTAAGTAATGGTGATATGTGTTATTTTGGTATAGAAATAAAATTAAAACAAAAATTAGAACATGGTTTAAAAAATATATTAGTAGATAATATTATTCAATTGGATTTTAACATTGACGGTTTACCACTGTTCAAAAGTAGTTCAACTAAGATTTGGCCTATATTACTACGAAGTGATGTATTAATTGATGATTCGCCTTATATGATAGGTTTATTTTGTGGAACCGGAAAACCTAATCCGTTGGAATTATTTTTAGATAATTTCATAAAAGAATTAAATTCTTTAATATTAAATGGTATTAACTTTAAAGGCAGTATATTTAAAATAAAAATAAGATCTTTTATTTGTGATGCACCAGAGAGAGCAATGTTAAAACTGATTATGGGGCATACAAGTAAACATGGTTGTGAAAAATGTTGCATAGTAGCAAAAACTGAAGCTTCTAATAAGGAACATGAGAAATTTCGAAAATCATATTCAAAAAAGAAATTATACTATCCGGTCAAAAAAGAATATGAAGAAAGGAAAGATAATGATTTTTTATTATATCAAATTGGTACTATTAACTCTACACATATTAAAGGTATATCTCCATTACTTAAAATAAAAGATATAGGATTAGTAACACAATTCCCTTTAGATCCTATGCACTTAATATATTTAGGTGTTGTAAAACGGATTATAGTACACTATTGGATAGAGGGAGCACGTAAATATAAATTATCGAAAGGAAATTTATCTAATATAAATTATATGATGAAACAATTACAAAAATTTATACCAAACGAATTTGTTAGAAAACCTCGTACTTTTCTGGAGATAAAAAGATGGAAGGCTTTAGAATTCCGGAATTTTATAAAATATCTTTCGCCTATTGTAATGTATAATAATTTAGACGGCGAAAAATATAATCATCTTTTATTGTTACATGTAGCTGTAACAATATTATGCAGCAAAACATTAATTGCTTCATATTTGTATATTGCCAAGCAAGCTATACTTCAATTCGTTCAACAGTCAGCAAAAATATATAGTCCATGCTTTGTAGTATATAATATACATTCTTTACTTCACATTTGTAAAGATGTTGAAACGTATGGGTCATTAGAAAGTTTTAGTTGTTTTCCATATGAAAATTATTTAGGTAAGATAAAAAGATTAGTTCGTGGTACTAGGCTTCCACTTCAACAAATAGCAAATCGAATTGAAGAACTAGATTCTTCATGTTTAAATTGCTCCATGAAAACAGAGTATATTCCAAAACAAATTATTGGTCAATCACAAAATGAATTTATTTAGATGCCTTACTTTAATAACTAAACGCTTCAAACTTTCTGTAAAAAGACCAAACAACATTGTTTCGATTTATAATAGAATTGTAGAAATTAAACATATTATTTACATAGAGGGACGTTATAAATGTGTTGGAACACCATTTAGATATATGCATGATGTATACAACATTCTTATTCCATCTTCTAAATTAGGAATATTTTTTCTCCACGGTTTTGACTTATCAATTACATTCTTCGTAGAAGAAATAAATCATAAATGCCTACTTTTTCCATTTAAAAATGGATATGCTGCATTTCCAATAAAGCACTAACAAAGAAATAAATAATTTAATATGATTATATCGATTTATATACATTAATTTGACATAACACTTTTACATATACTTAACATGAATAGACAATTGCATTCTTAAATATTATGGAGATGTATATAAATTATGAGAAAAATTTTAATTATTTTAATTGCGTGGAGAATTTGTTTTAAATATTACAAAAAATTTTAGCCACTTATAATTTATTATTATTTAATTCATTATTATATTTATTATCCTATTTATTAAATCCTAAATTAACATTTATAAAAATAGAATTATCTTAATTATAATCTGTCAACTGTTATTTTTATTTGTATAAAAATGTATACAATACATTCTTATACAAATAAAAATATCAGTTGACAAATTATAATTGAGATAGTTCTATTGTTATAAATATTAATTTAGGACTTTTCTTTTCTAAATATATTAGAAAAAATACAGAAAAAGATACAGAAAAGATACACAATACAAATTCCGCTGGTTGCAATGAGTAATTATGCAGTGCTGCAATTTTTAAACGGTACTCAGAAGGAATGTGCAGTCGTTCCTCTTATCTGGTTAACAGATAATAATTCAGTTTGTTACTGGCCAAACACCAAATCTGATGTCAAATTTAAAGCACTAGTAAAATCTAATACAATCTACCAATCGTCATGGAAAAAATTTGACATTAATGCTGTTTTACATACACACGGTATACTAATCATATATTCGTCAAACAATGTAAGCTTACTATATGTATAATAATCTTTAATATTTATATATTTGAATGTTTAGATGATTATGATGCGGCTGAAGCGTTCATGAATAATTATATTGAACAAGTTACTTCATCAGATAATGCAGTATATAAAAAAAAAGAAATAAATGAACAAAATAATTTGGTTGGCTCTAAACAGGATGAAACAGAAAACAGTGATTTGGACCCTACGTCAATTAGAAAACGTAAAAAAAAACAAAAAAACCCCAAGATGTCATCTAAAAAACGAAAGAAAATGAGAAAAAGTCCGAGTCCGTCTTCAAATACGTCTTCTAATACAGAAGATTCTACAGAAGATTCTACAGAAGATTCTACAGAAGATTTTACAGAGAATTCTTCAACAAATGATGAAAATGTAAACAAAAATAATAATTTAGATACTAAAAAAATAAAGAAAAGAAAAAAGACTATTTTTAAGAAGAAAGACAAGAACAATACAGATTTTTTACTGCAAAGAACAATTAGTAATCCGCTTCAAAATCAAGTAACAAGTGTACAATCTTTATTGCAATCAGTTGCCCCTGTTATTGAACCTATTCATTCTGTCAGTGGAATAAATAAACAATCATTTGGAGAACTTGAAAATCAAAATATTGAACAGACTTCCCCTAATACCATGGAAACAGATAAAACAGATCAGCAGCATAAATCTATTACGGAGACGTCTAGTTCTTGTTCTATTACCAAGATTTCTCGCATAAGAAATTTTGTACAATTGCCTGAAACTGAATTTCAGCGTGTTGTTCTATCATACTTACAAAGCATAGAAATTACATATGAGCAAGTTCTGTCAAAAATTAATGCACTTCAGCGACAACAGAATATGAATTCAGGAATGGCAACATGGGCAAAACCTGAAGGACTTCCTGAACTTCCTCTTTCTACTGTGGAACAATTTGAGGAAATGGAGAAATTATTAGGAGTTGAAGAAAACTTCAATTATTATGTAAGCACAAATGAATATATTAGAAATCCTTAAGAATATATTAATAGTTTTCTTTTTTCTATTTAATTACTTTAGGGTGGTTTTTATTTTATTCTTGATCAAAATTTTTTTCGAACCTTTTATGATTTCAATTTAAGAAAGAATAATCTGTGTGAAACTGCAACTCGATCGGATAAAAAGAAAACCCCCAAAAAATTGCGTCATTAGCAATCATGTTAATATTTTTCTTTAACTTCTTGGATTTTTTAAAAAACCGTTTATTATATGAAAAAATGAATAAAATATAAAAGGCACCTTTATTTATTTCCGCAACTTTAGTTTGAAACTTTTTTTATATATTTAATAAATTAAAAGATATTCATAGAAAATTGATTTCTTTGTGCTTTACCAAAAAAAGTTCAAAGGTCTGGAAGCACGTTTCTCTGTTATCCGATTGAGCTGCAGTTTTACAAAGATTATTTTTCCTTACATTGAAAACATGCTAGAGAGTGTTACAAAAAGATTTGAAAAAATTTTCATAAGGTATTGTTCTATCGTACTTACAAAGCATAGAAAAAATAAGGATCACCTTATTATATGTACGTGTTTTATATTATAAATTATAAAACGTTTCTTTCTTTCGTTACAGCGTACAAGATTAGCCTCAATCGGTGGTGAAAATCAACGTTGTTGTGTGATGAGCATGTTAAGATTTCTATTAACTAACAAATTAGCGACACATTTTAATTGGGCTGGACGAAAAAATAAGATAGGTTTTAAAGGAAAAAAGCTCATGGACGTTATATATGGTACAACATATAAATAATAAACAATATAATACAATAATAAAATTATTAAATTTTTTAATAGTTATTTATCTCAAATCTAAATAAATAAAAATACCGTGTAAATATATTCATTTTTTCAGCAAGTGCTAGACTCGCCTTCAATGAGATAAGTGGACCAAATATAGGAGATAAAACTATTGAAAACGCAGTAAAAGACTGGTTAAAATTAGCAAATAATCGTTTAAGCTATTCTAGTACCAAAAAAACTAATTAATTACTTTTATATCGTGATATATAATAATTCACTTCAGTATGTATTTTTTTCTTAATTATTTTATAGAAAATTAATGTACCGTTCTTTATAATCAAGGTAACATATTTTATGTAAAACATTTAATAATCGGTTACACTGTTCTATTATTCAGAAACTATTATAAGTTCAGCATTGAAAAATAATTATTCTTTTAATTTACTTTGTAACGTATTTTTTATTTTATAATTCATTTATATTTGGATGCTGTTCTATATTACTCAAAAGAACTAATCAATTTAATTTTATTACGTATTTTTTTAAATCCACTTAAGAAATTACTAATAATTTTTTTTTAATTTATATTGAAACTATTATTGTATATTGTGTGTAATTTTAATGTCATTTTATAATACTCTTATAATAAATTGTAAGCTTTAATTACCTGTTTTTTAAATTGTTACTTATCTACATGTATATATATGGATACTACATGCATATATATATGTGTATATATATATATATATATATATATATATATATACATATATTATGCATAAACTATAATATATAGGGTACAAAAAATTTGGCTCTATGGACTTTGATATATTCATGTATATAAAGGTTCAGAGAATCATATTTTTTATTCCGTGTAATATGTCCATACAATATAAATACGTACGTTTGTAATCGACTTAATAATACGTTTTTGTGTATTTACGTTAACGTATTCCAAATGTATTATTTATGAATTATTGATAAACGCAATATAGAAACCTAAAGATACGTTTTAATATTATGTCAATAAACATATTTATTAATACGTTTATAAATACGATTACAAATACGTAAAAAAATGGGATGGATTGTGGACATGTCCACGGATTATATACGTTTATCTCATACGTTTCTTGTACCGTATAATACATATAGTTATAATGGTTATTATATGTATGTACATTATATATTATAAACGTATTTATAAATATGTTTATAATACATTTACATATATACATTTTTTTTACGTATATATAAATACGTAAAAAAAATGGGATGGGTTGCGGACATGTCCATGGATTATATACGTTTATCTCATACGTTTCTTGTACCGTATAATACGTATAGTTATAATGGTTATTATATGTATATACATTATATATTATAAACGTATTTATAAATATGTTTATAATACATTTACATATATACATTCTTTTTACGTATATATAAATACGTAAAAAAAATGGGATGGGTTGCGGACATGTCCACGGATTATATACGTTTATCTTATACGTTTTTATACCGTAAAATACGTATGGTTATAATGATTATTATACGTATCTTATACTGATCTGTGTTTATTGGGAAGATTTAATTTATGTACCTGAATAAATATCAATACAAATTGTTAATTATATGGAAAAATATAAATTTTATGTGGAACAGCGTTTCACATACACGTCATATCTTAAAAGAATAATTTTGTCTTGAGGTTATAACAAGTAGTTTCCAAAAGTCTCACCGTAGTACGAATTACAAAATTAACTGCAGTGGCGCCTAGATATAACGCTTGTGGCCACCCTTGACGCTTGAGAAGATTCTCTGCGGCGTGGCCACCTAGCGGAAGCCGCGCAAGCCTCAAAGGTTGACATCGCGGAAAAACTTTGAGACTCAAAACTAAAACAAATTGCACGATTTTCGAAAAAACCGTAATATGTTTTTAAGTGTAAAATAACTATTAAGAGGATGCTATAGTGACCGAAGAACTTCCTCGACGTCGGTATTGCAGATTATTTTTTGAGGGAGGACCAGGCTATCGCTCTTTGTCCAACGCATAGATCTGTCTTTGTTTTTCGATTATTTTGCCATCTGCGAAAAGACCTATCAACTACAGCCACTGCTTTTCTTGCCATCGTTTACGTGTGCTAAGCGAAATTTGGACACGTACAGCTGTTCACCTATTAAACTTTTTAGGTTGTTGACTGAAACGATACACAGTCAGTGTTGTGTGTTAGAGTTTTCTGAAGTTCGCCCTGGTCTCATTTTATACATACGAGCTACAGAACGTCAGTAAATAATAAAAATTAACCTTGGTTGACAGATCCACGAATCGAAAATAAATGAATTTTTAACTTTTTAATCGATTTTCTCATAAAATTTACCAGAGCAAACTTTGTTTTGGTGCGTACTTTTATTTTGCAAAAGGATTTTGTAATCTGTAAAGCCAATTCAAAAATTAATGAACACTGTAATGGTCGGTAATTTCCGTCAGTATAGCATCCTCTTAATAATTGAATGTCTTGGATTTTAACTATATTCGGTATTTCCAAAATGTTTTATAAATGTTTTTTATTTCATAATATACATCTTCAATAAACCTTTAATTAGCTATATTGAATGTGGTGTAAAATACGTTTATTATTCGTTTAAATATTGCTGCTATGAAAACGTATAAATATATTTTACGCTCAAACTTTTATTAACATATTTAAAAAGTATATCATACCTGGATATTCTTGATACGTTATTGAAAGGGACAACTTTTGCAAATCACAAAAGTATTTAAGAAACGTTTTCTTAATTAGTATATGATGGTATTTGATATTATTTCTATACGTGCTATAAACGTAGATACAATTCTGGTATTTTATAAACCATTTTTCAACATATAAAATACGTTTCGTATCATATATATATGTAATAAAAACGATTATTATAAACGTATATTGCACTATTACGTATAAAAACCGTTTTGCCTATATACGAGGTGTGTTCAAAAAGTATCGCGAATTTTGTGTTTTTTCAAAAATTATTTATTTATTCATGAATATCTATTTTGTCCCCTTCAAAGTAATCCCCATGAGATATTATACACTTGTGCCAACGGTTTTTCCAATCTTCGAAGCACTTCAAAAAATCATTTTTTTTTATCTTGTTCAGCTCCTCCTTCGATGCCGTCTTTATCTCGTCAAGCGTAGCGTAACGTCGTCCTTTCATGGGCCTCTTCAGTTTAGGGAACAAGAAAAAGTCACAGGGGGCCAGATCTGGGGAATACGGTGGCTGCGGCATCATTAGTGTGTTGTTTTTGGCCAAAAAGTCGCGCACAAGCAACGATGTGTGAGCAGGGGCGTTATCGTGGTGCAAAAGCCAATTTTTGTTCTTCCACAAATCCGGGCGTTTCTGGCGGATTGCTTCGCGCAAATTGCGCATAACTTGCAGGTAATATTCCTTATTGACCGTTCTACCCTGTGGCAAGAACTCATGATACACCACGCCCCTGCAATCGAAGAAAACTGTCAGCAAAAATTTCACATTCGACCGAACTTGGCGCGCTTTTTTCGGTCTTGGTTCGTGCGGCAGCTTCCATTGAGATGATTGAGCTTTGGTTTCCACGTCATAACCATAAACCCACGATTCGTCACCAGTTATGACCCTCTGGAGCAAATTTGGGTCGTCGCGGACAGAGTCCAACATCTCATTAGCAATGTTCATGCGATGCTGTTTTTGGTCGCAATTGAGCAATTTTGGTACGAATTTCGCGGCGACCCGTCTCATGCCCAAATCATTGATAAAAATCGAATGGCACGAGCCAATCGATATGTTTAGGTCCTCAGCAACTTCTCTAACGGTGATTCGACGATTGGCCAATACCATTTTCTCCACTTCATTAATTTTTTCGTCTGTTGTTGAAGTGCTCGGGCGTCCGGCACGCTCTTCGTCGTTCACATCTTCTCGGCCTTCTGAGAACATTTTGTACCACCGATAAACGTTGCTTCGGTCCAAGGTAGCTTCTCCGTATGCCACAGTCAACATTCGGAATGCATCCGCGCACTTAATTTCGTTTTTCACACAAAATTTGATACAGGTTCTTTGATCCATTTTTTTGAATAGGTAAAAATCGAAGACGATCCAAAACACGTGCAAGCAAAGCAGCTGTCAACAATTAAGTGAACATTCAAAATGGCCGAGCTTGTCGGCATAAGTGAGAGACATGAGTACCAACATAACGCCACAAAAAGATCGAAATTCGAATATACGTAACCCGCGAAAATTCAAAATTCGCGATACTTTTTGAACACACCTCGTACGTATCTGCCATATATCTGTTTTACACCATACTTATGTTTAATAAACGTATATTAAACAATCCTGTTCTTATTGGGAAGTTACTGTTCCGAGATCTTAGGTTTGAATCCCGCCAATTCGTTTTCAAAGTTGTAAAATAATGCGTAATAACATTTAGTGATTTAAAAATCTTATATGCAAAACAGTGAATACAGATCAAGCTGTAAGAATAATGAAATCTGTTAAAAAACTAAAAAAAAATATATTTTTTTTTAAGAAAATTAAAAAATAAGTGTATTATATACATTTATCTCATACGTTTTTTATACCATATAATACGTATAGTTATAATGATTATTATATGTATATTATAAACGTATTTATAAATATCCTTGATTAAAAAAACAGATAGAAAGTGTCAGAGACCTGATTCAAAACAATAGAATTTTATCGTTTTGAATCAGGTTTCTGACACTTTCTATCGGTTTTTTTTTATCAGGAATGTTTATAATAACATTTACAGATATAGATTTTTTTTACGTATATAGTGGCGGTCAAAAGTTTCTGGCTAGTTCGGTTTTCTTCTATCATTCTTACAAATAAAGCAGTTAAAAAGCCACACTTTTTTATAAGGAAAGGCAGGTCAAAACAACGCCAATGATGTAGTATATATTGTTTATTAAAGCAATATAACTTTTTCATTTACAAAAAATCAAAATTTACGTGGACAAAAGTTTCCGGCCGTATTTGTTTTTGCATCTTATGGCCGCTGTGTGTCGCTCTACCTTGATTAAACAAAGAGTGTTAATTTGTACAGTGTTAGTTTGTAAATAAACATTGCTCGACACACAAGTATTCAACTGCGTGAGACAATCTTGTGGCTCTGGATACAAGGAAAGAGTTCGCGGATTATTGCATCAATAGTGGGTATTGGAAAATCAACGATGAATGATTTTCTTACAAAATATCGCTCAGGATGGTTTAAAAGATAAACATCGAAGCGGTCGTCCACGAAAAACAACTGTTCGGGTGGACAAAGTCATCAAAAGGAAGTCAGCGGATCCTAGGAAAACAGCAAGTGATATCGCTCGCGAATTAAAAGAAAATCATGTTACGGTGAGTCGATGCACAGTTTCAAGACGTCTAAACGATGTTGGTCTAATGGGTCGCGTTGCTGTCAAGAAACCTTTCATTAGTAAGAAAAATCAAAAGGCCCGTTTAGATTTTGCTAAGCAACATCGAGAGTGGAAAATTGGAAGAGAGTCGCTTTTTCAGATGAATCAAAGTTTAATTTGTTTGGGAGCGATGGCAGACGATATGTTCGACATCCTGTTGGTTCACGGTATGATAGTAGGTACCAAATACCCACGGTTAAGAGGATGCTATACTGACGGGAATTACTGACCATTACAGTGTTCATTAATTTTTAAATTGGCTTTACAGATCACAAAATCTTTTTGCAAAATAAAAGTACGCACCAAAACAAAGTCTGCTCTGGTAAATTTTATGAGAAAATCGATCAAAAAGTTAAAAATTCATTTATTTTCGATTCGTGGATCTGTCAACCAAGGTTAATTTTTGTTATTTACTAGACGTCCTGTAGCTCGTATGTATAAAATGAGACCAGGGCGGACTTCAGAAAACTCTAACAAACAGCACTGACTGTGTATCGTTTCAGTCAACAACCTAATAAAAAAGTTTAATAGGTGAACAGCTGTACGTGTCCAACTTTTGCTTAGCGCACGTAAACGATGGCAAGAAGAGCAGTGGCTATAGTTGATAAGTCTTTTCGCAGATGGCAAAATAATCGAAAAACAAAGACAGATCTATGCGTTGGACAAAGAGCGATAGCCTGGTCTCCCTCGAAAAATAATCTGCAATGCCGACGTCGAGGAAGTTCTTCGGTCACTATAGCATCCTCTTAAGCATGGTGAAGGGAGCGTACTTGTTTGTGGAGTATTTTCAGCAAATGGGCTTGGTCCACTCGTCCTCATTGAAGGAATAATGAACGGCCCGAAGTATAAGGAAATACTGAAAAACAATTTCCTTCTATATTCGAATAGTTTTATGCCGGAAGAATGGATATTTCAACATGATAACGATCCCAAGCATACGTCGAAGATAGTGAAGGATTGGCTTGCGTCGAACAGAATTCAGGTGCTGAAGTGGCCAGCTCAGTCACCGGACATTAATCCAATAGAAAATCTATGGAAAGAGCTTGGACATCGAATTGGGAGCCAAAATCACTCAAACCGCACCAATTTGCTTCAGCATTTATAGGAAGAATGGGCAAAAATACCGTCTGATTTCTTAGAGAAGCTAATTGAGTCAATACCACGGCGTTGCAAAGCCGTTATTGCAGCCAAAGAGATGGCGACTAAATATTGAGGTCAAACATGGTACCTTCTATTCATATTTGTTAAATATTCACCGCAAACAAGATGTTTTTTTTCATTAAAAAAGTGGCCGGAAATTTTTGTCCACGTAAATTTGGATTTTTTGTAAATGAAAAAGTCATATTGCTTTAATAAACAATATATACTACATCATTGACGTTGTTTTAATGTGTCTTTTCTCATAAAAAAGTGTGGTTTATTAACTGCTTTATTTGTAAGAATGATAGAGTAAAAATGAACTGGCCGGAAATTTTTGACCGCCACTGTATATAAATACGTAAAAAAAATGAGATGGGTTGCGGACATGTCCACGGATTATATGAATACCTTTGTCTCATATGTTTTTATACTGTAAAATATGTACGTATGGTTATAATGGTTATTATACGTATCTTATATTGATCTGTGTTTATTGGGGAGGGTCGTGTGCACTAATTTTATTTATTAATACGCCCACGCACGATATTTGGTTTTACGACTTTTTTATATTCCTCGGTAATTATTATTATCTCGAGAGAGTGGCAGGTTTGACAACAAACTCCGGAGCATCATTATACGACAAATTTGAATTAATTTATTGTTATATGGGCGTCGGGCATTTGGAAGCCCGAAAAGAGTGCATACTCGCGTCTTTCAACTTCCTGATTTTACTACCCCTAATGTCTCTAGTATCAAGCAACGGTGTCATCTCAAACGCCCCATAAATTAATGAATTTATGATTTCTTAATTTGTAATATCTTATCGTTGCTTTGTAGGTCATCGTAACCTCGGAATCGGAGTGAGGTTCATTCTATAATATTAAATGAGTCATTGTTGCTCGATCCTCGTTAACTAGCATATCCGCTGTTTGCGAAGGAAAAGAATCGTTACTCCGCAGAACGTAACACCCTTTGATAAAAAAAAAATGACAACTTAGCAACGCATTTTTTTTCAAATTAATAGCAACATGCGGGAAACTTGCTGGTTAGTTTTCAGATTTTTTTTCAGTTTTTTTACTTGATATTTCTCTTATTTTTACGATACAACATATATTTTATTCTGTACATTAATAACACTGATAAAAAATATACTTTATACAGTTAGCAGCTAAAAGACTGCAACACTTTTTTTTCAATGGATTTTGGAATGTTGACTTGCTCATCGATCGGTAAACGTAATTGATTAGATCCACAGGTAAGAACCAATTACGTTTGCCGTTCAATGAGCAAGTCTACACTCCAAAAACCATCGAAGAAAATGTGTTGCAACCTTTCAGCTCTTAACTGTACATTAATAACACTAGTAAAAAAAATACATGTTTTGATTATTTTGAATTAGACAAGATTTGCTGCGTTCAGCAGACTCAAGAGTTGAATGAGCACTCGCTGTTATTGGTGTATTTTTTTAATTTAAAAGTCTGATTGGATGATCTAAAAGAATACCTCAACATGTTGAGTCTGCTGAACGCAGCCATTGTTATAGCTGTAGCAATAACGCGATGCATGGCAACTGAAATCAGGTTAGGTTACCATGCATCCTAGAAGTAAAAATCATTATAAAGCATTTCCATAATGCAATTATAATTATGTAAATTATTTCGAAAATGCTAACTTGACGGGAATAACAATTACGATCGATGGCAAGCGTAATTAACCTTTCGTAATCGCTGCACATTTAAACGATCGCCTGTGACTCAAGCTGCAAAGAGCAATACTGCACTACTGCGAAGTATCAGCGAAGAAGTCAGTAATACGAATAATACGTAACATCTCGACTTAGCAATACAATCAGCACAAGGCATCGCAATCTAAGTAGCAATACAAACTCTTCAAGAGATTCCGACCAAGTGACACCAAGTGACGCACACTACCAGAATTGTGAGCAAGTCAATTACATAAATATATACTCTAACGCTTTCAAACGGACTTATTCCTCCTTAAGATTGTGATCCTGGCTAATCCTGGCGTTCTCGAGCTTAGGTTTGACTCGCAATCAGTGCGCTAAGTGCATGAACGCCGAGCATTACGCTTGTGCCAATCATTATACTATCGTATCCTAACGGCACAAGATATTTCTTATAGAATTTTGAGTATTGAAAATGATACCGCAAGTCAATTTTTACGAGCACGTTAAATTTCCGAAATAATTGAGGTTTAATATGCAAAAAGGCTTTTTTGCAATATTTGAAATTTTTTTGTAAAAAAAATCAATGTTATCTTGAAATTCTGTTAAGAAGTCATAAATATGTAATGTTCATTCTCTATAAAATGCATTTCTTTAAATTTCGATATCTTACTTTTTAGACAAAATATAAAGGATTTTAGTATATAGGCTGTACCTTAAAAAGCGTCCACTAACGTAGTATTATTCCTTGCTAAAAACTGAATCCTGAGCCATTTTTTTCTATAATACTTAATAAAGCAGTAATTATTAAGTAAAGCTAATCCAAACAGCGCCGTCCTTTAAACAGACATACGGTGAAGTTGCAGATGCAACTAACAACATATCGGCCAGCGCTCATATATGTACAGTCGTGAGCTAAAAAGTTGCAACATATTTTCTTTGGTGATTTTTGGAATGTAGACTTGCTCATCGATCGGCGAACGTAATTGGTTAGATCCACAGGTAAGAACCAATTACGTTCGCCGTTTAATGAGCAAGTCTACATTCCAAAAACCATTAAAAAAATGTGTTGAAGCTTTTAGCTTACGATTGGACACCCACGGTTATTAATTCTGTCCCTCGGAAAATTTTCCAAACTAAGAAATCACTATCTTTCTACATACTTGCAGTTCATGATTAACATAAAAATTATTAATTAAATGACGTTGGAACAATAACAATACAATAATTTAATAATAGTTTAATAGTTTTTAAAAATTTATCTCTAATTTATATCTTTTTTTTCAACACAAGAAATTATTAATCTTCAAAACTCGAGTTTGCGGATTAACTTCCGAAAATTTATTGCATTTGACATAAAGGTTACTTCGCCTTTATGTCAAATGCGGTTACAAGCGGCCGGCGCGACCGTAAGCAGGCCCAATGAACTCTTATGGGAAAATTTCGTCTAGTATTTCAGCGCCATCTAATAGTTTACCCTCTATAATTGTGAACTACGTATCCGGCCATGCGGTGCCATGCGGGATCATTTGGGATCATTTGGAATTGTTTGGAATCATTGTGCAGTGCGGTTGTGTTGTGTTGTGCAGTGTAACGTGGTGTTTTTAATTGCCCTGGCAGTTACTGGTGTATTGAAATCGACTGAATCGAATTGAGCGTTAACGATTATTAACGATTGTTAACGACATCGGTAAGTATAAATGAGCAAATGGATTAATTTAAAGAATAGGTTACATATTTGTATTTGTTGATTTTGACACGAGCGAATTATGTCTTAATTATTTATTAGTTGATTTTTAGTATTTTTAGTATTTTCATACATAAATTTCTTCATATTTTTAACATTTTTATTCATGCATATGTTAATTTTAGTCATATATGTTTAAAAAGAAATATATGAATTTGATTCTTTAGATTTTTGGATCTTGGAGTACAAAGATTCTTCAGGGAATCTTATTTTGGAGATACCTAATATCTACTTGGATAACTAATAGCTGTGGAACCAGATACAGAAAAAAATTGGGTAAGTCATCATGCATAATTTTGTTGAATTTATTATATATTGAAAATTATATAGAGTATATAAAACCATTCTTCTTCTGCACTAATTGATTTTTTTATTGTTTATTTATAAAAAAATTTATATCTTTTGTCTTTAGAAAAATGGTGAAAGCTTGTTGCGTTCCTAACTGCAAGTCAGGTGTTAAAGTTCCTTCGCATAAATTTCCCAAAGATGCAGAAAGATGCTCAGCATGGATAAAAAATTTGAAATTGTATGACTTGCAGAATTATTGTGCTAATGAATTGCAAAAATATAAAGTATGCCATAAGCATTTCTCGGAGAAAGATTATAGCTGCTCTCAACGTAACCGATTTCTGCTGAAAACAGCAGTACCTGCTTTGATAATGGAAAATAATGATGTGGACAATATTGCAACGGATAATAATGTGCAATCCGTACCACCACAGATTGAACAGGCAGATATTGAACAGCCGCAAAGTGAACAGCCACAGATTGAGCAACCACAAATTGAACAACCACACATTGGTCAACGTGTAATAGACATGGAAAGAACATTGCAACAGCACAATGAATTATTAGTGCATCATGACGGTCTGTTGCAAAATGAACAAGCATCGTTAAACCAAATGTTTGAGAAGAGGATACAAAATTTGGAAACACAGTTCGCAAATACATCCAAAGGAAGAAGACCAAATTTACGACATATTACACGTGTTGTTCATCTCAGTCCGAGAGCAAAGTCATTGCATATTATGAACGTAAAATTGAGACGTAAAAATAGAGACTTGAAGCGTCTTGCAATAAATTATAAAAAAAACAAAGGCACAATTTCTTTCACACATACAAACGCAAGTAATACTGTGAAAGAGAAATTCGTCAATATGATTGTAAGGAATAATGACGTTCCTGTTCAGGTACTTAACATTCAGTATAACAGCTAATATCCTTTCATGTTCCTTTACCTAATAATGTTTTATTATAATTTGTATACACACACACGTTTTATTATAAATTTGATCAGTTTGATAAAATCTTTTTCTTCAGGCCCGAAGATATACTATTGAGGATAAAATATTTTGCATAAATATATATAAGAGATCCCGTGCATGCTATACTTTTTTAAGTAAATATTTAAGTTGCCCATCTATTTCCACCTTGAATTCACAACTGAACAACATTCCTATTAGAGCTGGATGTACTCGTTTAATAGTAAAGTATCTGGAACAAATAGCGTTGGATCTGAAAGACAGCAGAGACAAATATGTTGCTCTCATTTGGGACGAAATTTCATTACAACCAGCTTTATACTACAATAAAAAGCAAGATCGAATCATTGGCTTTGAGGACTGGGGAATGAGAAGAACAAGAAAAATTGCTGACCATGCTATAGTTTTCTATCTTCGGTGTCTTAAATCTGGAAACAAGATGCCTTTGGGATACGGTTTTTGTGAGAGCACTACAAAAACGCATCAACTCATTCGATGCGTGAAACAATGGCTAGTGAACATTTCTGCATCGGGATTAATACCTGTGGCTGTTGTATGCGATCAGGGTGGTACCAATATGGCTGCAATTAACAGTTTAATTTCTGATTCCAATAAAATTCGCATTATGAAGAATTTACCTACAAGTAAGTACATAATTTACAAGACAATGTACACTTTTCTATTACTTATATCGCTCCATATTTATGATTTTTATTAAATTTGTTTCTAATATGTAATAAAGACTTTGAATATTTTCGTTTGTTTCAGGTAATAGTTTTATGATAAAAAACCATAAAGTAATACCTGTGTATGATTACGTACACTTGATAAAGGGTACCAGAAATAATCTTCTCACAAAGGATTTAGATACTGACACAAGAATATCGTGTGCTTTAAACAAAAAATACGCATCTTGGGATGATATTCAAAAAGCGTACGACATTGATAAAAATTCTCTTATGAGATACCGACAAATGGAGAAAATAACTGAGAAGCACATTATTCCCAAGCTAATCCCCAAAATGAGGGTTAAATACGCAACTCAAGTATTTAGTCGCACAGTGTCAAATTTTATGGATGTTATATTAAATGTAAATGGAGGTAAATAAGTATATGAATAAATAACTATAAGTAAATTTTAAAATAATATCAAAAATATCTAAGAATAATTTTGTCTGTATTTTGTTTGTTGCAGGAGTTGTCCCAACACAACAAGGAGACATGATTATGTCCAAAAGTGCATCCACAACTTGCGAATTTGTCAGATTTATGAATGATTTATTTGATTCATTCAATGGCAAACATCAGCAAGGATTAAGTAGTATAATAACGGCTACTAGTGGACACTGTGCATTTTGGCAAGAAGCCTGTAAAAAAATCAAAAATATGCGTTACGTTGAAAAACTGACTAAAAAAATTCCTAGTAAGACTGCACCTAATTTAAAAAACTGGATTTGGACTATGAAAGGCACACAAGAAATATGGAAAACACTTCGTGCTGCTAAATTTGAATCGCTCAATTTAAAATTTTTGAACCAAGACCCGGCTGAAAATTTTTTCAGCCAGATAAGAAGCAACGGATTTGCTAACAGAAATCCAAGTTGCGAACAATTTGAAGGTGGATTTAAAACATTACTTATTTGTAATTTATCTTCCAAACATTCCATCGGAGCTAACTGTAAAGATACTACAGAAGGCTCGACATTGGCTTTGACTCATTTGATGAATCTGTCTCAGACAATGAAAGAAATGAACGATTCTGAAAACACACAATATGAAGAAGTAGAATGTAATGAGTCAGCAATACCAAGAAGTGATATAAATGAGAAATTACTTAACGAAAAAAAAATCATTGACATTATTAGACGCAAAGAACTTGTTGCGCAATGTGAGAAATGTGCCAAGAATCATACAAACGCACAAACTTTAATTGAAATTGAAAAGGCTATCGAAATTTTAGAGCAGCAATTTCCTGAGATATGCCATAAAATTAAAATACTAGAAAAAACAAGAAAAATTCTAGAAAATCAATGTTTTCTTACGTGTTCCGTACAATGTACACACTTAAAAGAAACATTAATATTGATAACCGCAGAAGAATTTCTCAAAGCTTGGTGCAAATTTATGAATAATATTCTGTGCCGAAAAATCAATGTCCACTCTGATAATTTCATGTATAAAATAGCTGCGAGAATGTCAAACAAATATGGAAAGAAAATGAAACCCGAATCTAGAATATAGATAAATGTTCCAATGTCTATATGATTAAATATACAATCAGCATAGTATCTTTGGAAAGGAAAGGTAAGTTAAATTGCACGATTTATCTAAGAGTATATGTTACATATATTACAATTTACTAACAATCTTGGAATATGTTGACAGAATCCTAAATATAATGTGAGCGTAATACTTAGCGGAGATTTTAACATCGGATCGGCCCATGATCGAAGCTACCAGAGACAGTGATAATTGGCCCATGATTAAAACTACCAGAGACAGCGATAATTGGGACATGGAGATTCATGAATCAACGAGATTAAGAAGTAGGTAGAATTCGCAACAGATTACGTAATTGTGTTATAAAATACAATTTTTTAAAATACAATTTTGTCTTTAATAATAATAAAGAAAATTGAGAGCTTAATGAATTTGTCATTTTGAGAATACAAAGAAGGATATTCAAAATTTTCAAATATAATTTGGTTGAAAACTACAAAATATTCCATGTTTTCCATGACACATTACGTGTCTGTCTGGATCATAAATTTTTATTAATTTGTGTTTTCTTTTTGCAGAGCTGGACATATTATTACATTTGGTACTGCAGCATGGTAATAACAGCCTGTCGACGGAGAACCCACGCGATGACACGCCAAGGCGAAACGAGGACGCAGAAAAGAGAATATTCCGGAAATACTCAGTGGGGCTTTAAGAGTAGTTTTTTTAGTTTTACCTAAGAGAGAGAGAGAGAGAAAGGACTAAAGTTACACGAATTAAATAAAAATATAAACAGTCAAGTATATTTAAATTGACATACCCAAGTCGCTGGTTTGTACAAAATGCATTATGTTATCTCATAATTTTCATAAAGATTTTGGTTAGATTTCTTTTTAAGGAATACGTTAATTCTTTTTCTTTTTGAATTATTATACTATATAAATAAAATGTATTTATAAATTTATTACGTGTTTTTAATTTTACCTGATTCACTAATAATTTTTATAATTTTAATAACAAAAAAGGGTAAAAATGCCATGCATTTTTATCGACTATTCATGCTGTTTTACCTTGTAGTTCACACTTATAGAGGGTAAACTATTAGATGGCGCTGAAATACTAGACGAAAAAATAACACGGGAGTTTGACGACTCTGACCGTAAGCTCTGACGTTACGTTAAACATGAACTGCATGTATGTAGAAAGATGGTGACTTCTCAGTTTGGAAAATTTTCCGAGGGACAGAATCGATGACCGTGGGTGTACACCCAGCGTGTTTGATTCTGTCAATGGAGAAATTTTCTAAACTGAGAAGTCGCTATCTTTCTACATATTTGCAGTTCATGATTAACGTAACGACACAGAACATATACTATGAGAAATGAAAGCTCTGTACGCTCTGTACTTAACATGGGAAACAAAAAGCAAGACACTGCCATCTGGTGGTGAAGTGGGAAATTAAATAAACTGTAGAAGGGAGTAAGGGGGTCTTCAGGAGAGAGAACATAGAATCTTATTTAAGCAGGCAATAACCATTAACTTATGCCAGAACCAATAAAGTTCATTATTAGGATTTTAATGCTTCTGTTTACCGAGGTCTCGATAAACAGTAGTCTTGAAATTCTAGTATTGAACTTTACCGGATTCTGCATTAATTGTTATTACCTAGCTGCATAAACCGTTGCTCTGCATTGTCGGAGAGACCAATTCATCAATGCTACTATACGAAAATCAAGTGAGCACATGCTCACTCTTACCAACTTACATCAAGGCATTTTCTGATTGGTCATTTTAACTCCCATTTTCAAGTGGGCCCCACTTTTTCCGTGTTACCGGAAACCGCTATATTAGTTTTACCCCCGTGCGTAACGACTAATAAGCTCTAGTTGTTACATTAATCATGAGCTGCGAGTATGTAGAAAGATAGCGAATGTTTAATTTGGAAAATTTCTCCATGGACAGAATCAAACACACTGGGTGTACAGTTTGTGCCAGGTATGCCTGGGGTTTGATTCTAGGGTTCACGTTTTGTTCTTAGTTGTTTTTACGCTCATGACTATTATAACCGGATGCTGCGTCAGCAATCATGAATGTATCGTAATGTTAGTAAATTATGTTTTGACAGCCGGCTGATGTAACCTCTCAGTTTTGATCGGTGAAATCTCTAAAATATTCCAAAGCTTAATTGAAAGGAACCGGATCATTCGTCTTACGAGTTCTTTTTTTTACAATTCTTACAATCAAGAACCATTAGTTGGTGGAAGAGTTTTAAAAAACAGGGCTTTATTTTTTAGAAGATAGCTTCGCAGTTTAGATCATATTTCATCAAAAGCTATTTAAAATTAAAAAATAAGGATGTACTATAAGTTAAACTGAGATGAAAGTTAATCTGCATCGGTGGAAATAGGCACTAAAGTTGGTAGCGCTGTGATTAACTTTGATGCGTTGTAAATAGGAACAGTTGATTTTGTGATTATCTTATTGCCTTGACCAGAGAGATTATTTTAATTTCTTTTATTTGAATAATACGTGATGAGAATTATTTATAAAATAATTCTTATTGTGTATTATTTATTTAAATAGCCTATAGGTTACTCTCCAACTACTTAATGTGAACAGAATAAACTTTATTATGCACTAGTGCCCACAAATACATTTAATCTAATTTATTAATATATTATTGATAAATTATAATTAATCAAAACTTACGATTTTTAGCTTTATGTAATTATTTTGGAAGTATTAATCTTATTAAGCTTTACTTCCTATTTTACAATAAAAATTTTTATTATTGAATACTATTTTAATAAATAATACGCAATAAGAATTATTTTATAAATAATTGAAGTAAAAAAAAAAAATTAAAACAACTACTCTGCTAGTCAAGGCAACTGGAGTAATCACAGAAGTCAATTGTACCATTACGGAATGCATCAAAGTTAGTTACAACGTTACTAATTTAATTTTATAAATAAAAGGAATACTTTCCACAGATCTATCGGAACACACTCATTATATGTATATCGTATTTATTAATATAGCAAGATGACGTGATGTATTTCTATTTTAATGTCAACTGCTTTCTAAGTTGTTTTTGTCATTTCGTAAGATTTTGAAATTAAAATTATGTGAATTAAACAAGCAAATTTTATCTTATTTTTTCTTACTTATATTTCAATGTAGCAGTACGTTAAGTATTCAGAATAATATGAATAATTAAAGAGAGACAGCATAATAAATAGTTTAGGCAAATAAAAAAAAGTTTAACATTTATTCAATGTAATCAATGTATATAATAATACAGAATTACTTATTAAAATTTTTAATGAAAAATAATGGGAATTTGTTATGTAGCTGTTAACAGATTTTACACAACAATGGCGCCGAATATAACAATTAAATCAACAGGAGTACTATTCGAAGATGAGACTCTTGGCGAACCGCAAGTAGTTGAAGAGCTGAAGGATAAATCTAAATATGTTAGGCGCATTGAGTGGAAAAGAGTAATATTTTTCTCGTTTCTACATCTCGGTGCCCTTTTCGGCGTTTATCTTTTATTCACATCTGTCAAATTTGCTACCATTTTATTTGGTGAGTGATATGATTTTTATTGCGTGGCGTAACGTATCCTTTATTTAATCACAAAATAATTATATAATAAAATAATATTTTTATTTAACGAAGAAATTAAAATCACATAAAGTATTATTCCATCAATCACACATTATTTGCTACGATACAATTAAATCCAATCAATATATTATCTCGTTAATGTATTTGTTGTAGCAGACTCTATTTACTTTATACTAAAGCTTCAACACAAGCAATTAACGGGATGTTAATTAAAACGGTCAAAATACAACAAATTCCACATATTCATAACTCTTTCGATATCCAGTGATGAAAATTTTTTTCTGATTTTGTTTAGACTAATTTATTTATTATCGTAATTAGCGGTGCAGTCATTATGGTAAAGATGTCTATTATGAAATACTTTTTTTCAAAAGCTTACAATTTATTTAATTTATACCATTAACTCCTGTTTTTATAATTAAATTATAGTAAATATATTTAAGTTTTATCGCCAAAAGTTAGCAATTGATAATAGTTATAGTTTGTTGTATATGAAATTTTTTGTCAAAAATGCCGATTTTGCTAATTAAAGAAAAGGGTTCCTATTCTGAGACACAAAGGTTTTTTTTATATGAAATTGGTCTTATTGACTTGGATATTACTAGGTTCAAATTAGGCTCCCGACTCAAAATCTAGTTGACCAAACAAAAAGCTCTTTTGATACTCTAAAACTTTTGTATGTAATATTTTTCTCCAAAATCAATTTTATTAGAGATATTTTAAAGTCTCAGTACTAATGCTGAAAGCCATAACTTTCAAGCCTCATAATTCAAAAGTCCTCAATGAAAAACTTCGTTATAGCATTTTGGAAAGCTTTCGAAGTCAGAATATGCAGTAAATAGGGATTTTTGAGTGTCTTATATTACAAGTTTCACGCTTTGCGATTTCACGATCACCAAATCTAATATTTTTCATACAGCACAGAAAATTGAAGCAACATTGCAGCAATGTTGCAATGTTGCAGATTGCAATGCAATATTACGGAGACCTTGCAGGAACATAAATTAACAATATGCTTGCAATATCTCATTGCTTAACAGGATGCTATACTGACGGAAATTACCGACCATTACAGTGTTCATTAATTTTTGAATTGGCTTTACAGATCACAAAATCCTTTTGTAAAATAAAAGTACGCACCAAAACAAAGTCTGCTCTGGTAAATTGTATGAGAAAATCGATCAAAAAGTTAAAAATTCATTTATTTTCGACTCGTGGATCTGTCAACCAAGGTTAATTTTTGTTATTTACTGACGTTCTGTAGCTCGTATGTATAAAATGAGACCAGGGCGAACTTCAGAAAACTCTAACACACAACACTGACTGTGTATCGTTTCAGTCAACAACCTAACAAAAAAGTTTAATAGGTGAACAGCTGTACGTGTTCAAATTTCGCTTAGCGCACGTAAACGATGGCAAGAAGAGCAGTGGCTGTAGTTGATAGGTCTTTTCGCAGATGGCGAAATAATCGAAATAGTCACTAGCATCCTCTTAAGAGGATGCTATAGTGACCGAAGAACTTCCTCGACGTCGGCATTGCAGATTATTTTTCGAGGGAGACCAGGCTATCGCTCTTTGTCCAACGCATAGATCTGTCTTTGTTTTTCGATTATTTCGCCATCTGCGAAAAGACCTATCAACTACAGCCACTGCTCTTCTTGCCATCGTTTACGTGCGCTAAGCGAAATTTGGACACGTACAGCTGTTCACCTATTAAACTTTTTTGTTAGGTTGTTGACTGAAACGATACACAGTCAGTGTTGTGTTAGAGTTTTCTGAAGTTCGCCCTGGTCTCATTTTATACATACGAGCTACAGAACGTCAGTAAATAACAAAAATTAACCTTGGTTGACAGATCCACGAGTCGAAAATAAATGAATTTTTAGCTTTTTGATCGATTTTCTCATAAAATTTACCAGAGCAGACTTTGTTTTGGTGCGTACTTTTATTTTGCGAAAGGATTTTGTGATCTGTAAAGCCACCCTGCCTGCACCGGACGTAACAGAGACGTGCTGTTCTGATCACAAAGTCGCAGAAAATATGATACGTCTTGTGCACGTCGCTGCGACGTAACTAAATAATTTGAATGTTTTAATTAATTAGCTGTTTGTTGAATTTTCTTTTGTATTATGACTTATATTTTAAAGATAAATAACATTTCACTTTTTAAAAATGATGTTTTTCATTTAATGTAATTAAATTTAATACGTAATTGTGAAAACGTTACGTAGAGTAATGTACAGTTGGGAAATACTATCGCGGTATCCGGCTATCCGGTAAAAATCACTATCCGATGCATCTCTCATAATAATTTCCTTAACCATGCAATCATAGTCACAAATACTTTTTTCTCTGCGTATAGTAGTACACGAAACCGTCACTAGATGGTTGTTATGGCGTTTTCTCGTAAGAAAGAAAATACATAAATGGTATAAAAGGCGAAGCATTATAAGATTTTTCATCGATGTTTTATTAGAGTAGAATAATTTTTCTGATGAATTCCCTTGAAAATGAAATCAAGTGGAAGATGTTTTAATTTACTATGTGATTAAAACTAACCTTTTTAAACTTCCAATATTTGGAACCATTATAAACATAATAGATGTAACCATACATAAAAAATAGAATATTATAATTCAGAATTACTATAATTTATAGATCGCACCCAAAACCACCATAAATTACAGTTGAATTATGGTAATTGCAATCATTCTCTTCTCTCAGTGTAAAACTATTATACATTTTATCTAGCAAGTATTTTACGTACATAATGCAGTAAAAACCAATCTTAATTTTTCAAAATTCGTCGATAATTTTCAGGTCACAATTAGTGCATAAGTCACAAAATACACGTCATTACAACGTCGCTGTCACCAGAAATGGGGATGTTAGTTACGTCTCAGCGACGTCTCAATTACGTTTCAAACACCAGTTGAGACGTCGCTGAGACGTAACATGCGACGAGTTAGCACGTCACAGCGACGTGCTTGTTACGTTTGGTGCAGGCAGGGCAATTCAAAAATTAATGAACACTGTAATGTTCGGTAATTTTCGTCAGTATAGCATCCTCTTAAAAACTTTGAGGAGTTTTTATCCATCGGAATTAAAAAATAAGCATTTTCTAAATCTAATTTTGCTAAAAAATTTTCTTTTGAGATTAAATTTGCTGCAGTACGATGATTCTCTAATTTAAAATGTTTTGTTTTTATAAATTTATTAAGTTTCTTTAGATTTATAATAAATCTAAAAGTTCCATCTGGTTTTGGGACTAAAAAATAAGATGATATAAATTTTAAATTTTCCACCGTACAATGCCTGACTGCTCCTAATAATAAAAGTTTATCTATTTCTTTTCCAACATCCTCCAAGGTCTGAGAACCTTGTAATAAAGGTGCCTTCGGCACGGAGTTTTGGCTAGGTTGTGTTTCAAATAGGATTAAATAACCCTTGACGCAATTTAAAACAAACTTATTTTTTGTAAATTGTTTCCATTCTCTTAAAAAAAAATTTAGTCGTCCAGCTATTCTTCTTACCTCTAATGTCTGTAGTGGCTTGATTTTGTCGACTTTTTGTCACTCTAGTATGGGTTCTTCTGATGGTTCTTGTATTGTAGCGACCTTTAGGGCCCCTTTGACTTCTGAGCCTGCTGCAAAATAGCCCCTGGATTTTTTCGGCAAGCTCCTCCGGTTTTCCTGATTCGTTAGTTTAAAAGATTTTTTTGTCTGGTGTTGTGGGGCAAGATCTTCTACCACTTTTCCTAGAGATTTTGTTTGTTTTAGTCTTTTAAACAATTCATTTCCAACAAGATCGGATGTTATTTCTGATTTTTTAGAAGATCTCTATATTTTTCATCAATACCCGGGATAATAAAAGCTCTTCTCATAATCAAGTATTGATAATGTAAGCCTGCCATTAGTTTTCTGGCATTTCCTAAATATTGTAACAATTTACTAAAAATTTCACTTTCTTCTAGTTCTAATATTTCGGAAATACTTTTTGCCACCGCAATTATAGCGAAACCTAGAGCATTTTGAGTTGCGACAAAATGTTTGTTTCTGTTCTTAGCCGTTCCAGACATACAGGGTGATTCAAAATAACCTATTGGTCCCGAAGCTTGCATATTCGTAATTGAATTCTGAGACGATTTTTCCTTTTGCAAAAATTTGTCCGAAGCTTAGTTTTCAAGTTACAATAAGAATTAGTTAGCGTATGACGGGTCAGGTACAAGTGGTAGACAGGGGCGGCACGACTCACTGTTACACGCGGGTGTTTCCGTGGGGCACCTCCTGTGCTCAAATGACTGACAAAAGTACATGGACAGCACATTTCTATTTAAACTGTCTTTCTCTCTCTCTTTCTCTCTCTCTCTCTCTCTCTCTCTCTCTCTCTCTGTCACTTTAATTATGTTACATTTAACTTGTCAAATTTCGATCTGTCATCCGGCCGTCAAATATCGGGATGACCGTAAAATCTTCAAGTAAGTTTACATTATTATAATAAATGTACGCCCGAGAATAATAAAATATAATGCAAATTAGATTACTTAAATGTACACTTGCAAGTTAAAAGTAGCACTTTTAAAACGCACAAAAAGGAAAGGAGAAAGAGAGAGAGAGAGAGAGAGAGAGAGAGAGAGAGAGAGAGAGAGAGAGAGAGAGAGAGAGAGAGAGTTTAAATAGGAATGTGCTGTCCATGTACTTTTGTTAGTCATTTGAGCGCAGGAGGTGCCCCACAGAAATACCCGCGTGTAACAGTGAGTCGCGCCGCCCCTGTCTACCACTTGTACCTGACCCGTCATACGCTAACTAATTCTTATTGTAACTTGAAAACTAAGCTCCGGACAAATTTTTGCAAAAGGAAAAATCGTCTTAGAATTCGATTACGAATATGCCAGCTTCGGGACCAATAGGTTATTTTGAATCACCCTGTATAATGGTTGTAAAGTTGTAAGGTTGTCAGGAGGATTTGAATGAGGCGCCTGGAAGGAGAAAGTCTGGAAGACACTTCAAAAGCTATGCCTGAATCAAAGGAGAGGGAGGCGGAAACAAAGGGCAACAAAAAGATTTTTCAATGGAAATACAAACATAAGTACTACTTGAATTTTGTTTTAGAAAAAATTAATAATGTCACCACTTGGATTAAATTGATTTTGTACTGGGTTAGTATAGAAAAATTTTTTTGTTAAAATACAAAAATATTACAACTTGGGTTTTAAAAAAAGAAAAATAAAAATTTGAGATGCGTTTATTATACAACAGTTATTTCAAAATAATATATGCTCTTTATAATTGGCGCAATTTAAAGATTTCACACATTTTTTTGAATACGTACCACTTGGATTAAAATAGGAAAATTTTTCAAGGAGAATACAAAGTACATTGTAATGCTTCGATTTTGTAGAATTAGCAGATTTAATTTTGTAGATTTAAAGTTAAACGATTTGGGATATAATGTCTGTAGGTGTATGTAGTAATAAAGAAATTAATTAAGAACTCGAGTGAGCTTTCTAACAGTTTAATATCAACCGTTCGGTTTTCTTATAAGACGCCCGAGTTACAAGATACGTGTTGAGGCTAGAGGATACTTGGCGAGAGAGCGCGTTTCTTCTCTCGCCCGCTTTATATAAGCTCCGAATAACCGTTTGGTCCGCAAATTCGAAGCTGTTTATTATTTCTTTTGTTTGCAAATCTTTTCTACTCTGTATATCCTTCTGTCGGGTTGCTTGTTACTTACGCATGTTTATCTTACTACCGAATAAATTATTTGTTTCTCTGAATAATATTATTTTTGAATTTTCGGTTGGGCAAATGGCGAACGGTCGCCACAACGTAATTACCACAAGAGTTAGCATAAAAAATTTTTTCTGTTAAAATACAAAAACAGTACTATTTGGGTTTTGAAGAAAAATTAAAGATAAGCTGCGCGCACACACATATTTTGGTACATCATGATGCAGTACTAACGGTACTGGAAGGGAAATATACCGTTGAATGAGCAAGAACCGGTTTGAAGTGTTACTAAAAATTATTCGTTTTGATGATGCAGTGACCAGACCAGCACGTCGAAAAAACGATGCATCCGCATCTTTTGCTGAGCTCTTTAATTCTTTCATAGAGCGGTGTCAAGCTATTTATGCTATTAGCATTGTGTATGTATTGATGAAATGTTGCTGGCGTTTCGAGGAAGATGCCGATTTAAAATGTACATGCCAAAGAAACCGGCAAAATATGGCATAAAAATTCAATGTCTTACAGATGCAAGGGATATCTGCTCAATGTTTATATATATCTAGGAAGAAAATCTAATAAGCTAAACTTACCATTTGAATGTCATCGTCTAAAGAAACCGACGCAAGCTGTAATGCACCTCATATCTTCAATAGAAGGATCTAACCAAAACGTAACAACTGATAATTGGTGCACTTCTATTGAGCTGCTAGAGCTACTGAAAAAGAAACAGCTAACGGTTGTAGGAACTTTGAAAAAAAATCAAAGAGAAATACATCTAGAATTTTTGCCAGTTTGTCGACGAGACGTTGAGTCAACTATTTTAGGATTTACAAAAGATATCACTATATCTTCATATGTGCCAAAATCAAATAAAGCAGTGATCACCCTGTCAAGTATGCACCACATGCCAAATGTTGACCAAACCATCAAAAAATCAGAAATAATACTTTTTTATAACCAAACTAAAATTGGAGTGGACTTACTCGACCAAAGATGCTCCAATTACTCCACAGATCGTCACACTCGCAGATGGCCTTTGGCAGTATTTTACAGATTGCTTGACAATTCGGCCTCAAACTGCTACGTCGTGAGCTCAAGCTTATCTGCACAAACTCAAGCAAAAGATTGAAAGCAGGTTTAAGTTCATCAAAAGATTAGCTGAACAGTTCACCAGACTATTCATGGAGTGGTGAGCTGTTGAAAAAATATAAAAGTGTAACAAGATATCAAAATCTCGCTTCGATGATTTCTCTACTTTAACGAGGAAACCACTCATCAGCAATTCCAAGTAGCAGCGGTGCTAAAGAAAGATTGGCGTTTCGAAAAAACTGTTCAACTTGCGACTATAAAAAGAGACGGAGAACACAATACATGTGTTTCGAATGCAAGACACTAATTTGCCTTGAATGTTTAAACAAGTTGTGCATTGACTGTCGTAAAAAACTATAACTTAAATGCCTGCAATTTTATTTAAATGTTAATTATAGCAAAAAAAATTTTTTTTGCAATGTTTGATGATTACTTAATAATTTAAAAAATGTATAAAAAAGTTCCTATTCTTTAAGATTATTTTTGTAGATCTCATTTTCCAAATATGTTAATTTGTAAGCCTAAAATAAGAGATGTTAAACACTCTTTGAGATTTTAAAAAATATTGTTTTTTAATGTGTTTTTCTCTTTCTAATAAATAATTTAATATGTCTTTAAACTATTTTTAAATCAATAGCAAACCCTTACTTAAAAAATTTCACAAACGAAAGTAATTTTACTCCCGCGTCCACTGAATGCAGGGTAGGTGGTTGTGTGACAAAAACTGGTGGTAGGTAGTTAAGGGTCTTAATTAAAATCATCTAGATAAAGATAATATAAATTACATTCTGCTTACGCAACATTCTATTACGAATAAATTTTCTGTTCTGAGTTATTAATCATATTTCTTGTAATGTAATTCGTTATTAAGTAATTCAATAAGAATTGATGATTATCGAAGCAAATCGACGCAAGACCCCTGAGTGTACCAATATGATTTTCTTGATTGCAGTAATTTTCTTATCTGAAATCAGCTTGATGGGAATCACAGCTGGAAATCATCGACTGTGGGCACACCGATCTTATAAAGCCAAGTGGCCTCTCCAGCTGCTGCTTGTTATTATGAGCACTATAGCGTTTCAGGTAAGTAGGTTTCACAGAAACTAAAGAGCAGTTAATAAATAAGAATTTTCGTGAAAAATAAAATCCTCTAATAATACATAATTAGTTTTCTCACGACGGATTTTAACACTAAGAGTTTGATCGAAGATTGATAAGATTTATTAATATTTACGATATAACAATCAATTGAACAAGAAAAAATCGATTTTTTCCTGCAGCTAGTGAGATATAATAAATACAATCGATGTAAGCATAAAACACGCGTCGCGTGTAAGAAATGAAAAAATAACGATCCAACGCGTCCTTAAATGTTGGCCAAATAAATGATCTTTTGTTAAGAAAAAATGTATTTGTTCTTATAAGATTGAGAATATAAAAGGTGGAAGTAGACATGAACGTAAATTTCCGGTATTTTTTAATTATCGCGATACACAGTCTGTCTAATAAAAACGTAGTTGGCCTAGTTTATAAAAAAATTTAATTATCTAAATTTAAAAATGTATAGGTATATTTTATTTGATTAGCGCTAAAATGCAATTACAATATGTTCAATAAGTACCGGCGTCAATATGATGACTGACTGACATCGAGGTGTACTTTGAACTAATTATAAGTTCACGATAAAAATATCTTTACGAGGGCAGTCCGATAAGTACTTAGCCTACAAAAGAAAAACGAAAATTTTGGAAAAGTGGCGATTTATTTCTCAACATAGTCTCCTTTTAGCTCGATACACTTGACTCAGCGATGCTCCAGCTTCTTTAACCCATCTGAAAAATACGTTTTCTCGAGGTCTGCAAAGTAGGCTTCCGTGGCGGCGATGACCTCCTCATTCGACTCAAATTTCTGCCCGGCGAGTGACTTTTTCAAGTTTGGAAACAAAAAAAGTCGCGCGGGGCCAAATCTGGAGAATACGGTGGATGGGGCAGCAGTTCGTAGTGCAATTCGACCAATTTGGCCGTGGCGACGGCAGAGGTGTGAGCCGGTGCGTTGTCATGGTGGAAAAGCACTTTTTTCTTCGCCAAATGAGGCCGTTTTTTCTGTAATTTGGTGTCGAATCGGCCCAATAATTCGGCATAGTAGAGCCCTGTGACCGTTTTGCCTTCTCCAGGTAGTCGATGTAGATCACACCTTGTGAATCTCAGAAAACGGTGACCATCACCTTTCCGGCCGATAGGACAGTCTTCGCCTTCTTCGGAGCATGTTTGCCAGGTGAAGTCCACTGTTTCAACTGTTCCTTGGTCTCTGGTGTGTACCAATGGATCCATGTTTCGTCGACGGTTACGAAACGACGCAGAAACTCCTTCGGATTGCGCTAAACAGCGTCAAACACTGCTCTGAAGTGGTCTCACGGTTGCGCTTGTTGTCCGGAGTGAGCAAACGCGGCACCCATCGCGCCGACAGCTTTCTCATGCCCAAAATTTCATGCAGGATATGACCCACGCGGTCTTTTGAGATGCCTACTGTTTCAGCTATCTCGCGCACCTTCAATCGGCGGTCTGCCAATACGAGATCGTGGATTTTTGTCACGTTATCCTCCGTCGTAGCCATTTTCGAGGCACCTGGGCGTGGCTCATCAAAAACCGACGTGCGACCACGTTGAAACTCATTAAACCAATTTTTGACGGTCGCCATCGAAGGAGAAGAGTCATCGTACACAGCATCCAAGCGTTCTTTGATTTTGCTGCGCGATTTCCCTTCCAAAAACAAGAATTGAATCACCGACCGATATTGCTCTTTTTCCATTTTTCTAAAATCCGCGGACACGCCCGCTTCCACACGCGATCAAAACAAAACTATGAGTCCGATTCAGCTGAAATTTTGACAGTAGCCGTCTACGAGAATGTACTATACGATAGTAAATCTCTCTTGCGATACTGGCACCATTGGGCAGTGAGGCTAAGTACTTATCGGACCGCCCTCGTACAATCCGTGTTTTTAAATTTTTGCCACCTCAATGAGCAGATAATATTTTTTAAATGTGCGATTAAATTAATAATTAGGACGTTCTATATTAGTATCTATTAAAATATAAGTTTGTTGAATCTAGTTCGATGTGATCCATTGGTCCAGAGATCATAGGGTTCACCACAAATACAGTGAAACTGACGCCGATCCGCATAATGCTAAAAGAGGTTTCTTCTTCGCACATGTGGGCTGGCTGGTTTGCAGGAAACATTCAGAAGTCAAGAAAAAAGGCAAAGAAATTGACATAAGCGATCTTGAAAGCAATCCAATATTAGCATTCCAAAAGAAGTACGTGTCAATATTAGTCGAAATAATGTTTCGTTAAACAAATATCTATAGAGGAAAGAAGGGAGTTGTGGAATACTGATTTGTTTTTTGACAATATCTCAGTAAATATTTACGCGACACAATTTTAATCAACTCAATTTACTAACCATAGAGTTCTATCATTCTTCTTACAAGTAAAAGTTTATTGACTATGTACAACAAACATAATTTGCAATTTACTGAAGAAGGAAAAAAGGGTGCATGTGAAATAGCAGGGGGATCGTAGAATACTAACAACTAATGTCATGAAAGTTACTTTTATTTATAAAATATATATAAATTAATGATTTTCCGTAGATTTTATACACAAAACAGTTTGCCACAAAATAAGATTTTACGAATATTTCATAAAACATATTTTATTAAACAAAAAATTTTTTGATAACGTTATGGCTTAAATATTTTTTTAAATAAAATTTAAAACTTGTTAAAGTAATTTTTTTACTTCTAATAAACATTATATAGTCGTGAGCTAAAAGGTTGCAACACATTTTCTTTGATGGTAGATAGTTTGATGCTTAATTGGTTGGATCCACAGGTAAGAACCAATGACTTTCGCCGTTTGATGAGCAAGTCTACATTTCAAAAACAATCAAAGAAAATGTGTTACAACTTTTTAGCTCTCGACTATACAATATCTACAATAAGCTAACTTCATAATACAATAATATCTAGCTAACTTCATTGATAACTAATGAGAGAACGTGTAAACGAATAATACCATTTATCTATTTTTTTTTAAATAGAACAATTAATGATAATTATACTCTTTAAACCAAGCTTGGTAAATAAGAAGTTTATGTGTGAGAGTTGATATCATATCATGTTGTAGTTATTGAGAACTAAGGTAACAAACCGTTTGTTTTCCTGAACTTCCTGAATTAGTGCACTTAAAATAAAATAGATATATATTCGAAAGTTAGTGAAAGCAAGAAGGAACGTTTCAGTGCAGTCTAGTGCAGGAATAGAAAACAAGCCTAAAGGTTTCGGCGAAACGGTTCCCTCCGTTTTTTGCCAACCAAAGGTTGGCAGCAGTCGGTCGTAAAAATTTAATAATATTATTTGAAATTCACATTCAAGCCGTTTGTTTTCTGTTCCTGAACTCTCTAAATAAGTGTACACTTAAAATGAAATAGATAGATGTTTCAAAGTTAGCGAAAGCAAGAAGGAACGTTCCAGTGCAAGTCTAATGCAGGAATAGAAAACAAGCCTAAGGTTTCTAAGGTAAAAGTTAAAAAATTAATATGTAACATCCCACATAGCAATGAATCTCATCAGGATATTCTATTTTGATTGGATTGATCCTATTCTGATCCAAAATGTAAAATCATCCATAGGATGTCCTTAAGACATTTGTAATTGCCATTAAAGTCTTTAGTATATCTTATTCTGATCTGAGAAAAAAATTTTTTTATTACTAATAATATATAAATCCTAACAGCACAAAACGTTCTCAGGATGATCCTGAATCCGTTCTGAATGTCCAGGGACGTGAATAGGATAGGTTTAGAGCGTTACAACATCTCATGGACGTCCTTAAGACGTCCCTACGAGATTTGCTGTCTGGATTATAAACATGTCAAACGCGTATGATTTTGATAACCCCTATGATTTTTTCATCTGCGGGACTATTTCATTGAGCTATATGTAAATACTTAAGTTTTTGAATAGCATATATTAACTATTTAAAACTTGTGCTTTTGCTTTTTTGATTTGAAAGTTCGAAATTTCTATCTTAAACACAGTACTATTGAGAAACATAAATATTATCGATAGACAAAATAAGTCCATGGATGAAAAAACCTCGATTTACATCCCAATGAGCAAACAATATTTCTAAATGTTTTTTAAATGTTTTTTTAATAATTTTTTTATATTTAATTTAATTATTGTATTATATTGGCATATATTTCTAGTTGCATTCTTATTTAAACAAATAACAGAAGTTATTTCAGATGCTATTTTGCATTTGTAAAAATCACATAAAAATTATAATTTTATATATATTTATATAAATAAAATTTATATAAATATGCTTTAATTATACAGTTCATCTTTTTAATAATATATATTCACCTAATCTATCAGTTATACAGGGTGCGAGAAAAGTTCCGGGACGGCGAAATATCTCGAAAACTAAGCATTTTAGGAAAAAGTGTTTCAGACAAAAGTTGTAGGGTTTAAAAAGATCTATTTACTGATCTTATCAGTTTGACCTTGGATGGCGTCGCCAAGGTCAGATCGAAATTACATTAACTTTTTTAAATGGAACACCTAACTTTTTATTGCATATTCTTGTAGCTTATCTCGAGACCTTTCCAAAACATTACAAGAAAGTTTATTTTCGTTGAGTACTTTTCGAGTTGTGAGGCTTGAAAGCTACAGTGTACTGTAGTGTGGGTCCAGCCACTCTTGCCTTAACTGGCCGGACACACGCCACACTTGCCTTAACTGGCCGGACACACGCCACACTTCCCTTAACTGGCCGGACACACGCCACACTTGCCTTAACTGGCCGGACTCACACGCCACTCTTGCCTTAACTGGCTGGACCCACACTACAGTACACTGTAGCTTTCAAGCCTCACAACTCGGAAAGTACTCAACGAAAATAAACTTTCTTGTAATGTTTTGGAAAGGTCTCGAGATAAGCTACAAGAATATGCAATAAAAAGTTAGGTGTTCCATTTAAAAAAGTTAATGTAATTTCGATCTGACCTTGGCGACGCCATCCAAGGTCAAACTGATAAGATCAGTAAATAGATCTTTTTAAACCCTACAACTTTTGTCTGAAACACTTTTTCCTAAAATGCTTAGTTTTCGAGATATTTCGCCGTCCCGGAACTTTTCTCGTACCCTGTATAAATGTATTAGCATAAAGTGTTCACAGATCATCACGAGGGATCCAGTTCGCAGCAGTCGTAGAAGTCGAGCATCGTTCACCGCGGTCACAACTTGGATGGGTGACCGCTTGGGAATTTCCGAAAAAAAATTCCCAAGATTTTTTTTTGCGAAAAATGTTTTTTAAAATGTTACAAAAATATTGTTTTGTTCATTGGAATTATGTGGTGCAATAATATTTAGGTAAATATTTCGGAAAAATTCATAGAATTAGAAAGTCCTAAAAGTTATTTTAAGACATCCATTGGACATTCTCAGGATCAAATTTGATTATCCAAAGACATCCTGAAGATATCTGAATTACGATATCCTAGGGCTCTACATAGCGGATATTGAGACATCCACAGGATATCCTTAGGACCTCTTAAGTTTATCTAAGCACATCCTTAGGATATTAGAAATCCCTTGACATATATCCGCAGGATATCCCTGGGATCAAGTTTTGTTATGTGGGATACTTTTCAAAATTATATAGAGAGTGTACACCTGTAAAAATTTCTGCTACCTACAAAACTAAAAGTCAATCTTATAAAAATACGAATACAAATGACCAGTAATAATTCTATAATGTCTAAATAAATTGTAACAAAATAATTTTAACGGATGCTTTTAGAATTTAACGCGAATTATACGAGATATCATGATATTTCACCATTCCAGGGGGTCAATCATGTAATTTCACGTGAACCTTTTCACGTTTTACTCCTCACTTTTCATTTTTCACTTATAGAGAATTTACGTGAATTTTTTCACGCAAAAATATTTTGTATTTGATTAAATACGCCAAAGTTTAGTTTGGGTTTCAAAATTCATCTTTTTACTAGTTAAAAAAATTAAATAATAAATATAAAATATTTTATAAATTTCAAGATTTAATTGTTACTGAAGCACATACATTTGTCTTGGTTCATACTTTTCTATTTTTATTTTATTGATTTCTAATCGCTTCAGCGGCATTTTTTTTCCAAGTTAAAAATTTATTTATGTAAAAAAAAAATTGTAAAGAGATATAATATATTCCTGAATAAACATGTTTTTTAGTTATGTTGCATAAACTTAATTTACAAATATAATATTATTTATTTTTAATGATTTATAGTGTACTAATTACTTTATTATGTTGTAATCTAATATTAAAAATTTGTAATTTAATATAAACTGTGCTTTTCAAAATTAACTTGTTTTAGTTTTTCATTTATGCAAATTTTAACGTAAATTAATGCAATATCATACCAAAGAGATTTAATTTCTTCAATACTAGTAAAACTGTTATCACATTTGCATTCTAATTCCGAAGTACATTTATTAATTCCCTAAATTTTCACCTTTTTGCCACCAAGGCTGATGGCGAAAAAGTTCACGTGAAAAAGTTCATATTTCCGCTCATGAGTGATCCCGTGAAATCGTACATGATCATGCAGTTCACGTGAAACTTTTCACTTTTTACGTTTCCGCCCTAGGGAAAATGTTACATGATCGACTCCCAGATAGATTCTACGACAAGCGTCCTTTTTTTAATAAATTATTATTTGTTATTTTAGATATTATAACATACTGGTGCTATTGCTCTGCTTTATTTTACCAACCGTCATTCCGGTCGTGTTTTGGGGCGAGACATGGACAAATGCTTACTTTATTCCGACCGTATTCCGTCATATTTTGACGTTACATATAACATGGCTGGTAAATTCCGCGGCTCATATGTTTGGCAACAAACCTTACGACAGGTAAGTGTCAATCGGTTAAGACAATGTACGAGTGTATTTTTTAAATCAAATTTTATACTTTCTCAACTTCATTTTTGGAGAAGAAAATCAAAGTTTCTATTCTTTGTTCCTTAAGTCTTTATTAGTCTTATGTAAAGAACTTATTTTTGGAGCAGTAAAATTAGCGTTCAATTATAGGCAATTGCTTTATTGTTTGTTATAGACATATTAATCCAGCGGAGAACAAAGGTGTTGCCATGCTCACCCTCGGTGAAGGATGGCACAATTACCACCACGTATTTCCTTGGGATTATAAGGCGGCCGAACTCGGCAATTACAGGCTCAATTTCACGACAGCCTTCATCGACTTCTGCGCGAAGATCGGTTGGGCCTATGATTTAAAAACCGTATCCGAGGAAACGATAAGGAAACGTGTGGAGAGAACGGGCGACGGTAGCCATGAGTTATGGGGTTGGGGCGATAAAGATCAAACGCAAGAGGAAAGAGAAGCAGCGATAGTGACGCATCATCACACAAAGGTGCAATAGAATCTTGTGGGTGTGCGTGCAAGATTTTTGACAAAATAAATTTTTTTCTCATTTGTCTACGGATTATAAATTAATTTGTTTGGACAAATTTTATAATATTAAAAATACCATTTATTTGAATCGATCTTCGAGGATTTACGTCTCGACCGTCGTATTTAAATTGCGATATATATTTTAATTACGTAATAAAATTCAAAAACTAACTTAGTATATTTCATAATAAAAATCTTAGGAAACCGCTCGTATTTTGAATAAACAAAAAGTATAATATTAGAACGGTCAAATTAACGAGCACAATTAAGTAAGCAATTTGAGTTACAATAATATAATTAGTTAAGTAATACAATTAATTAGGGACCACGTTCGCCATCTAAAGAATCACAGACGGTATGCGACACACGATGTTTTTTTATAAAAAAAAGAGAATTTAGGGAATAATCTTCAGATAATTGAAACAAAATGAAATTTTAATTACTACATATATGTACTTTATAGGCTGATGAAGGCTAAGTAAAGCCAAAACATCGTCCCTAATTAATTGTATTACTTAACTAATTATATTATTGTAACTCAAATTGCTTATTTAATTGTGCTCGTTAATTTGACCGTTCTAATATTATACTTTTTGTTTAGTATATTTCATAAAAAGTCAAGTTATCGAGCTAGTTTAGCGTGTGATCCAGAACATCAACAATATAAAAAACCTGCTCCATGTCAGGCCTGCAACGACATGCACGATTATTTGACGAGATCTATATAATATACAGCTTTGGAAGGCCAGACATCGAGCAGGATTTTTATAATGTTGATATTCTGTATCACAAAACTGCAGGAACACGATTGGTCGAACCAAACAACAGATTTCTGTATAAATATTGCGATAAAATCGGAAAGCGACGGAAGAGTCTAACGAACAGCTGTCCGGTGTGTTACTCGCTGTGCGCGACTTACACGTCGAGCTTGTAACATAATCCGGTGATAACAGCCAACCTATATATACCGGGCCATCTGGGAAGAAAAAGTACTAAGAGTAATAAGTCTCAACACTGAGCAAGTGTAACCGGGAACATCAAACAAAAATATACATCATAATAACGTTGGAACAGCAAGTGTTTTATCTTTGATCACCAAGCGGCCCTTCCTAAGAGTCCTAACTTCTAAGGCGCCGTAACGATCCCAATATACCTACGGACGTGCTTGGAGACACCACCGGACACAACACTACATTGGTGGAAATGGGCATTATAGGACTTAAATTAATAGTATTAACATGCGATATGTATTTTATGCTCTCGGTGAACTAAATATAATTATCATTCCTTGTGCTTATATCTTATTATACTGGACAAACAAGTAATTACTAAATAAAAAGAAATATAATTTTAATTATACCAGGAATTTGATACATTATTTTATTACATAAATTTGTATAATCCATCTACCTTTCTTTCAATGAAACATACAATTAGAAATGTAACTTATGTAACAATCAAATAAAATAAAACATGTAATTAAAAAAGCAGATGTAGAAATTTACAATTTGTTTTGATTTAAAGAAAAATGTGCTAACAAGTATCACTAATGATGTGGAAAGTTACAATTTGTCTTAATTTAAAGACAAATGTGCTAACAAGTATTATTAATGATGCTTGTTAGCACATTTGTCTTTAAATCAAGACAAATTGTAAATTTTTACATCTGCTTTTTTAATTACATGTTTTATTTTATTTGATCGTTACATAAGTTACATTTCTAATTGTATGTTTCATTGAAAGAAAGGTAGATGGATTATACAAATTTATGTAATAAAATAATGTATCAAATTCCTGGCATAATTAAAATTATATTTTTTTTTATTTAGTAATTACTTGTTCGTCCAGTATAATAAGATATAAGCACAAGAAATGATATTTATATTTAATTCACCAAAAGCATAAAATACATGTCGCATGTTAATAATATTAATTTAAGTCCTATAATGACTATTTCCACTAATGTAGATAAACTTTGATATGACATTTTATTAATTGTATCCTATGAAAAACGCTAGTTTTATTGCAGTATTTAATTAATTTTGTTTCTCAAGACCTGATTCTTATTTTTTCAAAGGTTAATAAAATGAAACTTATTAATCTAAAAAGCATTTTTATTGTATCTTTTTGATGTTTGGACCCTTTATCTATTTTTAATCCAAACTGATAATTCCATCATTACATTATTTTTATGAAAAGAATATTAATAAACTTTCTTACGTAACATATTTGTAAATTCTCTTTGTTGAAAAATTATAAACAAGTGTTTGGAAACAATTTTGAAATATTTGAAACAACAAATCGAACCTTTTGAAACAAAAAATCAAACTTTTCTATAAAAAAACTTACTACACATATTGCACCCTTGTTTTGAGCAACTTATACATATTGGTAAAATTTAGATTTTGCACATAGATAAACAGTTTTGGTTCTTTTGGCTGGAGAATAAGCTGGAGAACAATCTCTTGATCACTATGAGTAATGTCGTTCTCTTTGAAAACTCATCCTCCAATAATGTCAACTGATTTTGTTGTGGATGACTCAGCCCATACATCCCAAAGTCTAAAATCGGGACATAAGATATTTTTAAGACATCTAAAAAGATGTCTTTAAGATGTCTGTCCAAAAGTAGTCTTAAAGATATCTTTAGATATCTTAAAGACGTCTCATGACCCGATTTTAGACTTCATGTTGTATGGTAGGATTTTCAATGTTTTGATTTCATATTCACGTTCTTTGTTCTATCAATTGTTCTATAATACCTATTATCTGTAATTGTAGAATAATTCGAGCCAAAGTTGCGGTTATATAGCATTGTATAGAGTCTTGTTTAAACATTAGTGTAAAATATGAAATCTTTCTAACAGAACAATGAGTTACAATAACGTTAAAATAACATCAAAATAAATTGTATTTAATCAAAAAATTACTTTAAACAATTATTTTGATGACTTTTTATTCTGCTTGGGTTATTATTGATAAGGTTATTATAAAATATGATACACAATTATTCGTAACAGTTTTATGGATTTTTATTTGTATGATATATAAAATATACTATAATGACATTACATTGAATTTCTATCGTTAAAACATTAACTTACATATGAAAATCAAGAATCAGAAATATGATTAAAAAGAAAAAAATTTTTTTTACATTATTTTTTAACATTTTAAGTAGCGTTAGTCATAATGAAATGATTATTGAAATAAAACAAGGGTCAAAAAATAAATTAAAAAAAAATAATATAACTATTCGTGAGTCTATTGGATCCAGGTAAAGTTTTTGTATCTGTAGTTTGAGTGACAAAAGCGAAATGCATCCGTTCTTCTGCGCATACCTTAGCCGATTAACGGAAGGTATTGACAATGAGTACTAACAATGAGACATGTGGAGTGTGGCAGCGCATACAGCAGTATATACGGACATTGAAAAATTCAAATGGGTCCAATGAATCCCATCTCGTAAGTTAAGGATTAAAACCTCACTTTTACTGTTAACTATGAAATATATTTTCTAGTATTACCTAAGTTATTTCAACTTTAAGTTAGTTCATTAATTGTATAAGATCAGATTCAAATAAATTTAATAAAACTTCTTCTTTGAGTGTACTTGAATAAACTGCGTGATTTTACGATGATACAACCAATTTTGCTACACGGAAGACGTTTTGTATGCTAAAGAATTCGCACGAGTTGGCGAATCAAGTCTCATGCAATGCAGGCTGCATTCTGAAATTCATTCTAAAAGTAACGCAAATTATAGATTTTTAGTATTAGTAGTGTATATTAAACGTAGTTGTAGATTTATTTATAGATCACTGATGCACACGCACTCACATGTTTGCGGACGTTCACATTCAATATTCAGCGTTGCTCTCAATATTCTCAATCATGAGAATTAACACTGAAGTGATACTTGAGAATACTCAATTATGCTCTGTGGTTTTGTCCGTATGGACAATTATACTGTAGTAGTGTTCCTGCTACACTTTGTCACCAACAGTTTAGAATAGGCGCCGAAAAACGAAAGGTGGCGCCCTTGATCGGATACTCGCGCCTTCAGTCTCCTACGGTTCTATTCCGTTCCGCCATATCATTGTTTTTCTGTTGCACGCAACCAACAGTTAGTTCGTTTCTCTATTGGATTATTTTGCAGTGAATTATTGTTCTCAATATGCCTAAACATAAGCATAGGCATCGTTATTGTTCTGTGAGACGATCAGGGAAACGAGATTCAAGAAATTCATCGAGAGATCCCGTCTATCTGACAGATCTCGACGCATCCTTAATAGAGGTTAACTCACGTGCCTCATGCGGGGACTCCCCTGCCCCCTCATCTCAACGTGATGAGTTGACTTCGGCACTCAGGGAGATCCTCGTTTTTATGAAAGAGTACACCACTCCGAGGATTCCTGAAATAGACGCTTTGGGTCATATCCAGGGCGTCGTACCAGAGGACATCGTACCGGGAAACATTGTTGCGAAGGACATGGTAACAGGACACGTCATGGCCGAGGACACTGATCCTTCCCTGTTGGGAGAGCTACAAATCTCTAATACAGAGGTTAACGGGCAGGCAGATAGGCAGACGGTTCTTCAGAACCGGGGCGGCGAACCAGGTATGTTCCTTCGTTACGGCAAAGAAGGAACATAACCGATTGCCTTATCTGTCCATGCTTCTTTCTTTTTTTGGACCAACGGTGTCCACCGACAGTTTGCTTCGACCCAGAGGTAATTATTGCGAGCTCGCTAGATATAGATAAAGAAAATGACGCTTCTCTGATAAACGAATTGTTCGGAGAGCATCCAGTTTCAAATGAGTCTCCCTGGGACTCTACGGTTTTCAAATTTACTAAAGGTGAAGTTCGCTCAGGTCTGAAAGAAGAGCTGCGTACAAATCTGCTCTCAAAATTCGAAATTAAAGGAAGTTTAGCAGATATCGCACCTCCTAAGTTAAACAACGAAATAAGGTCGGCGTTGTCAAAACATCATAGCGTCTTAAAGCGGGACGAATACTAATGTAAAACTCAGTTACAGGTAGGCGCTTGCCTCAACGTTTTCGGCTCAGGAATTTCAAATATCTTGAAAGCCTATCAAGGCCGACCTTTGCAGCCGAATGTAAAATCTGCTATTGCAAAATTGGCGGATGACATCCACCTACTGGCGGACCACCAGTATAGGCTGTCCCTAGCTAGACAATCAGTCATCAAGCCATATCTGACATTTGTAGGAAAGTCAGCAGATCAATCCGCAGTTGACGAATGGCTCTTTGGCTCGACTTTTGCAGAAGGTTTGAAGTCAGCCCAAGCTTGTGAAAAAGCAGGCAAGGACCTATCAAGGTTTTCTTCAAGATCTAGTGCATTGACATTGACTAAAACAGGCTATCAACTTAGTCAACAACAGCCAATAAAGGAGCTCCTAACCTATAAGGGAAACCGCAAAGCCCCTGTGTCGAAACAAGCACCCACGGTTCGCAGCACAGGGGCCAGAACGAAGTCGGACCGATCCCGCAGCACTCGCCACCGATCTCGCTCCCGGACACGATCTCACCGTTAGAAGAAGTAAGAACGGCTGGTAGACTCTCAAAATATATATTGCAGTGGAAAAAGGTAACGCGGGATCCAGAGGTATTAAAAGCGATTCGAGGCTATGAAATACCCTTCTCCTCATCCCCGTCTATCCGTAATCGTTTACAAGAGCCGAATTTCTCTACAGCCATGGCCGAGGCCTGCGATAAAGAAATTCTGCGCCTACTTTCGAAGGTTGCTATAACAGCCACTTCACCCTCTGCGGATCAATTTTTATCACAATTCTTTCTCATAGAAAAGACATCGGGTGGAATGCGTTTTATCTTGAATTTAAAAGATTTGAATTATTTTTTATCTCCCCCTCATTTTCAGTTAGAGGATTGGCGCATGGTGATTCAATTGATGGTCCAGAATTCATGGATGGCGACTATAGATTTGGAAGATGCTTACTTACTCGTCCCAATCTCTCCCAGAAGTCGCCGTTTTCTCCGTTTTCAGTGGCGTGGCGTCACGTATGAGTTCGCAGCCTTGCCTTTTGGGCTCTCCACAGCACCATATACGATATATTCACCAAAATTTTGAAACCAGTATTGGCCCGATTGCGGAATGAAGGATTTTGCTCGGTTGTCTATCTGGATGATTTCCTGCTTTTCGAGTCCTCGCAGGAGGACTGCTTGGAAAATCTAAACGCTTCCATAAACTTGCTTTCGTCTTTAGGTTTCCTTATTAATTTTTCGAAATTGCAACTTATCCCTGCACAATCCTGCAAATACTTGGAGTTTATTTTTAATTCCGTGGCGCAGTCGATTGCGATTCCCCCCAAAAGGCGCTCAGCTCGTCTTAAAATGATCTCCGTTTTCTCAAGAAAATCTAAATGCCGATTTAAAGATTTTGCAAGCATGATCGGCTCGCTAATTTCAATATGTCCGGCGGTGCAGTACGGACTCCTGTATACTAAAGAATTCGAGAGAGAAAAATTTCTAGCACTAAGGGATGAAAACGGTAATTATATGGCAAAATGAAAATTTCTCTCCACTTGGCTAAAGAGTTCCAATGGTGGAAAGATCTTGTCTGATCATAATCAGGCTTATTTTATCCGTTCAAATACAGCAGTTCGAGAGATATTTTCAGAAATCCGTCCATATAAACTTCCTTGAACTAAAAGTTGCTTTTTATGGTTTGAAATGTTTTGCAGAGGATCTTTCTAATTGCAACATCTTTCTCCGCATAGATAACACGACAGCGATATCATACATCAAGCGTTTTGGTTCTATTCAGTACCCGCATCTATCAGCCTTAGCAAAACAAATCTGGTCATGGTGCGAAAAGCGCAATATTTTGTTATTTGCATCTTATATTGCCTCGATCGATAACTCTATCGCTGATCGAGAATCTAGAATAGTGAGTCTAGATACTGAGTGGTCCTTATCACAAGCCGTCTTTTCGATGATTCGGTCACAATTTGGCCCTTTTGACATAGATCTATTTGCTTCAATTATTAATGCAAAATGTGCAATTTACGTATCTTGGTTCTCAGATCCGGGCTCTATAGGAGTAGATGCATTTACATTTTCTTGGTCAGGTGTAAGATTTTTTTGCATTTCCTCCCTTCATTTTAATACCTCGAGTCCTTCGGAAAATTATAAACGATAAGGCGAAGGGTGTTGTGGTAGTGCCCTGGTGGCCTTCACTAGCCTGGTTCCCCTTGTTTTGCCGTCTTCTAACCAGAGAGCCCATAATATTCTCGCCATCCTACGATTTCCTCTCTTTTCCTTTCAGAGACCACCACCCTGCATGGAGAACTCTTCTCTTGGCGGCAGGGAGCTTATCCGGCTAGCCTTTCAAAATAGAGAAGTTCCGCAGAGGGCTCTGGAGGCTATGTTAGCTTCATTATCTAGTTCAACAGTTAGGCAATACTCTAAGCCTTTGAAAGACTGGTGGTTTTATTGCCAATCCATTTCGATTTCTTCTTTCGCACCAAGCCCTGCTCAATTTTTAGAGTTTTTAGCTCAAGAGCTGCAACAACCAAACTCATACTCAACAATTAACACCATGCGTAGCGCTATTTCTCTTATTACGCATAACGAGATAGGAAATCACGCGTTAATAAAACGCTTTTGTAAAGGAGTAGGAGTCCTGAAACCTCCTCGCCCTCGTTATGACCTTATTTGGGATCCGGCTTCAGTACTAGCTAAACTCGCCACCTGGCTCCCTTATGATTCTCTTTCGCTTGATGTTATTACAAAGAAATTGATCTTACTCCTCGCCGTGGGCACCGGTCAACGTGTACAGACGCTTGCGTCTTTTAAACTATCTCAAATTTTTATGGGGGATAAACTTGTTATCAAAGTACCAGGGCGCATTAAAACATCCGCCCCAGGTCGTTCACAACCGTCCTTCTCGTTCTCTCCATTTGAAGGGCCGTTGGTCAACAGACAATTAGTCGCTGGTTACGTTCGAGCCTAGAAGACTGTGGAGTTAGGACCGATTTCTTCGCATCACACGCGCCACGCTTCAACTTCTCGGGCAGCCCAAGAAAGAGTAACTTTAGTTTTAATAAAACGGGCTGCAGGTTGGTCGAGGTCATCCCAAATTTTCGCGCGTTTTTATAACCGTTCAATTATAAATCCGGAAGAATTCAGCATTTCCGTCATACAGCCTTAAATATTCATAGGTCTTACTGAATTTGAAAGATTCATAGATAAAACTTTCACACCTTATAGATAAGACTTTATAGATAAGAGCAGGAGTACTTGAAGCTATTTTAGAATCTGCGAAAAGCGTTTGTCCTCTCTTTCTATTCCGTTACTTGTTAATCTAGGTTTTAGTAACGCATAAACGTGTAATGTCATTAAGTTACTGACAAGAATTATCGACAAGATACATTCTTTTGTATTAAGATGTTCACTAAACAGAAAAACTAACGAGAAGAATCTAGTTTTCTTCTCTTTCTTCAAAACGCAAATCGCCTTCTAAACATCTACAGTATAATTGTCCATACGGACAAAACCACAGAGCATAATTATAAAATCAAACGAACTCACCGAGTGAAGTTCGATTTGAATTATGCTTGTGGTTTTGTCCGTATGGACCTTTTTCCCTCCCATAATAGAATTTTCCCACCCAATCTTAAAATTTATTTAGACGATTTGCTTTATTCTCTGAACAAATGATATGGCGGAACGGAATAGAACCGTAGGAGACTGAAAGCGCGAGTATCCGATCAAGGGCGCCACCTTTCGTTTTTCGGCGCCTATTCTAAACTGTTGGTGACAAAGTGTAGCAGGAACACTATTACAGTATAATTGTCCATACGGACAAAACCACAAGCATAATTCAAATCGAACTTCACTCGGTGAGTTCGTTTGATTTTATAATTTTAGAATAAGGACTTGAGCAGAAAGATGATCGCAATAGAGTTGTCGTCCTTCCTTCGTTGTAGTCCTTCCTTCCTTTAGGGGGCCGATGGATTTCCGCTATCAGCGATAGTAAAGTACCATACGTATATCTTTCACGAACCCTGGCTCAGGTTCTGGTATGTACTTAAACTTTTCTCGTCGTTGTTGTCGTAAGTTTAACTATACATACGTATAAAGAGATGACGTTAATCGTTAATCGTATTTAGAGTCCCTAGAAGTAAGAGTCTGGTCAATCTTGTCCTGTTTTTAATTGATTCGATGAAAAATGGTGGACCCAATGTAATTACTACATGGGTTAGCATAGAAAATTTTTTTCTGTTAAAATAAAAAATCAGTATCACTTGGGTTTTGAAGAAAAATTAAAGATATAAGCTGCGCGCACACACATACTTTAGCGCCTTTGTTTACCTTTTTTTTTGAAAAGGTAATTTTATACTGATCTCACACGTTTTATAGTGTTAAGCAATATGTATTTTTTTCTGCAATAAAAAACATTTCAACTTTACAAGATTGTGAAGAAGTGATCACGATAATATAAAAATTTGTAATTATATTTGTTTATTAATACAAATATTTCAGATATTTTTGTATGTATTAAACTACATGAAACAAACATTCTAATAACACTAACATTCTGTTTTTTTTTATATTTACAAGAAGTAAATTGACAAATAACTTATGACATATAACTTACCTGCGACCTTCTATATTGATGAATAGACTCGATCAATTCGACGCGTTTTTACACGAAACAGACGAATTTGGTTGAAAAAGTGTCGGACTGCCCTACGAACCAAGATTATTGTTAACGATTGACGAATAAATATCAGGTTAAAGAACCTGTCACGGCGGCTATGATGATGATCAAGAAGTACTACACCACATACACCACAAGTACACCACAAGTCGCATACGGCTGACTGATGTATGCCAGCGCCACTCGTGTCGAAAATATGAAAGGGAGAATCCCTGAAAGGCGACGACGACAATGATGACGTTTCTTACATGTAAACATGTCGAAATTTAGACTTTGCATTGCGATATCTCCGCTCGTAGGGCACGGAAAGAAAAATAAAAACACTTTTATTATACAATTCGCCCCTAAGCTATCGATTAAGAGGATGCTATACTGACGGAAATTACTGACCATTACAGTGTTCATTAATTTTTGAATTGGCTTTACAGATCACAAAATCCTTTTGCAAAATAAAAATACGTACCAAAACAAAGTCTGGTCTGGTAAATTTTATGAGAAAATCGATCAAAAAGTTAAAAAATCATTTATTTTCGACTCGTGGATCTGTCAACCAAGGTTAATTTTTGTTATTTACTGACGTTCTGTAGCTCGTATGTATAAAATGAGACCAGGGCGAACTTCAGAAAACTCTAACACACAGCACTGACTGTGTATCGTTTCAGTCAACAACCTAACAAAAAAGTTTAATAGGTGAACAGCTGTACGTGTCCAAATTTCGCTTAGCGCACGTAAACGATGGCAAGAAGAGCAGTGGCTGTAGTTGATAGGTCTTTTCGCAGATAGCGAAATAATTGAAAAACAAAGACAGATCTATGCATTGGACAAAGAGCGATAGCCTGGTCTCCCTCGAAAAATAATCTGCAATGCCGACGTCGAGGAAGTTCTTCGGTCACTATAGCATCCTCTTAAGACTACTCAGAACTTGATCATTCCAGCCGTTACTGAGATCTGATAATCTTTTGTATGTGTGGAACTCGCTGACTCGCGTGAAAGAGGTTGGTCCGTAGCTGGCGCGTCTACTTTGGCGCGATGCTCGACCGAGCCTCTTAATTTTTCAAAAATTTAAAAAAAGAAGGGGATTTCGAAAAAAATGACATTTTTGAAAAATCTGAACAAACTGTTATAAAGTGCTTAGAAAGCTATAAAACTTTTATTTAAAACTTTTTTTTTATATCTTTTACCGTATTATCTCAGAAAATAAAAAATCGATTTATTTTAAGAGCATGTTTCATTCTTTTAACAGTCGTATGGGCCCGTATATGTATAAAAATACGTGTTCCATATTTTTATTTGTACTACAACATATTGAAGGCTCATCAAAATTGGAGGGAAAAATTTCTGTACAGCGCACAAACGGGTGTGTGTACCATGCGTATAGAGAGGTTTTTAATTATTTTTAGAACATGGGAATGTCGAAACATAACTGCATCTTATATCGTTAAATTTGTAGTAAAATAAGCTTTATTTTGCGTATAAAAAAAATAAAAATTTTGAAAAAGACAGGTTAGTGGTGGAGAAAAGTATAAAAATGATTTAAAAAAATTTTTTATCACTTTTATAAACTTTTTAAGTCATTCCGCTTTTAATTAGAACATTTTTTTCTATTTTCTATAGTTTCGACGATATACGAGTACGCTTCGAAAAAAAACCAATTTTATTCAAAAGGGTGTTTCACTCTTTAAAAGTGCGTATGGGCCTGTATAAAAAAATACGTGTCTGTTATTTTGACCTAGAATGCAACATATTCAGAGCTCATCAAAATCGGAGTGTAACACTTGGATAGGTTTGGTTGTAAGCCGCTCGCGTAACAAGAATAAAGACTATCTAAATCATTTCTTCTTTTTATCGACCTATCATTGTCGATAAGACGCGATGAAATTACATAGCTTTGTAAAGAATGAACAAAGTCTTTTGAAAAAAAGCTATTCAATAAAGTAGTAAGATATTTGTAGTTAAAATGTTGCCTCGCTCTTGTGCGATCCTCCGTGATACTTGACATCTATTATATAGAGGATGACGAATCGAATTATGCGTATTAATGCAGACTCTGTTTATCGCAGCGGGTGGCGCAGATGGCGACGGGTAGATAATAACTCCGCCGCCGTTACTTGTGATAATACACCTGTGTCTGTTGATTAATTTGCTTACCGATATCTCGTTAGTCAACTAACGGATTGCATTTGAAATAAGAGCGTGTTCGCCAGAAATGAGGGAATGTCGACACGAGGCAAGTAAGTCCTCAATACCGCGAAGCAAGTAAACCACGAACACAATCGTGGAGGCAAAGCTGGATTATTTTCTATGCATTTCCCTATGCATTACATAATGTTTCAACATCCTCGGTATGTTGAAATAATAACCGAATTATCGATCGATATAATTTTGCTACTTCGAAAATGTCAAGTATTTTCTTGACTTTAATTTCTTTAATCTTTTCTTCTCTGATTTAAAGGAAGTTTTTAATGATTTCTTTTAATGATAATGTTAAAAAAGTTTATTTTATTTATTGTATCGTTGTAAAATTGTAAAAACTTTAATTTTTTTAAATGTCAAATTAAAATTTCCTTAACAATTTCTTGTTAAAAAATAACATAATTATTTAAAAAATTAAAAAAAATCAAATAAGAATAGAATACATTCAACCAGTACTGACAATGAATCCTGACAAAGAATGTTCGCAGAAATTAAGCAATTTTGTATTACAAGTAACTGCCGGAGAAACAACGTAAATATTTTAAATTTTTAAGGACAAAAATCAGAATAATCAATTGATCGTTAAAGCCAAGCTGGACGTTAATGCTAATATCATTTATTTATAATTTTAAATAGGCAGTTTAACATTCAAACTCAAATGTTTCGACTTTTGTATTGTGTCATGCTTAGTGCTATTTCAGTCATTAATAATTTATAAAATTCTAGTTTTATACAAACATAAATTTTTACGGATCTGTAAAAATTTAATCCGTAAAAATTATATACGTTTATTTATATATAATTATATATCATATTTGATATATAACTACAAAAGTTGCAGTCGTAAAAATTACTTATTGAGTAATAGTATAGTGTAAAAGTTAGAGAGCAATAACAATTTTTGCAAGAAAATTTTTGCATAAATTAAGAAAGCTACTGTTTGGGGCCAAGTCGTATCAGCAGTCAGTTTAAAAACATTAGAAATATATTTCTGTATGTATTTATCAGCTACCGTAACTTCCGCGAGGATAATTTTGTATAATTTGTATAAAATTATTTTATATAAATATATATCTATAATTAATTTTTTATTTAGCTTATTTTAGGATATATAGTGGAGACAAATATGTTTTCGTTACAGTTTAATTTAGCGTTTTATTTTGAATTATTGTAAACTGCTCAACATGACGTTTATGTAGAAATCAATTGCAATTATTAAAATCTGCTCTGCTTCATGTCGACACTAAAATTGCACAATGAGAGTAGAGAATTAAACAAAAATGTTGAGCAAATCTTTTATCCGTTGTTATACATATTTAATGACGCGACGTATTTAGTGGTCATGCCAAGAAAATTATTGAAATTCAAATAAATGCAAATTGCGATGCTAATTGTGAGAAACAGTCGTAATTATATTATTATACATCACATTAATATTGGACGATTAATGATCCCGCATAATTTACAGGGCAAATTAATAATTGTAATTGTGCGGCAGAGAGATTCATTATGTAAAATCTGTATTAAAACATTCTTTCGTAGTTTATCGGCTTTTTTTTGACAGCAGAAGATAAAAGGGAGGCGAGGAGAGCCAAAAGAGAGTTGTTATCACATGGAGTGGATATTTCAGACAGACAGTGTAGAAAAGAATGATAGTAATTGTTTGTGCGACAGTTGCGTCTTTTCAGTTATAGCCCGATATTTATTTACTAGTTTAATTTATAAAGAATCTAATGTTCAGTGATTGTCAATCGTTTACGTTCTTTTGCCAATTTCTCACGTTTTACATTTGTTCATCTTATTAAAATTGTGCTGATTTACAAAAACTAAGAGTGCAATGATAAGTTAAGATCCAAAATGTTAATGACCGGAAACGGGAGCAAGACATACAATTTGCTCGCAATTTTGTTCTTGCTTATACCGCAAAGAATAAGCGCGGCGGGTGAAAGTAGCGTCAACAAAGTAAAAAAACTCATCTTTTTTCATTCTTCCACGTTGTTATCCTCCGGAAGAGGAAAGTCGCTTTCAGTGACCAATAGGAAAAACGTGATCGTCCGGTTGGCAGCAGCAAAGAAAAACGAGCGATGAGAGGAAGTACCAGCGCAATAAATCGGAGCCACATTTGCAGGCGCATCTCAATGTCTCATCTTGTTCTTCGCGTTTCGCATGTACTTCTCATTCTACGTAGAATCGAAATGACGTCACACGTCATGGAATTAAGGATACTATGGTTATTTCTCACCATTGTTGTTCTTCTCGATGGTTCACCGGCGATGAGAAAAGTCAGCAAGACTCCAGCTGGTTTTCGGTATTCTCAGGATCTAAATGCGGAGGCTACGGGTCATGGAGGTACATTATTACAATTTGTTTGTAAGAACGTGAAACAATAAAAATAATAAAAAAAAAATCAAATTAAATGAAATTATTTATTATAAAGAATTCATAAAACAAATATTGCTAAATTTTAACTGCAATAACTGTACACATATTTTTTAAATTATCAATATTTTTGAATGATTAAATTGATAAGGTTATTTTTAATTAGATTGCTAAATGTATGTTTGTTAATATCATATTGTATAATATTAATATCGGTTTATACCATAATATCGAATTTTGCAATAATTAAGTTTTTCATAATATAATAAAAAATGAGCATCTGAAAAAATGAGACTACATTACATATGTTATCTTCGATTTTTCTCTCCTCTCTTTTTTGTCTCAAGGGTTGAAATATGTATCTAATAACATTATACATTTTATTTCTAACAAGGAAACACAGGGAAGTGTCTGCCTCAGATTTAAACGATCTTTTAATATGTTGTAGCACAGATAAAAATAAGAGGCACGTATTTTTTTATACGTGCCCAATCTCAATTTTAGAGGATGAAACACTCTTTTGCAGAAAATCAGTTTTTTTTCTTTCAAAGCATATATTGTCAAAACTATAAGAGATAGAGAAAAATGTTCTAAATGAAAGTTGAATGGCTCGAAGAGTATAACAGCAAAAAAAATTTTTTTTAATTTTTTTACATTGTCCCCCACTACTTACCTATTTTTTTCAAAATTCTTATTTCTCTTTATAAGCAAAATAAAGCTTATTTTATTACGGATTCAACGGTATATGATAAAGTTACGATGCAACATTCCCATTTTCCAAAAATAATTAAAAACCTCTCTATACGCACAAACGCGCATCCATCCGCGCGTTTGTGCGCTATGGAAATGACTCCCTTTGACGTACCTTTAATATGTTATACAGATAAAAATAAAGGACACGTACTTTTTAATACGTGCCCTAATGCATTTTTAAGGTTAAAACACCTCTTTGAAGAAAATCGATTTTTTTTTTAACGTGTATCGCCGAAACTATAAGAGATAGAGAAAAATGTTTTAAATGAAAGTTGAATGGAAGTCGGATTGAAGAGTACCTCTAATAATGATAAAAAATTTTTTTAATTCTTTTTTTACACTTTTCTCCACTACTTACCTATTTTTTTAAAAACTTTTATTTCTTTTTATAAGCAAATTAAAGCTTATTTTAATATGAATTTAATGGTATATGACAAAGTTATGTTGCAACATTTCCATTCTTCAAAAATAATTAAAAACCACTTTATAAGCATATGTACTTCACGCACCATGTTTTTCTAGCTTTTTTCTTTTACACGACATGACGAAAACATTTCGAGAACAGTTTGCGTAATATCATGAATATCATAAAAACGCAGACATAAAAAAAAAACATTTATGTAACTCTTAAATTTATATTACATATTAACAATAAAATTAATACTGCCAAGAGGTAATTTTATTTGAAGATAAAGAATAATCCAAAGTGCACGCGCTAAAAAAAGGTAAACGTGCACATTAGAGGAGCAACCTCTGATGACCTTGACCTTGACATATGTTATCAATGGAAAGGTGACATACAAAGGTACTGCTTTTAAGTAGTGCTTACTTTTTATTACAAAAAAATATTATTACAGAAAGAAAAATCAGTTTTTCTTACTTATTTCAGAAAATATTTATTTGACAAAAAAATATGTCAAACAAAAAATGAAGCTAGTAATAAGTTCTATAAAAAAGATTATATACATATTTTACATAATTTCAATACTTTAGTCGTTATCGTAGAAAAACTGTTTTGCGTCGAAAACTGATACAGAGAACGCGTGAAGAGAGGCCCGCCCTTCCCTCTGCACTCCCTCCCCATATTTTTCCTAACTCAACCTAACCCTATTTTAATTGTAATTTGGCCAAGAATATCTAATTGATGTTGCAATCTTAGATTTAAAATCATGGTCCACCCCCTCCCGCACCCACCCCGTCATTAGTGAATCGATTGAGACGGGCTGAGTTAAGTTAGAAAAAATACGGGAAAGGGGTGCGGGAGAGAAGCTTGGCCTAAACATCTACTTTTCACGCAAAACTACTAAAAATAAAAAAAAATTATTTTAAAAGACTTTTTCTATTATAACGACTAAAGTATTAAAGTTATATAAAAAATGTATATAACATTTTTTATAAAGTTTATTGCAAGCTTTATTTTTTGTTTGATACATTTTTTTGTAAAATAAATATTTTCTGAAATAATTAAAAAAAACTTTTTCCTTTCTGTAATATATTTTAATAAGAAATGAGCAATACTTAAAACCTTTTGTAAGTCACTCAGTATCTTCTCCTTGATAACATATGTCAAGGTCAAGGTCGTCAGAGACTGCTGTCCTAATGTGCACTTTTACCACATTTTCGTCGCATTAAATAAAAGAAAATGTAATAGCAATTAACACACACACACAAACACACACACACACACACACACACACACACACACACACACACACACACACACACATACACACACACACACTAATCATATTTGGTTTCAATCCTCAGATTCTGACTTGCAAAGGCGAAGGTCAAATGAATAATGCAATCCGAATATAATTAACACATTCAAATGTAACGTAAATGTGTAATTTTCTCGAATTGTACTATTGAGGAAAATATATTCGTGACTAATACTTGAGTAAGTATAGGATCTGTAATGTCAAGACGTGTCAGTAGTGTCGAGACGTGAATTAAATTGCAAATATCAATTATTTAAAGTGACGTAAACTTCTGTTGCATTACTAGGTATAGAAGTATGAAACCGGAATTTTGTTGTAAAAGTTACACGTCTGTTATTTGAAAATGATAAAAAATATTTTATTTAAAATAATCTCCATTGCTATTTATACAATTGTCCCACTTCTCCGGCAGTTTATAAATGCCAAGCCAAAAAAATAGTTCTTCTTTTGAAGCGAACCAGTTATCGAGCCATTTTTGTACATTTTTATACGAATTGAAGCGTTGTTCAGCGAGAGCGTGTCCCAGTGATGCGAATAGATGATAATCGGACAGAGCCAAGTCTAGAGAATAAGCCGCATGCGCTAGTATTTTTCAACTGAACGCCTCAATTGTTTCCCTGATCTGTTTTGTTGTGTGTGATGGGGTATTATTATGGAGCAAAATAACTTTGTGTTGCCTTTTTCTATATTTTGGTCGTTTTTTACGTAATGCTCGATTTAAATCGATCATTTGCTGTTGGTAGCGATCAGTGTTAATGGTTTTACCAGGTTTTAGCAGCTTATAATAGATTACACCCTTCTGATCCCACCAAACACAGAGCATTGTTTTCTTTCCAAAGCGATTTGGTCTTACAGTAGATGTCGATGGTTTGCTTGGATTCACCCATGATTTACGACGCTTAGGATTCTCAAAATATATCCATTTTTCATAACCTGTCACGATTCGATGGAGAAATGACTTTCTTTTGTATCTGTCGAGCAGCATTTCACAAGTGGTTTTTCGATTTTCTTGCTGTCTTTCATTCAGTTCATGTTGAACCCATTTTCCCACTTTCTGAATTTTTCCCATAGCTTTCAAATGAATGGAGACGGCTTTCTGCGTTACATTCAATTGATCCGCAAGTTCTTGTTGAGTTTGAGTATCATCTTCATCTAATAAGGCTTGCAATTCGTTGTCTGCAAACATTTTCGGTAGTTTCCCTCGCTCTTCGCTTTTACGTCAAAATCACCACTTTTGAATTTTTTGAACCACTCGAAACACTGTGTTTTACCAAGAGGATGTTCACCGTAAGCTTCGACAAGCATTCGATGCGATTCTGCAGCAGTTTTCTTCAAATAATAACAGAAAACCAATGCTGTCCGCAAATCGTAGTTCGTAAGCACAACACTCAACATGTTTAAGGCTCCTGAATACTCGTCTTGGTCATATTGAAGTCGTGACGTCAGAAGCGAGAAATTGCGTAAAATCACACGTAATTTTGTCTAACATGCCATTTGTAAATAAAGCCAATGTAGATAAAACAGACTAAGTAGATGGCTTTAAAACACTTTTAAATATCGATCACGACTATCCTTTTTTCGTTTTGCAGTCAATAAATAGTCGTAAAAAGCATGTAAAGTAAAGCTATTAAAACAGGAAAACACATGGTCACGTAATTTTGTCAAACATGCCATTTCTAAATAAAGCTAATTTGGATAAAATAGACTAATTAGATGGCTTTAAAACACTTCTAAATATCGGTCACGACTATCCTGTTTTTGTCTTGCAGTCAGTAAATAGTCGTAAAAGGCACGTAAAGTGACGTCTACTCAGACAGGAAAACACACGGATAGCTATTGAAAGGAGTGAAAAATGTACTTTTATGTATAAAATTCAAAAAAACTTTATTTGCGGTCTATTTTTACAAATTTGGTAAATACAAGACAAGTCATATTTTCACAATGAAACACATAATAACAAAATGACATGCACGACAACATCTCATCGTCAATCTGACACGTTTTATGTGTATTAGTTCTAATTTTGTCCGCGACAAAATGTCGCTACCGTCAACGCAGAGTTCCCGGCTGAGGAGTCAGGAGCCTAGGTTATAGAAAAGGTTATAGAAAAATATACCGGTGTATGAAACTTGGGTTGTTGTGTATTGAAAATCTTCGTCAGCTGTTAGAGCGAGATGATGGCGTTGCAGAAGCGGTCTTACGATCCCTAAACTGATGGCTAGCACCATTTATAGGAAAATTCCGCTTTCATACTTCTAAACCTGGTATATAAAGGGAAATACTTTTGCAACATTTATTATTGAATTGCAAGATGATACCGTGTGCAAAATGTGGTGAGCTTTATCGAACTAACATTTCAGTGAGTTCTTTTATTATTTACATTAATAACATTAATTATTAATGTTTTTTATTAATGTTTTTATTTTGTTATCTATTATATTGTAGTTTTCTCCGTCAAAATGCGATACTTGTAAGAAAAGTATCCCGGTGGCTATTGTGCGACCGTTCTTAAATCAACCTTATAGAACCAGTGATCCACCGAAGGAAAAAGGTGATCAGCCTAATACCAGTGGTTCGTCAAGGGAAAGAGCTGATCATTTAAAAATCAGCTCTTTCCCTCGGTGGACCACAGCGGTGGACTACCTACTGCATTTTACCTAAAAATGGTAAATATATATACATTGCATTTATATGTTTAACGTGAAACTAATAATTATATTTAAAAGTAGTTATGCACTCTATTTTCTTGCTTATGATATTTATTCTATTATTTATATTAAAGATCAATAGTTAATTTACACTCTTAAAGTAATAAAACATCGTATATATTGTACATACTTTAAAATTGTTTTTTTTTGTCAGAAAAAAAATTCTGTTAGATTAAAGAATTCCACTAGATATTTCTCTGCAATGCTATAATAAAAATATATCAAATAATGATAAGGCCAATATCCCAATTAATGACAAAATAAGGTTTGTGAAAGTAATAGATGATATTTAACTAAATAAAATAATTATTTAATTTTTAAAAATTAAAAATATTATTATACTTACAAATTCGTAGCAATTAATACACAACAAAATCATCAAGTGTACTAAACTGACACTCGCAAAGCGACAACATTTTATATTACTGTTCTAACTATATACCATATGTTTACATTATGTAGTAACCTTACTTCAAACATTCTTCATATTTTCTTAACTTTACATCTGACATTTAATTTCTTTGCAATTATATTTCTCTTGGTTACTTTAAAATAAAACGACACTACACTGAAGAATAACAACAATTACGGTGGTGTAAGACATTAATTTTTGTGTACAAAGTAATATGTATTATAATTAATATAAGTTAAATATTTGTTTATTGGTCTACATGATTTGACTAGAATATTTGTTTTCTTCAACATTTTACAGATAAAAAAACTTGGATTACAAAAAATTATTACTCACACATTTTATACCTTTACTATCTAACGCCGGCTTATCAACTAACAAGAGAACTAACACAAAACTAATTTAAAAATTAGTTGGAAATTTCACCTTTTATACTGCATTTATACAATTCAATTAAAGTGTTTATGAAATTCCATTAGTGTAGAAATATGCATAACCATGCCACTGGGCGCGTGCACTTTATATTTTGAAATTTAATTTTTACGTCTTGGCAGTATTGACCTTAATACGTATAGATTCAAGAGTTACGTAAATGTTTTTCTTGATGTCTGCGTTTTTATGATATTTATGATATTACGCAAACTATCCTCAAAATGTTTTCGTCATGTCGTGTAAAGAAAAAATACGAGAAAAACATGATGCGCGAAGAACATATACTTATGAAGTGGTTTTTAATTATGTGTGAAGAATGGAAATGTCGCAACATAACTTTGTCATACACCATTGAATTTGTAATAAAATAAACTTTATGTTGCTTATGAAAAGAAATAAAAGTTTTTAAAAAAATGGTAGTGTAAAAAAAATAAAAAAAGTTTTTATCATTATTATAAAGTATTCTTCAATTTATTTAACTTTTATTCAGAACATTTTTCTCTATCTCTTATAGTTTCAACGATACACGCTTCAAAAGAAAAAAACCGATTTTCTTTAAAGGTGTTTCACCCTTAAAAGTGCATTAGAGCACGTATAAAGAAATACCCTTATTTTTATCTGTACAACATATTAAAGACACATCGAAATCGGAGGGAGTCACTTCCTCATAAACGCGCGGACGGACGGGTGTGCGTACCATGCATATAGAGTTTTGGAAAATGTCGCAACATAACTTTGTCATATATCATTGAATTTGTAATAAAGTACACTTTATTTTGCTTATAAAGAGAAATAAAAATTTTGAAAAATATAACTAAGTGGTAAGGGAAAGTGTAAAAAAAATTAAAACAAATCTTTTTGCTGTTATAAAGTACTCTTCGAGCCATTCAATTTTCATTTAGAACATTTTTCTTTATCTCTTATAGTTTCGACGATATACGCTTCGAAAGAAAAAAAACGATTTTTTTACAAAAAAGTGTTTCATCCCCTAAAATTCAAATTAGACACGTATAAAAAAATACGACTTCCTTATTTGTATTTGTAATACAACATATTAAAAGCTCGTTTAAATCTGAGACACTTCCCTGTGTTTCCTTGTAAGTATAAACAAATTATCTTGAATTGCGCGAGAAAGGCTCAATGAAGACATCATTTCTTGGAATAAATAATCTTCTCTTTGATATGTGAATCGAGAGACTCGAAACAAAAGAGAGTAAGAAAGAAAGCAGTCTTTCACCAGTAATAAAGCTCTGATAGCTTTATGTACATTTTATTCAAACAGGCGGTGTTAGACATCACGAAGAGGGAGCCGGCTCAAAACACGACGAGGACCATCACGACGCGCACGGCCATAAGGGCGATAAGGTATATAACAACTTTGTCCTTCGACTGTGCTATTGACATCCAGGCTCTTGTCGGTGCATTCTTGATCCCTTCGCTCGCTGCGGGAATATAGAGTAAGGTTGCCAAAATCACACCACTTTTGACATAATGGCTTATAACTAGGAAATCATAAGGAATATTTTTAATTTTCTTACGTCTTAACATTTCTTCTTTCACATTAATTTTTTCAGAATTTTATATATTGTCATAAATTTTTAAATGATAATTTTTAAGAAGCCTCCAAATAGTGCGATTTAGGCAACCGATCTTTTAAATCGCACCACAGGTTAATATTACTCTTTCTTGGATAAAACGGCTCTTTTTGTGCTAGATTCTTTCTTCTCGAGCAAAAATGCGTTAGATAATAGTTTTATTAAATATTAGAGATAAATACCGTAAACTAAATATAATCTCAGTCAATGTCATCATTTCGCTAACTTTTCAATAATATTGCATTTGCATAAAATTCTGTAATATAATTCATTGTTACACCAAAAGAATCTGATACCAATATCTTTCGGGATTAAGTTGTTTATGTGTGTGAGGTAGTGAATAAATTAATTAAGAAATCGAGTGAGTTTTATATCGGTTTAATATCGAGCGTTTTAGTTTAACGTAAGAAATTTTAAAAATGCCCGAGTTACAAGTACGATACATGTTGAGGCTAGCGAATACTTGGCAAGAGAGCGCGTTTCTTCTCTCGCCCACCTTATATACGCTTTGAATGACCGTTTGGTCTGCAAATTTGAAACTGTTTATTATTTTTCGTACTTATTCGAATCTTCTCTACTTTGAATATATTTCTATCGTGTTGCTTGCTATCGAGCTAAGCATGTTTATCTCAACTGCCAAATGAGTTATTTGTCTCCGTGAATATTATTTTCGAATTTTTTGGTTGGGCATGTGGCAAACGGTCGCCACAACCTTTTTAAATTTTAATACCGTGTATTTTGATTGAAAAAGGGTTACAAGGTTTTCCATGAGTCTGAGAAAAGCGATAAAGGACATCACGATAAAGAGAGACACAAGCAGGAGTATAAGGAGGAAGATGGTGAAGAGAAGAAGAATCACGAAGAAGCTGGGCATTATGGCGAGGAGCATCACGGTGAAGAGGGTAAGAAGAATGCGAAGTTTGGTGAAGATGGCAAGCACCAAAAAGGATACAGTACGAAAGGAGAACACAGTGTCTTCAAAAAGGTATGAATCGTGTAATGCGCACCGTCTTGTTGCTCAATGATTACGTGTCACATGCTCAAAATTAATTCGTTTTGTTAATCTCCCTTGTATAAGAATACGAGGTGTGTTCAAAAAGTTTCGCGAATTTTGCGTTTTTTCAAAAATTATTTATTTATTCATGAATATCTATTTTGTCCCCTTCAAAGTAATCCCCATGAGATATTATACACTTGTGCCAACGGTTTTTCCAATCTTCGAAGCACTTCAAAAAATCATTTTTTTTTATCTTGTTCAGCTCCTCCTTCGATGCCGTCTTTATCTCGTCAAGCGTAGCGTAACGTCGTCCTTTCATGGGCCTCTTCAGTTTAGGGAACAAGAAAAAGTCACAGGGGGCCAGATCTGGGGAATACGGTGGCTGCGGCATCATTAGTGTGTTGTTTTTGGCCAAAAAGTCGCGCACAAGCAACGATGTGTGAGCAGGGGCGTTATCGTGGTGCAAAAGCCAATTTTTGTTCTTCCACAAATCCGGGCGTTTCTGGCGGATTGCTTCGCGCAAATTGCGCATAACTTGCAGGTAATATTCCTTATTGACCGTTCTACCCTGTGGCAAGAACTCATGATGCACCACGCCCCTGCAATCGAAGAAAACTGTCAGCAAAACTTTCACATTCGACCGAACTTGGCGCGCTTTTTTCGGTCTTGGTTCGTGCGGCAGCTTCCATTGAGATGATTGAGCTTTGGTTTCCACGTCATAACCATAAACCCACGATTCGTCACCAGTTATGACCCTCTGGAGCAAATTTGGGTCGTCGCGGACAGAGTCCAACATCTCATTAGCAATGTTCATGCGATGCTGTTTTTGGTCGCAATTGAGCAATTTTGGTACGAATTTCGCGGCGACCCGTCTCATGCCCAAATCATTGATAAAAATCGAATGGCACGAGCCAATCGATATGTTTAGGTCCTCAGCAACTTCTCTAACGGTGATTCGACGATTGGCCAATACCATTTTCTCCACTTCATTAATTTTTTCGTCTGTTGTTGAAGTGCTCGGGCGTCCGGCACGCTCTTCGTCGTTCACATCTTCTCGGCCTTCTGAGAACATTTTGTACCACCGATAAACGTTGCTTCGGTCCAAGGTAGCTTCTCCGTATGCCACAGTCAACATTCGGAATGCATCCGCGCACTTAATTTCGTTTTTCACACAAAATTTGATACAGGTTCTTTGATCCATTTTTTTGAATAGGTAAAAATCGAAGACGATCCAAAACACGTGCAAGCAAAGCAGCTGTCAACAATTAAGTGAACATTCAAAATGGCCGAGCTTGTCGGCATAAGTGAGAGACATGAGTACCAACATAACGCCACAAAAAGATCGAAATTCGAATATACGTAACCCGCGAAAATTCAAAATTCGCGATACTTTTTGAACACACCTCGTATATGTATTAAAAACTATATTGTCTGTAGGCAATCGATCTGTAGACAAAAATTTTTGTGCGTAATGCTGCTTGTGCGCAATATTGTGAGTGCAAACGTGCATTCTTTCTTTAATTTTTTACTTGTGCGCAATTCGGTTCTTAAGTCAATTTTTAGTAACATTGTCAATCGATAGAATATATTTAAATATATTTGTAACTTTTTTATTTTTGCAATCTACTCTTTATTTATAAAGTTGTAGCAATTTTAAAACACAGTCGAGCGTCTGATCATTTGAACGCTCCGGAATTGCTCGAGATTATCCGAACTCGAAAATGACGTCACGATGTTGTTGTCCGAAAACATAGTATGTATGCACATAGTACTTATTGTTAGTACAGCTGTATGCTCAATTTTTATTTAATTTGAACTGCTGTATTGTTATTACAACAAATAAACATGAATTATCGATGGTGTTCTTGTGCAAAAATATTACGAAAAGTGCACCCGCTAAAGTATTTGTGGCAGTACTACGCGAAGAAGTAATAAGGTAGTTGTGGTTTCGATTGGCTCGACGTCCGCATGAATCAACAAAATCGAATTATTTTTGTTGTAATGATCATTTTGTTGTAAATATTCAATATCAAACCGTTATTTCCATTAGTATCTATATTTCTAAAGTTTTGAGGTTATGAGAATAGTATCTAAGAATGATATGTTATACAAATAATTCTTTAGTTGACATTTTCTATCTAAAAGATGACATGGAAAATTATATTTGTTTCTCTTCAATGGGTGAGCCTATAAAAATGATCTAGAGTTATGCCACATATTTTTTCCTGTCAACTCGATAGAGAACAAACTGCAAATTATTCCTTTCATCTTACTGACAATGAGATACGAAAGAGGTTACTGATCTTTTGGCTGCAGGATACTCTTCGTTTGATGTTAGAAATAAATGAACTTACATTGCAGCTTTTGAATTTCCTAACTTCAGCAGCGTTGAATTTGTCATTTTCCTTAATAAACTCACAAACCATAAATACGTCTATTTTAAACAAATTTGTTAAATCAGCTTTAATAAAACCTGATTCTAAAATATTTGCTATATTTGAAACTACTTTTTGTTTATAATTTGATAATAATAATTGTGCGAAACTATCACACAGCAGAAGGCTCGAAGCACGCGGAAAAGGAACAACATCGTGACGTCACACCAATAGCGATGCGTTTTCATCCATTTGAATTTCTATGAATATTTGAACTTTATTATTAAAAAAATATAAACAAATTAACTGATTTTATTTTAATAAATCGTTATCATAGTACTTATATTTTGATAAAACAATTAAATTTTTCAATTCAAAAATTTATTTACGAACCCAATTGAGACTGTTAGGAAATCGATCTGTAGGCAGATTTTATTGTGCGCAAATGATTTGTAGACAAATGAGATGTAAGCGTATGAAGTTAGCCCCCCTTTTTTGAAAATTATGATTTTGAAAGTTGTTTTAGATTATTCTAACTTAGTTCCACATTATTCCAAAGCGATATTATTTTATTTAGGGATGCACCGGATACCGAATATGTATCTGGTTATCCGGTATTATCTGGTAGAGGCCGGATAATACCGGATAGCTAGATATTTTTTTTTACCCGGCAGATGTTAACACATTATCTGATGTTAACACCTTATTTCGATCAAAGAGAAGCTTGAGAGCGTCCATCCTGGCCTTTTTCGACCATTGGCGTCACCAACGTCCATTTTTGCGTATAAAACTATAAATCACATCAATTTTGCGACACTGTCGATAAAAAATGTTTATTGGTAGTGTTTCAAAATTGATGCGATTTAAGCCTATAGCACACAAACTTCAGAAATATTTGGTATTTAATTGTCTCTAATAAAAAGGACAGACAATTCAATATCGTGGTGGAAAAAATATTATTCCGAATTTCCAAATTTATAACATCTTGTTTTAAAATATTTAAGTGCTCCACCCTTCTTAGTAAATTCCGAAAGGCTATTTTGTTCTGCAGAGAACGTTTGTGTAGACAATCGAAATAAATTACTTTTAGACAATACAAATATGCTAATTTTTATAAGGAAAAATTTAATTTTTAAAATAATTGTTTAACAATTGTTCAGATAAAGTTGAAAATAAAGATAATAAAACATTGTTTCTATCAAAATAAATAATTTCGTTTTTTTTATTTGATTAATAATTTTATTTTATTTTTGGAACATTTTCTGCCGAATAATATCCGATTTATCCGGCCGCGAGAATAGTATCCGGCTGGATTATCCGGTATCCGGCCGCGAGAGTTATATGTTTATTCGGTATTCGCTTTCCAATAAAAATCCCTATCCGGTGCATCCCTAATTTTATTCCTAATGGTACTCTAATAAAACAAAAAAAGCTTCTTTTAGCTGGCCTCTCCTTTTTTAAAAGATCAAACAATTTTTTATCACTATAGATTATTTTAATTGTTCCAAGCATTGTTCCAAAAGGACAATTCCATAAGTGATATAAAAATCACAGAAAAAAATTATTTTTTTAGTAGACACGCCTTTATCAAAAAATCACATAATTTTTTATTGCTATAGATTGTTCTAGTTGTTTTAAACATTGTTCCAAAAAAACAATTCCATAAGTCGAATGGAAATTGCGGAAAACAAGAGAAACCGTTTTTTGACAAACAGATTTCCAAACGAAGAGTTTGGAACAACTAAAACAATCTATAGCGATAAGAAATTGTGTGATTTGTTTTGTTATTCAATTGTACTTCTATAAACGTGATGATATCTTCCCTATATTTAACATTACAGTACTTTAACATAATACTTTGGGATAAACTTCCAAAAACGTTTAACCTCTGATTTTGATGAAACTTTGTGATAATACGATAATATAAATGCTTCATTTAGGGTTAAAATGAAAGATTTTTGACGGCTCCTGTAACGAAGCCATTTTTTATCCTGGAGATTAACTGTTTTCAGAAGTCTACCTTTAATTTTTATTTCATTAAAATGTTTTAGAATATATCTTTTATAAGATGTACTTTTTTTTATAAAATAATGAATATGTTGTAACTACTAATAAACATTTTAAACTTTTTGTTCTGTTCAAATTTTTTATACAATGTTATTTTGAATGAATATAATAAAAAATATTTAAAAATTGTAAATAATAAAAATTTTTAAAATTTAGCGAAAATAGATCTTATTTTAACAAAGTTATTAAATTAAAAAAAGTTTTTAAATAAAGTAACAGTAGGAAAATTAAATATATATTAATGTATATATATATATATATATATATATATATATATATATATAATTTATATTTATATTTATATATTATATATACAGGGTGTCAGGTAACGATCGCCCGTGGTTTCGTGGATTGATAAATCAAGTAAAACTGAGTAGAAAAGTCCTTTACCACTTTTTAATATTTGCCATAGTTAACGAAATAAAAATTAATAAAGTCTGCGAATAAGCGCGTATCACCGCGCGCAAGGACCGCCCGCCGGTCGCCGAGACGTAGGCAGCCGCGGCTGTGGCGCGGCGCTGTGCGGTGAGGAAGGAAAAGCAGTAGCTGTTTTTCCCTCCTCACCGCACAGCGCCGCGCCTACAGCCGCGGCTGCCTACGTCTCGGCGACTGACGGGCGGTCCTTGCGCGCGGTGATACGCGCTTATTCGCAGACTTTATTAATTTTTATTTCGTTAACTATGGCAAATATTAAAAAATGGTAAAGGACTTTTCTGCTCAGTTTTACTTGATCTATCAATCCACGAAACCACGGGCGATCGTTACCTGACACCCTGTATATTAATTTATATTTATATATTATATATACAGGGTGTCCCAGAAAGCTCGCATTTTAAGAGCGGATTCTTTGGAAAATTCTAAGAAAAAAATCCTAATACAAAAATGTCGAGGGTATAATGGTTTTCAAATTATTCGCGATTAAAATTTACGAATCACTGAGCTGACATTTCGCGCGCTCAGGCATGGTGACATGACAAAGATACCACAAGGGTACCTCTTGATATTGAGATTGTCATATAAATACGCAGTGACATTTATATTAAGAAATTACTACTATAGGAAACATATTTGTATGTACATTACATATGCACAATTAATGTTTTCAACAAAATATCAATTTAATAACAAGATGTTACGATAACCGTTGGGTCAGCTGTCAAAATAAATTTATTACCATGTTCATATGATAAGAACTTTTATGGTAACATATCGATAATATCAATAATTTATTTACATTTTTAATAGTTAAAATAGTATAATATAATAAGTTATTTACATTTTTAACTATTAAAAATGTAAATCGGTAATTTAATTGATATAAACGCGATAATGTCAAATAGACATAATTTGATATGTCTGAATTCTACTTTATCAACATATTCAATCTTTTTCATATCATCTCATAAATTATCGATATATATATATATACCTAAACAGAACAACAGAATTAATATGAACAAAATTTTAATATTTGTTATATTTTTGACTCAACATGTAAATTGTTTTCAGGATGAATATGAGAAGAAACAAGATTTTTATGATGAATACCATGAGGATGGAGGAAGTGAAAAACACGGTGGTTGGCATGAAGAACATGAGAGCAAGAAAGGTGGTCATAAAAAGAAAGGCTCTCTGCATGCGGGGCACCACGAGGTTGTTATTTATTAATATTATTATAATTATTTTCTTTGTCACTGAAAGGCTTACATGCACAATTGCGCGTTAATTTGGCCATTGGAACAGCGATATCGTCTTTATTTTAGGGTCATCATGGTGCGAAAAAGAAGCACAAGGGAGGTCATCATCATTATGAAAAGAAAGGTCATAAATTGGCAGAAGGGCACGATAGTCATCATGACCGTGATGAGAAATACGGCCATAAAGGCGGACGTGCATCAGGACACAAATGGTCGAAATCAAATCATCACTGACGAGACACAACAAAACTTACTTTTATATAATCATCGAAAGCGTTTTACATATGTTTATTTTGTCGAGAATTTTACGTATAGAATAAAACTGTATGTTTGGAGCAACATTGAATGGTGTGAATCATATATGTTGAGCTTATTAAAAAGACTTGTGATGACAACAAAAATTTTATTCTTTGTTGAACAACGTGGTATACAAACTTGCCACAAGATTTTAACAATTACATAGTGCATAAGTTTTATTTGATATTTGTATAATAAATAGATTTAAATATGATGTAAGCAAGAATAATAATATAATAAATATAGAGGAGAAGAGGATAATATGGCACCAATTTTCAATTTTATTGAATAACTTTGTTTATAATTAAAATTTTCTATTGAAACTTAAACAATTACATTCATCAGAGTGTTGTTTGACAGATTCTAGACTCAAAGTAATGAAATATTTATTATTTAGGACGTGATTTATAAAAATCAAATGCACTGCATAATCGGTGGAAGAAGAAAAGTGGTTGTAATATGGCTATTCATAAAAATAATTTAAAAAAATTAGTTTAACTTAAAAGAAATATAGTACTTTGTTACAAAATTATATATTTTTAATTTTCTATGGTTTAGAATTTTCTTGATTTAGAATTTTCCAGCGTTCAGAAACTTTAGAAATTCCATTAGAAATTTCATTAAAAATATTATTTTATTCCTGTTTAACATTAAACAACAAACATAAAATGATGTTTCTAATTTTTCTAAACACCGCTCTTTAGAATAACAATCGATTGATCGAAGAAATATTTCGATATAAAAATTTTGCTTAAAAAACCATATTAACAAAATTCCATGTTATTGTTTTAACTCTGTAAAATTTGAAATGTATACGGTCAAATAGAAAGTTAAATAACAAAAAAACACTTAAGTGTATGTACCTTCGTGTGATAACACGCTCAAGTTTAAGAATAATGAGGAAGTATGTAATTAAAGGTTAAAAGTGTACCTTGAAAAAGTTTAGAAATGCTCAAAAATAAAAATGCCTTATAACAATTGTCAGTCATTAGCATATTAGCATCACTAAAAAACAACTGGCTTCTAAACAAATAACTCCATAAGTAACTGTTAGAATACGTCACCTAATAATGGAAATAATAGGGGTTGCCATATTGTCGACAGTAGCCACAATACCTCCTCTAATAGTAATTGAAATAAAGTTATAGATTTAGAAAATTGAACTTAAGTAATCCCAATAAACATTCATGGGTATAAATGTGATATAATATACGTATCAATGGTATATAAATGGTATAGGTGTAAATAATAAACGTTTTTTATACCATATAATAATATACGTTAAAAAATGATAATAGATATACAATTTTTAAACGTTTTTAATTGGTATAAATATAATAAAAAACGAATTTTATATCGTATAATATTATACGTTTAAAAGTTGTAATAAATGTACATTTTTTATCTATTTTTAATTGATATAGATATAAGTAATAAGCAATTCTTATACCATATAATATTATACGTTTAAAAATTGTAATAAATTTACGTTGTTTTAACGTTTCCTGCTGGTATAAGTTTAATAATAAACGAATCTTATAACGTGTATCAATACACGTTTAAAAATTGTAATAAATTTACGTTGTTTGAACGTTTTTTGTTGATATAAGTATAATAATAAATGAATTTTATAACGTATATCAGTATACGTTTAAAAGTTGCAATAAGTTTACGTTGTTTTAACGTTTCCTGTTGGTATAAGTATAATAATAAACGAATCTTATAACGTGTATCAACATACGTTTAAAAATTGTAATAAATTTACGTTATTTGAACGTTTTTTGTTGGTATGAGTATAATAATAAATGAATCTTATAACGTATATTAGTATACGTTTAAAAATTATAATCAGTTTACGTTGTTTTAACGTTTCCTGTTAGTATAAGTATAATCTCTTACAAAAATAATTTTGCAACTGATATTGTTTACAACAACTATAACAATTAAGAAAGCATCATATATGTTTCTTTAGTAATTTTTTCCGTTGAATCGATTAGCGCAGTTTTTCATTACAATCAATTTTTAATAATTTGTCTATAACAATTAATTTTCAAAATTGACTTTTGCAACGTGTTCTTTACATTAATAATGTTTTTTCATACTCAGGTCCTATATCTGATTGTTTTTTGGCTACTTTTGTCAGTCTGGCCATAAGCAGGAACGGTTTTAATTATTTATATAGTTTATTTTTTTGCATAAAATATGAATGGTTTAAGAAAGAGTCATATATATTTCTTTACTAATTTTTCCCGTAGAATCGATTGGCGCAATTAGTTTTCCTCTACAGTAAATTTTTAATAATTTATTTATAACAATTAGTTGCAAAATTGATTTCTGTAACGTGTTTTTTACGTCAATAATTCTTTATGCTCCAGTACTACTTCCAATTCTTTTTTTTTTTTACTATCTTTACTGGTTTGATTATGGACAGAAACAGTTTTAATTATTTACAAAGTTTATTATAAAAATATCTAAATTTAAATAATCAAAGGCCTAGTGAGTGTTCGCGCGGTACTCAACACTCAAGTTTCTTCCTGTTCAAATCTTTACTTCAAATATAACTTTTTATTAACGATATTTCAAGTGTACAATTAGCTCAGTGTTAGAGTATTAAGTTACCGTTCCGAGATCTTAGGTTCGAATCCCGCCAATGCGTTTTCAAAGTTTTAAAATAATGCGTAATAGTATTTAGTAATTAAAAAATCTTATATGCAAAACAGTGACTACAGATTAAGCTATAAGAATAATAAGATCTGTTAAAAAACTAAAAAAGAAAAAATATATATTTTTTTAAATTAAAAAATAAGTGTATTATTATACGTGTATTATAAGTGTATTATACATTTATCTCATACGTTTCTTATACCGTATAATACGTATAGTTATAATGATTATTATATCTATATACATTATATATTATAAACGTATTTATAAATATGTTTATAATACATTTACATATATACATTTTTTTTACGTATATATAAATACGTTAAAAACATGGGATGGGTTGCGGACATGTCCACGGATTATATACGTTTATCTCATACGTTTTTATACCGTAAAATACGTATGGTTATAATGATTATTATACGTATCTTATACTGATCTGTGTTTATTGGGATATTATATCTTTTATATGTACAATATATATAATGTTGATAAATATAGTAAGATTATATACTCAATAGATTGAATGTATCTAACTTATTTTAGTTTCATATATAATCTACAATTTACAATTTCATTATATTATAGAACGGATAACAGTTATAAAATGGTAGCGGTGCTACATTCAGTTTATTACTTTATTAATTTTATTTTATTAATGTATAACAATCATATATATATATATATCTCAGTCTCACATTGCAAATATTTGTTTTACACTTCAATCTTTAATCATATTTAGCATAGAAATATTAAATAAAATATAATCACAAAATAAAAAATAAAAATCCTAGACTCATGATTAATATTAAAAATAAACTCACTGTTTTAGCAAAAAACTGCTTTTTTATAACAAAATATGAAATTGCAAAACTGTAAATAAACTACAGTGTAATGTAAAGATTACATTTAAAACTAAAACATTAAACATACCACATTTAACATTGAGATAAAAATATTAGAAATATAATATATAGTAACACAAAACTAACTTCTTTGGCAATACATTATATAATTTGAAACATAGTTTAAACTAAAACTTTTTGGATAAATTCTCTTTTAAAGTAGCTTTTGTTTGCATCTTTGTATTTTCTTTTTCTTTTTGGTTTATTTTAAAAGGATAAAGACCAACATTATTCATCTAAAAAAATATATTTTATAGTATTGCTAATCAAATACTATTTAGTAAAGACATTTTATTTCAAAACTTACAGGAATTAATTTCACACATGAATAATTATTATGAGAAAATAGAGGCATTTGAGGCTTTAAAATTTGTATACTTTGTAAAAAAGTTTGCATAATTAAATTAGTTTGTTTCCGTTGAAAGTTACGTTCCTTTTTCATTTCATGTTGCTCTCATTCCAATGCTTATCCATTTCTTGTTGAATTAAGGCGATGCTGAACTGACAGTGGAATTCACTCGACGCCAGTATTGCAGATTGTTGTAGATTTTTCTTCGATGAACCGAGGGTCGCGCGTGAGGCGAAGAGTAAGAAAAAAAGGCTAGCGCACTTTGTCAAACGCACTCATCTGTCCTTGTTTTTTTGATTTCAACGTTTCTAATGCAAGAATCTAAACTACAATGTAACTAATTTCTGCTCTTTGCACTAATACACGTGAAAATTACATAAATAGTTTTCATACATTTATGAACATTAACATCTGTTATATTTAAGCTTCTAGGATTATTCTGTAGGTGCCATATTGTTCTTTGATTTAATTCACACCTTGCTAGCTACTTATTTCATACACACAATGTCTAAAACTTTTATATGGGTATGTATTGTCACGAGTCGGCTGCAGAAGCCGATAATTAAAACATAATTTTTTAATCAACTTTTGTTTTTTGTATTAAATTATAGTTAGCCAGGTGTGTTTTTGTCACTACTTTAATTTTGTGAAAGAATTGTGCGATCTGTAAAGCCAATTAAGAGTTATCTGCACAAAACTAAGCGCGTATAGAGACCGGTCCAGTATCGCCTTAAAGGCCTAATTTTATTTATCTTTAATGATCTTTTATGTTTATTTTTTTTTATAGTTATACCTTTCTTCTCTATTGTACAATGCAATATTTTGTTATTAAAATACAGAATCATTAATAATTGTTATAATATATTTATATTTTTTTTAATTGTAGGCATTTTCCTGGAATAAAATAGACGTATTGTAACTTTTTGACAACCATATTTGCCATTTAATTTCTTGTTTTTATTCACATTATCACGAGTCTTGTGCCTTGTATTTAATAAACAATATTTATAAAAATAACCATGAAATTGTCAACAATGTTAATAGATGTTCCATGTTCTTTTTTGTTTTTTGTTTAATAATGTTTTAAGTTTGGGAAAGTAATATCAGACGTGACAATTCCACGCATTCAGGCACAAAATTAATTTTTTGTTTTTGACCTTATATAAAATATCGTTTTTGATATTTGATGAAAAAATAGCGTTACAAATCAAATCAAATTGTTTACATACACCAGTAAAATTCTAATAAATATTTGTGTTAATATCATCCGAATATACTTACTCGTTCAAAAGTTATTTACCCAAAACAGCAGCAAAGCAAAATAAAGTAATTTTAGCTGCATAAACCAAACATTTATTGTTTATGTTTTTGCATCTGATTTCATGGACCAACATTGGAGTATTAACAATCAAAATTTTTTTTTTGTTAATTAGGTAAAAAGGATGAATAAATCTAAGAAGCCTATAGTTTTTAAATTTTAAATTATCAATTACTTTTTTAGCTAGTATAAAACATCCTTTATTTAGAAAATTACAACATGTTGATTGCAGTTTCTTCGTAATAGCAAAAACACAATAGTATGTATACTTATATGAATATTAAAGCTTTCCGAGATTACAAGTTTTAGCAAACAAGGCTTCTGTTATTTGATGTAATTGAATTTTACATATAATATATAGTTAAAACGCGAGAGAGTATAATTTCTCGAATAAATCTCGAATATCATGCTGTCACTTTTTTTATCAACTTCGCTTACGGGAAAAGTGAAAATCTTAGCGTTAAACTGCTCGCGCTTCGGTGTACATTGCGTTGTACGACTTTTAATGCTGATGTATGGAATTGAAGCAATCTTAACCTTGCTGATCTGTTTGAGTTTATTTAACCAAAAATGATTTTTGTTTTTCTGCAACATTTTCATGTGACAAATGAGCGTTTTGGTCTTTCATGACTTTGTTGTATGTCTTAAAAACTTTACTATGATTAAGAAAATTTAAAAAATCTTTTATTTTTTTTCTAAAATTTTTAGTTGGTATGTACGTTAAGAGGCGGAGCCCGTCCCCCAAGCATCTACATTTCACGTAAAACTACTCAAAATAAAAAAACATATTTTAAAACAGTTTTTTTACTATAACAACTACAGTATTAAAGTTAGATAAAATATGTATATAACCTTTTTATAGAGCTCATTACGAGCTTCATTTTTTGTTTGACACATTTTTTTTGTAAAATAAATATTTTCTAAAATAATTAAGAAAAACTCTTTTTTCTTTCTCTAAGTATATCTCGAAAACTAGACGAGAGCGTCAATTAATTTATAAGAAAAAGTTGATCAGTATCCTTGCCTTTATAACATACGTCAAGGTCAACATGATTGGAGCTGGGTTCTCTATAGTGCACAATTACCTACAAACTTTATACAAAATTTTTTAGTAAGAGAAAAACAAAGCGCCAGCCAATGATTATGTTTTATAACATAATCGACAATATTTATAACATAACGCCACGATTCTATGGCGCTATCCGCGGAGTGCGCGACTCGTCACTCGCGTGCGTAGCCAATCGCCAGCCAATCGATCATCCTCGCAATCTCTGCGAGATCTACGTCACGCCCAATCGCAAGGCTCTAGAAACAAAGTTGAACGCCGAAACTGTCGCCGAAACCGGCGCAATTGGAAAAAAACACTGTCGTCATAGTTCTCATTCAAGACAGTAGCGTGTTCAAGCTCCGGTTCTCGTGGGCGATCGGCTGTGCTCCACCTGAGTGATGAGGCGCGAGTTTCTCTCGAACACAATTACCGTGTTCCGCCGAGACATGTGTAAGTGCCGGGCTTACATTGACAATGCTCCAAAATCTTGGAGCAACACGGACGGCGTAGTGATAGCACGTGATCGAGCGTTCGCACATAGAGGTCGCAGCCACACAATCAAGATCTTCGCCGCTCCGCGCGCAAGACTTCCGTTTCGCGGATTAACAGATCGTTAATCATTTCTCAAGATATCTATTCAGAAGTAAGCTGTGCATTTCTTTCAAGATTTCTGTTCTTACGCTCGTACTCGTCACGTTCGTCGTCGTCTCTTGTCGAGACCACACGCGACTCGCTAAATCCGCCATTGTCACCGGCCGACTTGCGAAAAAGTTAAGTGTCGCACCGTACTTCCCGCGATTCGCGTAATTAGCGAACCTCCGCATTGGAAGAGTGACGACTTGGAAGAGTAACCTCCTTCACGGTGTTCTCATGGGCACGCGAATTATTGTTAACTCACGATGCAATTCTTGCTTCAAGTATCGAAATCATATGGCGCGGTAACTGATTCTTGCTCTTAAGGTTTTCAATTTTAAATTATAAAATATTCAGTGTAACAACGAGTGCTCATTTAGCCAACAATTCTGTATTAAATCAAGTGCTTATCAAGCTGTAACTTTTGTCTGAAATTATCGAGTGTTGAGAATAATGTTATGTATTCTTAAAACGATTATCAATAGCCAATTACAAGAGAGATAATCTCACGTAGAAGATTGTTTCTCTTAAGAGGATGCTATAGTGACGGCAATTATCGATACATTACAGTGTTCATTAATTTTCGAATTGGCTCTACAGATCACAAAATCCTTTTACAGAATAAAAGTACGCACCAAAACAAAGTGCGGGCTGGTAAATTTTACGAGAAAATCGAACAAAAAGTTAAAAATTTATTTATTTTCGGCTCGTGGATCTGTCAACCGAGGTTAACTTTTGTCATTTACTAACGTTCTGTAGCTCGTATGTATGAAATGAGACCAGGCCGCACTTTAGAAAACTCTAACGAACAACACTGACTGTGTGTCATTCCAGTCAAAAGCCTAACAAAAAAGTTTAACGTGTAAACAGCTGTATGTGTACAAATTTCGCTTAGCGCACGTAAACAATGGCAAGCAAAGTAGTGACTGTAGTTGATAGGTCTTTTCGCAGATGGCAAAATAATCGAAAAACAAAGACAGATCTATGCGTTGGACAAAGAGCGATAGCCTGGTCTCCCTCGAAAAATAATCTGCAATGCCGACGTCGAGGAAGTTTTTCGGTCACTATAGCATCCTCTTAATTTGTCATTACAAAAGTGCGGGGATAACCTATATATCAGAGGGTATAAATAGCGAGCAAATGTTAAACAAAACACACAACACATTTTATTTCTATACATCTGCTCACATTACACATATCTTCCGAGTCGTTTACATATCGGAGCAGCATCCTCCCATTCGCAGAGATTGGTCTAATAACAAGCATCTACATTGACTGTAATTTGAACGCTAGGCGAGCGATGAAATAAAATTCTGGTATAAGGAACAGATTATTCTTATTGATTCGTCGCGTGGATCTCCCACGTCGAATTATTTGTCCCAGATCCTTACGGAGAACAGTAACATATTTGGAACATTCTACCGTTGGCAATTAAAACTTTAGATAAATGCGTCGGCTTACAACCGACGGCATTCGATACAAATAATAATTTCCTGTTCACCCAATTTTTTGTGTCGAGCAAATTCTTTCGCCTCACCTATCTCACTTACAAGTCAATGCATGACTCATCTTCGTGAACAAAGTCGCAAATAATCGCGACGTAAATAATATCAATTTATAAAAAATATTTTTCTCTATTTTTTGATGAATATATTATTTATTATTTTGTTATCTTTTTTTGAATTTTTAGTCAAGGTTTTTAGTAAAGGTTTTAACAGTCTGTTTTGTTTTTATACCTTCGCAAATATATGAAATAATGAGTCGAGTCATATTGATCCGAACAGACCAACTGTGTAGTAAATTCAAACAGATCAGCAGGGTTAAGAATCTTTGTTTGTTTTTAACAATTGAAAGCTAAAATTCTCATTTTATTTATTACATTTTTATAATTTCATTAACGTGATTTTACTTTAAATGCCATCATATCAGCTGCCAAAGTTTTGATATTTAAATTCAAAATACCCTGAACATTGGTATTTATTAACGCCCAAAATATTTGATCGTTAAAAAATACTATTATATAATGTATTGTCAATTTAAATGCTGAAACTTCGGCTGATATGATGATAAAATAAATTACTCGTTTCCGAAGACTCTCCAATCATTTTAGTGGGTTAATAATCTCATGCAAAATCCAATATCGCGCTTCGACACTCCTCGGTTGAAGCAGATGGATATTCAAATAAGAGTAATTAATCTCAGGCAATCTCAGGTTTATTATGTAATCATAAGTGAAATGATTAACAACAGAGGTTAATCACCGATTTTGCCTCAATAGGTTTAACAATTTAGGGAATACAAAATGGTAAATGGTTTAATATAAAAGTCTTTATAATAAAATATTAATAACGTCCTTTTCCTTTAAATTTACATAAACATTCCATAAAAGCATAATAAGTATTAAGCTCGTGTGCCACTACGTATTGCGGATGCGGATTGGATTGGGATTGCGAATCGCGAATTAGAATGCAGCCAATCAAAGCCAGGCAGCTTCAGATCCGAATTGCGAATCGTAGAATAAATGACTTTCTATTTGCTGCATTCTAATTTACGACACGCAATCCTAATCCAATCCACAGCCGCAAAATGTAGTGTGACACGGGCTTTAAACGCGTAATATTTGGCGTCAAAAAATTTGAGTTATTGTGAAGATATATTCTTACATTGAAATCGTTTTCGTTTTTGCATCATTTCTGAACATTTGTTCTACATATCCGCAGTATTATCTTTCTGTTATCTAGTGTTGCTGTAATTAATGTATGTATGAGCGATATATTGACACAATTATTCGGACCGCGCAGTGTATAATCCCGCTATAAGGCATACGTAGTCATATTATTGAGAGGATTGATCAAAAGGTAACTGTACCCGGTGGTCCTATTTTCTGTTGAATTTAACCGATTATCAAACTTACTCTGGCAATTGATTATTGTGTACAGTCAATCTGGTGATATCGCACGCAGTGATTGATTTGATGCTTATGCTTAACGCTTACGCAAATTTATCTAGATGTAGCTGAGCAATTATTTCTTAAGTTGATCGAATCCACGATCAGTCGACGTCAACGAAAGCACAATATTTACAAAAATAATAAGTTGAATTAGGTAATAATCTTTAAGGAAACTTTTAATTTTGTTATGATATTGTAACTTTATTTTCTTAGTATTTAAAAAAAAATTGTTTCAATTCGTTTAAAAGTCTAAGAAATTTTCTAAGAAAAGTTATACAATTTATATAGAAATTGTGAAAAATGTTGTATATAAGAAAAATACTTGAAAAAGAATTTTCACAACAATTAAGATTGTAAAGTTTTTAATCCTAATTGGATATTTACGTACGCTTGCAGATAAAGAGTTAAAATAAAACAAAGGTGCATAATTTTTGTACAGAGAAAAAGGAAAAAAAACAAAAAGGTACAGTTAAAAGAAACAAACCTATTTTATTTGCAAAATTTTCTATTATTATATTGCCAGGGAAATTTTAGAGAATCTTCCATTTGCTCTAAAAACAAGAAGGTAAGGAAGGCGTTTCATATGGTGCGGCGTTATCGCCTTTCCGTATGAAGTCCTTCGCGTCCGATTTTTACGATGTCGCATTGAATTTCACACAGGAACAAGAAAGGCCTTTGCGCAAAATGAGATCATTAAGCATCTGTCGTCGTGAATACCGCCGATAATGGATCCGCGGAGATTGCGCCGCTAGATTGTTAAAGATGACTGTTTGTCGCGGCGGCACAGGATCCACTGTCAGAAAACTGTCACAATCGCTTCACGCTTCCGTAGGCCCATGAATTTTGTTTTCAAAGCGGCAAGCCAGCCGAGGAAATAACTTCCGTGTCCATCGATTCGTGTGATTCTGTACGGCGTATATAGCTCGGATCTAGCGGATTACCTTTCATAGACTCTTCGGTCAATTAGAAACTGATATTTTATCAATATGTTGTCATTTCTTATAAGTTTTTGTTTTCAATTTTTAACATAAAATTGAAAACAAAAATAAAAAGTGCTGTTTTGTTCGTTTATTTGATCTAACATTTTATTTTCTTATTAATATTTTATTTAAAAACTTTTTCTTTTGTATTTTAATAATGTCTGTTAATGTAAGATCCTTTTTTATAAAAAAATTTTCATTTCTTAGAGCTTTTTGATCGGATTTTTCTAAACAATATGAAAGTAAAGGTAGTTCAAACAAAACTGCAAAGTTAATAATTTATTGCTATTTATGAAGCTTGTTAAAATATACTTGAAATTAAAGTAAAAATATAGTTTCTATTTAATTGTAATCTTTTTCTAGTTTCTTAGCTTTTATTTCCAAATTCTTAAATAACTTTGAAAAATATTGCCTATTTTCCTTGAATCCTTTAATCCTTTTAGAAAAGATCAATCAGTTGAGGAAATAATTATAGATGATAAATATAATGGTATACAAAAGTTTGAAAAGTATAACGTTATCTCGATCAGCGATTTATTACCTTACATAAATTAAGATTATATTTATATTTATAACACGTTAATTATTTAATATCGTTTAATTGTTTAATTGATGAACGTTTTTTTAATATTATGAAATTCCATTGCAGGTGCCTTTTCGAATCGAATTCACCGAAGTTTCGAAATGTTTCTATCGTGGCGATGATTATTATTTAGAAAGTTCTCTTCAATCTCTTCACGTCTTTTAAATAAAACGTTGGGGTAAACATTTGCTGAATATTGACGCGGTGAATGAATAATTACAACTGACCCATTTAGGCTTGAATGCCCGCAGAAATTCGGCGTACCGTCGTGTGAAAAATCCCGTCAAGAAACTTCTTTTTACTTCGGCTGATATAATCAATTTTGCCTAATTAAACAAAATGCATTTGTATCTGTATTATAACGTTACTTTTTTAAAACGCATTGCTTTAATAAAGTATTATTAAAATTAGAAAAATATCTACACTACCGATCAAAAATTTTAGCACAATTAAGATTTTCTCACGAAAAGTTAAGGATCTCTATGAAAAAAGAAACGTAGACAAATTTGTAATAATTTATTTTAAAGAGAAAAAGTGGAGCTTTTTAATCTGTATTTTAATTTTGCTTCTACAATATTTTGTTTTTAAATATAACATTGAAAATTGGTATTTTTATATTATTTTATTATTTTAAAGTACTGTAATTCAATGAAACATTCATGGATAAAAGTTACATTAAAATTATTTTAATGTAGATTTTTTAAGCTTCAATTTTTTTTGTTAAATATTGATCTAATAATTTTTCAAACTTATTTTACATAAAATATTTTTTAACTTTAAAATTAAAAAATTTTTTTTACGAAAAAAAGAATAAGAACTGTTATAATGTGTTTGATACGCACAAATTTTTTCAAAGCTTTTTATAGATTTTTTAAATTTTTTGTTATAAGCGAGAAAATTTTAAACATTGCTGAAACTTTTAAACGGTAGTGTGATTTTGACATTTTTATAATAAAAAAAGAATAGCAATAAATAAAATATAAGTGACAAAGAGAAAAGTATACACGTTTATATAATAAAATATGTTGCAAATCAAAAAATATTTTTTTATTTATAAGAGCATTGCAGAGAATAATTTAGAGAATGTTACATCGATTTAAATTACTTAAACTAATGGTTTTATTTGCTCCGTTAAATTTCTGTCGCAATCAACATAATTTACTCTGTTCGCACGATATCCTTTGAAGCAATAATTTAAATGACGTCGAAAACCGCAGGAGATCGTGTGTGACTTCACGCGATGAATATTGGTGTCCGGTATACGGAGAAGAGCAACGTTAATCCGACAGCGGATTATAAAAATCCACAATGTGTCTACGTGGAAATGAAAAATTCACCCTGCTGCAGTCAATAGATTTGTCAGGAGTGAACGTTTGATTTCCATTGAACAATACTTCAAATTCAATTCCGATAGTTGCATTCCACCGCGAGCGTGGGACTTTTTGATAGAGCAAGTGGATAATGTAAGCGCAAAATAATATGTGTATTGCATGTAAATGCTAATGTGAGGCAATCGTCGGCGCCGGTACAAAATGACATTGAAAAACAGCGTACAAGTAAAATCGTGAATTGCAATGTGGCATATCTAGGAAGAAACACCATTTTCTTTGTGTCGCGATACTTCATGTGATAAAAAATGCGACTCGTTGCACTAAGCGCGTTAATAACAGACTAAATAATGAGAGATCGGGAAGTGTTTTCAGATTACTCGGCTTCGATCGAACGACGATCTTATACAATCAACAGAGAAAGAGGAAGCCGAATTAAAGGAGCGATCAGTGATGCGATTGCCGGGGATTCCTTCGTCACTTTGAGGTGCCTAATCGCTGTGAAACTGTCATATCATTCGCGAATGATTTTCTGATAGAGGAAACTACATGATATAATTGTTTGTCCCCGTCAATACGGTTCAGTGTTTGCCGCGGATTCGACGAATAATGAAAACCTGCCGGAAGCCGATAGCCAGGGTGCTACTATTGTTAATTCACTTGAAATATCTCGATCATGAATTGAAAGCCGCTGTCAGCGGCAAAGGTTGACGCGTGTTTACGATAATTTTTAATTAGAACAAACTGGAGTGAGAAGCAATAAAGTGGTACGGTGCCGAATATTGTGAAAGGTGTACGGAATCTTGTCCGTGCGCTGACATTAATCTAAATAATATATGCGAGATATATTTAGTCCTAATAAATTTTATTGCATGGATGAATAAGCATTGCTCTTATCGTGAACGTAGGGAAAAAAGGGATAAGATCACAAAGTGAATAAGATCTTATCAACAGAAGTGGATAATAGAATAACAATCTGCAAGTGATCTCATAAAAAATCGTATATAAAAGTGGAAAAATACGTATATCTTCCACAAAAATTAAGATAGGGAGTTCTTTTTATTTCTAGTCTGAAGGACTACGGGCCTTCGTATGTAACAGCTATAAAAAGAAATTGCTATTTAATTTTAAAATCGCAAATTTAATATGTCGGACAATAATGTTAAATTTTGTTCTATTCACAACTAACAAAGAAATGTCGTCTTTCGATTTTGATGAGTTTTGAATAGTTTTAGTACGGATATTATGGTATAGATAAAAATAAAGGATACGTATTTTTTTTTATACGTGCTTGTTTTTACTTTTAAGGAGTGAAACACCTCTTTAAAGGAAATCGATATTTTTCTTTCGAAGCAAATATCGTCGAAACTATAAGAAATAGAAAAACATATTCTGAATGAAAGTTGAATGGCTTGAAAAGTGCTTATAACAATAATAAAAAAAATTCTTTAAATACTGAAGTAGCTAAATTTTTTCCTCTATTTTCTAAGATCTATTCTGTATTATGAAAGAGTTTATAGATCCGACAACTTAAAAATTCTTATATTTATTGTTGATTTTTGAAGAAAATTAAGGATTACCTGAAGCTAGGATTTGGGATTCTTAATATAGGCACGAAGGACTTTTGCAACAAACAGCATTTCAAAAGGGTGTTTCTATTTTTGGTCCTTCCATTGTTAGGGTACGTTTTCGTGCCCAAAGTCGCAGTATTATCAAATTAGACGCAGTATGATCAAATTTCTGTCTTGCGTGACACATCGTAAATATCCAAAAAAATGTTTCTTATTTCCTGCGAGGGAGGTATTTATCATTCTTTTGTTGGTTAGGACTTTTACAACGATGCAGTTCGCGATGGAGAGAGTCGGGCGAATGGAAAGCGGGCAACGCGAGTCCGCTCGTTTACGAGTGGTTTGGCAGAAAATTCCACGTAAATCCTCCACCGCATGTGGCTGATGTGTATCCAACGCTTAACCGCGTTGTTGGATTTAGTGCCGGGGTGCTCCCCTCGACGCGGTTTATAGCGAAGCTTTCGTCCAACGAAAAAATCGTACACACGTATATGAATCACTTACGGGAGATACGCGAAGTGACGTCGTAATTATAAAAATGAAACCGTGCTCGTCGGAGGAAAGTCGCAAATCGGAAGCGCGGAAAGTGAGTTTGCGCGAAATGAAACTGACAGCAGTAGAAGCAAGGAGCGTAATCAGATAAGAATGCAATTTACATTTCATTTAAAAGAGAGCTTTATAATACGCGGAGGCGTCAATTTCGCGCGATAATATTTTATAATAATCACATTTTATTGCTTCAGTAACCATATGTCTTTTCAGGTGAACGAGATACTCAATGTATAATAGCTTTCGCAATAATCCTTTCTAATTTAATCAAATGCGTTATGTGAAAAGTCATATTGCGCACGCCAATATTAGAGAAAATTAATATTCCGTCATTATTATGCACTCGCAGCTCGATTCAGGATAAATTTCTATATATCTCTGCTGAATTAACAGCAGCGTAAAATTAAAATCAAACAAAGTGATCGGCGTCCAGTGTTTCCACTAGAGTGGTCTAAAATTTTCCTTCTCCTCCTCCTAAATTTCCCTTTTTTTTCCACATTCTATCTTGAATTTTCCCCGTATTTTCCCTTACGTAAAAAAATGTTGTTATTCCAGATTTTATTACTTAAGAGCAGCTTACATTTAAATTCTTTAATTTAATAAAAAATTTTTGAAATCATTTACATCATTTATTCTGTTTCTTTATAATTTCTTTATATTTTAATGTCATCCTTAGGCCTTAAGTTAAACTTAAATTAATGCTTTTAATCCAAAAAAAGAAAATAGGTTATGTCTACTTTCAATCAAATTGATTAAAAATGTATTTTTAATAATAAAAAGAATAAACGAGGAAAATAAACAAACATCTTTTAAAAATAAAAATTTATTAATTTTTTAATATTTGATTACAAAACAAAACAACGTAATGCCAACTTGGTGGCGTTAGTGTTGCGGTGTCGTGAAAAAGGCCGGGATGGCCACTTTTTCCTTCTTTCTGATTCACAGAATCATAGGCTGGTATTCATAGTCGATTCTTATATTTAAGATTGTCTTAAGTATCACTCGTCGTTATATTTAAGATCGTCTTAAGATGCCATCAACCAATCAGAGAGCCGTATTAGTATTTTAAGATGTTACTTAAGACGATCTTGAAATAAGAATCGACTATGAATACCGGCGGTAGATATCTAATAAGATTGCCAACTTCTTAAGTTCAATCGATCGAGTCCCTCAGGTGTAGAGAGTAAAAATATAGGAATTATAATCTCAGCCAATCAAACGGTGCTGTCGACTAGTGAAGTCTTCTAATTGACTGTTCCTAGTTTCTACATTAGTTACACTCAAAAAGGGCAGTAAATTTATTAATGAGGCTAACTATATGTTTTTTTATTATTTTCTCGATTTTGCTGAATTTTCTCTCATTTTTCCCTTTTTCCTCTTCTTTCTTCAAAAGTTTAAAAATTCCCCGAAATGGGAAATTTTCCCTCAAAGCGGAAACATCGTCGTCGCTGGAAGTCCATTTTCCATTGTTATAGACATTTCGCGAAGTGGTACGATCTACGATTCCCCCTTTTATCTCGCCGAACAATTGGTTCGCCGTCGCAATTAAGCGACGGACGTGGTGACCGCGCGCGTGGCGTCATGCGTCGTCCTGTGTCAGCATGAATCTGCCCTTACGCATTATATGCGCGAAAGACGTCGCGATGCGTCACCTCAGCCCGTGAAAGCGTTTTGAGGGGAGGAAAAGGTGCCACGCGGCCCTCGGAGGATGAAAAAGACGGGGACCTCCGTCGTACAGGCGTCGACGCACAGGCGCTGACGTACTCACACATACGTATAAAAGGCCGGTGTCGCGACGCTTTCGCCGTCATTCTCGCGCGCGCGGACGCCGAAGTTGCGGTACCCCGAGTCGGGCGTCATCGTCGTGTCTGTCATTGGTTATTCACGGAGGCACTTAACAGTCGCACATCCTCTCAGCGACGTGAGAACGAAGGACTACTCGTCCGCAAATGAGAGTTTCATCCCCTGGCAAAAAGAAGAAACGCTACTGTCAGAGCTTTTAACAGTCCGAGAGTGTATTCCGTGTGTCACACTCATCTCCCACCTGCAGGGTCGCACCAGCGGAATCTGACAGCAACAGGTGAGCAATTCGTCTCCTGAAATACGGCCTTTCTCTGCACGTACTGTCCTTTTTTATACCCTCTTTTCTTCCTGCTTTAAGTACATTCATAACAGTATTTTTTTATATAGTAAAAAGTTTAAGGTTTTCTATGTACCTTCAATTTAATCTTGTAGGGCAATCGATTTTGAGTTTTACTTATCAAGTATCTTACTATTTATTTACCGTATCGCGCTTGACGATCTTAAACCAAGGATGGGAAAACTTTGCTTCATGTAGTAATACGTTACGAATTCTATCAAGCTTATAGATTGAATGGCGTGTGGCGTGGATGCAAAAAGAGTTTATTAAATGCAACTGAGTTATCAAAGAAATATGATACTTTATGAAAGTTTTTACTTGCATACAACCGACTTCAGATAGTAATTGGCATACCTGGTATCTTGAATCACTTTTCTTAATTTTCTATTATATGTATTAATATGTGACATTGTTACATATAACAGATTTTCGTCGCGACTCGTCTTCTGATCCACTATTTTTCTATAACATTTCTTTCTAATTTTTTTCACAAGCCGATTTTATATTTCAATTATTTTTAACTATTTTTATATAAACTTGAATATTATTAATACGAAGAACATATTTTTAAAATACACATTTGAAAGAAAGAATAAAAGAAAAGAAAGAAAGAATGAAAAAAAAATTTTTTTAATTATTTATTTGATAATAAATACACTTTTTGTAACAAATATCTAATAAAAAAACTTTTTTAAAGATTACCTCTCTAATAACTAGAATTAAATGTTATTAAACATTAATAAGATTAATTCTTTTGTTCCTTTTAATTTGTTATTCTTGTAAGCGTTCCCTCAATAGTAGTACCAACAGGTGAGAAGGAAAACAAAACCGTTTCTCGAGATTTCTACATCTTTACCCTTTTTTTTTTGTTAATTACGTTAATATTTTTCATCGGACAATTTTAAATTACATTTTTATTACGTATTTTTATTTAAAAATTTCTCAATTAGCGCAAGTACATATTAATCTTTCTAGAGTTACATCGCAAGATGTTAAGGGAGAACTATGTATGCGTAGAGTAAAGAAATATGAAAAATGTCGTAAAATATCAAGTTTTTGACGCTGAGTAAAACAAATGACAGAAATAAGAAATTAAAAATGGCAAGATAGCGTGATGGTGATTACGTTCTATCTTTCCTTTTTACATTTCATTTTTTATAAACCTTGCTAGGTTTGATATTCTGGTGCAATTTATTGTTTCCGTTTACTATTGTTAATATATTGAAGTAAAAATATATTAACGTTAGCACGCGTTAAATTGAAAAGCAATATTACAATCTTTTTAAATCTGAATCAGTGGATAGTCACTGATTATCTAGTGGCATACTTGGCACTGATAAATTAGTGATTTTTTTAACCTAAAAGTTAATGAAAAGTTACTGGTAATCATTGAAAAGTTCTTATTGATTAGTGTATTAATAAATACACTCGTAAATACTAATAATTGCAGTAATCCGCAATAATCATTAATAAATATATGATAAATTCATTGATTTTTCAGGTAATCACTGATTACCAGTGGCATACTTGGCACTGATGTCAGTGATTATCCACTGATTCAGATTTAGAGAGATTGAAACATCGAACAAACGTCATTGTTTAAATTTGATAAAGGCTTTTGTTATTATTTTCTCTGCAATCTATAAAAATTATTAAATTATTAAAGATGTATTTGTGTCATATTTCAAAAAATTACCAAAAATGAAAAAATTTTATAAATTGTTTTATTATTACATGTGAGTATCTGTATAAAAGAATATTAAGAACAGTATTCTTATTAATTTAAATGTTACTTAATTTCTTGTTTATCTTTTTTTTTCTTATGTAAAATTACATTTAGTACTTATTAGCAAATTTCATGAAAAAATTGGATTACGCATTCAATCTAATTTTTTCTATATACTATTAAAATTCTAAAAAAATTATTATTTAAAAGGTCATTTAAAATTATTTAATCAATTAAAAGTCATTTATAAAATTGCAGCAAAATGTAATCATTTGCGACACATAAACTAAATTATTCTTTGTTTTGTTCTTTGCAACTGGTTTCAAGAACAAAATTTAGGTATTTACGGTTAAAATTTTATATACACACATATGTTAATAATTAGATAGAAAAAAACTAAAAAACATAAACCTAAGAAATCGACGCTTGTTAAATTTTGATAACTCTTAACTGACATTGTGTAACTAAACTTTCCTAAATGCTTACATGCAGATACTTATACATAATATTTTTATTATATATATTATATATTATATGTTATATATACACACAAACACACGCATACGCATACGCACACGCACACGTACACGCACACACACATAAAATAACGTGGTTTAAACTTAAAAAAATTTTAAGTTTTAAATTTGTGCAAGCAAAAAATTGCATAAATTATATGTAGACGGCATGAAAAATAACTGTCAAAAATACAAAGAAAAATATTTTAGACCTATTTTAGTTTGCTATCCATGTGTATTTTTATTTATTTGATTGAAAGATCATACAAATTTCGGAAAGCAGGAAATGGGAAATTTCTATTTGTCGATCTAGCTGCTGAATTGATCTTGGCTGTCGCAAAAGATTGGGATTACGCGAAATCACATACATTATGCGCATAAATCTAAATTTACAATCAGTACATTATTTCGTTTTCTGCAATTTTTAACATTTTCGAAAGAAACTAATCCTTCTCTTTCTTTCGGTGAATGTGAAATTCTACGCATTTCGCGCTGCTTGCGACGTTTTAATGTAATGCTCTTCGCCGGGAAAATGAACTTTCTAACTGAATGCCGACACCTGAGTAATGGAGAGCTTACCTCAGTGACACAAAATCGAAGATTAAGTCATACCGCTATTGTCACATGCGCGACAGAATGAATGATATATCATCGTATTTCTGAAGAAAGAGTCAGCTGAACAACATGCGCGCTTGTCGCGTGACAATAACATGACATTGCCGCCTATGTAAGAAAAGAACACTTAGGAGATGAAAATGTAACGTAATTTTTGTGATTATTAAATTCGATATTACATTCGGAATATTCGTCAGTTTTCGCCGACGTAAATATACATGTGTATTTAAGAAAGTTTACATGGATGAGAATGAGAAAATTTACATCAAACACATCAAATAAAACAAGATGAGCTGAGGAGCCGTGCTGGGTGTTGTGCGCCAAAAACAAACAAATGCCAAATAAAAGTAAACGTTTCGACCTTTAATCAACAGTCTTCTTCAACAAAAGAACTTAGGTTCAAATGTGAAAATACGACATCCGCTTACAAAAATTGTGATATGTCGGAAACGCCGTAGTCTAAATGATAATCTCAAGGACCGTGAATAAATATTGATTTTCGGAACATGATCTATGAGTTCCGAAAACTACATCTTGCAAGAGGTTACTGAGAATGTCACAACACAAGTGTATTTAGACTATGGCGTTTCCGACATATCACTATTTTTGTAAGCGGATGTCACATTTTCACATTTGAACCTAAGTTCTTTTACTGAAGAAGATCGTTGATAAGGGCTTCTGACTCTTTAGCCAAGAACTCTGTGTTGACGATAGCGACATTCCGTCGTGGACAAAATTAGAACTGATACACATGAAACGTGACAGATTGACGATGAGATGTTGTCGTGCATGTCATTTTGTTATTATGCGTTTCATGGTGAAAATATGACTTGTCTCGTATTTACCAAATTCGTAAAAATGGACCGCGAGTAAAGTTTCTTTGAATTTTATACAAAAAAGTACATTTTTCACTTCTTTTAATAGCTATCCGTGTGTTTTTCTGTCTGAATAAGCGTCACTTTACGTGCTTTTTACGACTATTAACTGACTGCAAGATGAAGAAAGAATAATCGTGACCAATATTTAGAAATGTTTTAAAGCCATCTAATTAGTCTGTTTTATCCAAATTGGCTTTATTTACAAATGGCATGTTTGACAAAATTACATGTGATTTCACGCAATTTCTCGCTTCTGACGTCACGACTTCAATATGGCCGTGGCAAGTACTCAGAAGCCTTAAAGGTCAAAACGTTTACATTTATTTGGCATTTATTTGTTTTTGGCGCACAACACCCAGCACGGATCCTCAGTTCGTCTTGTTTTATTTGAACTTTGTTTTTCTTTCAAATATTATATATTTCCGCAAGAAAGTGATACAAATTAATAAATTTTCAAGTTTCTTATTATTTGTGAATTGTGTTTTAAATACAATAGTTTTTAATTGAGAAAAGTGGTAGTAATTAAATTTAAATAAAGAAAGAAAAAATCCGAAAGAAATGAAAGCAAGATATATGACAAAAATTAAAATTAAGTAGTTTTTATGTTTAACATTATAACATTGATTACAAAATTAATATTTACATTACTTTTTAAGAACTCTCGATTTCTATAATTAACTCCAAGTTACTTGTGTTTAATATTGCTGTATACAATTAATTACTTTTGAAATACGCAATTTCTTTCCTCTCTTTTAAATAATTTTACATTTTTGTGTTACTTTCTTCGGGGGGTGCAATATGATTGTTTCTGGCTTTTTCATCTTGAGCTTCAGTTTTTGTACAAATTATTTATATTATACGTCATTGAAAAAAAGAAAATCGTTAAAAGTGTTCTATTTAAATTTTATGTTGCTCTTCTCATTGTGTATGCCGGCGCGAGGTGAAGCATAATGCATTAAGACATCAACAATTCTTATTATGCACATAATTGTTTCGTGATGAAAATATCAGCCCTTAATAAGACCTTAAGAGGATGCTATAGTGACCGAAGAACTTCCTCGACGTCGGCATTGCAGATTATTTTTCGAGGGAGACCAGGCTATCGCTCTTTGTCCAACGCATAGATCTGTCTTTGTTTTTCGATTATTTCGCCATCTGCGAAAAGACCTATCAACTACAGCCACTGCTCTTCTTGCCATCGTTTACGTGCGCTAAGCGAAATTTGGACACGTACAGCTGTTCACCTATTAAACTTTTTTGTTAGGTTGTTGACTGAAACGATACACAGTCAGTGTTGTGTGTTAGAGTTTTCTGAAGTTCGCCCTGGTCTCATTTTATACATACGAGCTGCAGAACGTCAGTAAATAACAAAAATTAACCTTGGTTGACGGATCCACGAGTCGAAAATAAATGAATTTTTAATTTTTTGATCGATTTTCTCATAAAATTTACCAGAGCAGACTTTGTTTTGGTGCGTACTTTTATTTTGCAAAAGGATTTTGTGATCTGTAAAGCCAATTCAAAAATTAATGAACACTGTAATGGTCGGTAATTTCCGTCAGTATAGTATCCTCTTAAGGCGATGCTGAACTGACGGTGGAATTCACTTCCTTCGATGAACCGAGGGTCGCGCGTGAGGCGAAAAGTAAGAGAAAGAGGCTAGCGCACTTTGTCAAACGCACTCATCTGTCCTTGTTTTTTTGATTTCAGCGCCTCTAATTGCAAGAACCTAAACTACAATGAACCTAATTTCTGCTCTTTGCACCAATACACGTAAAAATTACATACATGAACATACATAAACAGTTTTCATACATTTATATCTGTTATACTTAAGCTTCTAGGATTATTCTGTAGGTGCCATATTGTTCTTTGATTTAATTCATACCTTGCTAGCTACTTATTTCATACACACTATGTCTAAAATTTTTATATGAGTATATATTGTCACGAGTCGGCTGCAAAAGCCGGTAATTAAACCGGTAATTAGGCCGGTAATTATAATTTTTTAATCAACTTTTGTTTTTTGTATTAAATTATAGCTAGCGAGGTGTGGTTTTGTCACTATTTTAATTATGTAAAAGGATTTTGTGATCTGTAAAGCCAATTAAGAGTTATCTGAGCACAAAAATAAGCTCGTATAGAGACCAGTCGGCTACAAGTTTACAAACTATATCCCTACTATATCTCTCTATAGATAGCGGTCAATATATTCTTTAACTATGAATAAAACTAATGAATTTTAACAATTAAGATAAAAGTATTAACAATTATTGTCTTATATTGCAAAAATTTATATATTATCAAATAGAACTGTTTTACAATATATAAATTTTTTTGCAATATGTAGTTATTTTTTTCAGCGATGCGCGGCGTATAATATGCAGGTTGTAATTTAACAAAATAAAGAGGGAGAGAAGAGAAAAGAAATCCTTTTTTCAGCAGCAGGAAAAGAATGGACTGTACAGACTGGACATGAAATTGTCACTAGAAAAACGAATGTACACAATGAGAGTAATCTCGGTGTGCGTGCGTTTAATGTGGTGTGTCTGGCGGAGGGGATGGGAATGAGTAAAATGTGAAAAAGTAAGGAAAAAGAAAGAGGAAACCGCGATCGTTAGATGTCGGTTATTGGATCGCCGCGTTATTGCCAGACTTTGTCGCTCGTAAGTCGCTACTTGCCTTCCGTTTATTAAACTTGCCTCGGGTTAACGCATTATTTTGTGCAAATAAAATCCGAAACTGCGCCAACTGGGTCATCGTACGAGAAGGAACACAGTTGCAATAGCAGTAGCAGTAGCAATAGCAGCAGTAGCAGCTGTCGTTGTCGTTGCTGCTGCAATAAAGTGTGCATTCCCATAAAGTTCACTGCCGCGTTTAAAAAGCGACATTTTACCTGCTTGCGAAAGGGTGCAAGTGCCGCCAGAGCTAATTAATTAAGAATTCAATTCTTAAATGCGTTTGAAATTAAATGCGTTGTTTGTGCAATTGAGCGCGCGGAATGTCGCTCCAAAAAGGGCAAAGAGAAAAAATCAATGTTTCAACTTATCGTTTCTGTCACTTTTACATGTAAAGTAAATTAGTGTCAAATTAAAATAGTTATTGTTTCATGTAAACAAGAATATTAAATCCTTTAAGACAACAAGTTAAATTTCGGCCGTTACTTTAAAAAAATCAAGAAGGAAAAGAACTGCCGCTTTTCGATCAAAGCGGGTGTGGAGGGTATTTAATAATTTTTTTCTACATCAATATTTAACTACATTTTTCAGTTCTAGATATGAACTGTTTGTTGATACAAGTTGTCGGACTTGAAACGCAATCACAAACTGAAGATAGAAATAATATCTCAAATTAATGACGAAAAAATGGCACTTCTTTTCCTTCTTTGCCTTCTTTAAAGAGTGTAAAATCTAAAATTTTAGCAAAAAATATTAAATATTTATTTTAATCATTTAGGGAGCAACAATATGATTACTTTAATAATAATAGAATTAAAAAATTCTAATTCTTTGATGATATCGTTATTTCTTGTTCGATATTTGTTTTCTGTACAACTTATAAAAAATTATTATCAAATAAAGATAAATATATTTTTTTCGATGAAATAAAATTTCTCATGTAAGTTATGTCTGTTTATGATTATCAAATTCTTTAAAAAAATTTTATTTATTTGCTTATGTATGAGACAATGATTGTTGATTTGATATCAGTTTTTTGTCTCTGTATGTCGTATCTTTTCATCTCTAGCTGTCGTTAAATCAAACATTCGGAAAATTGTCACGTAACGGAGTATTTGTGGCATTTCTACGTGTTGTCGGAAATCTTGTAAATATTCATTGTAAAATACCGTACGCATGTTTTCTCGTGATATTGCACGCAAGCTTCTTTGCAGACAATAGTATTGCAAAGTAAATAAGGGGGGAGGACGCCCTTAGGACAGTTCTGGATACATGTATATATATAGAGAACACGATATATCGCGCGAGAAAGAACAAAGTAACGCACATATGTTATCTCGCATCGTATTTATTTTCCTTACACCGCAAGACTTTACGCGCCGTGCCGTAAAGTTTTCTTCCACGCCCAAACGATTCTGTCATTAATTTCGTTTGCACTGTCGTTAGCGCTGCATTTTTAATTACGGCCGTAACTCATGAACCTTTGACCACTTTTCGATGACGCATTAATAAATGCCTCGTGTCGCCTTGTTATACGCGCGCGTTTACTTTTATGTTTCTTTGCACTATGTTAATTAGTGGTTTGCGGGGAGATAATTCGTAAGCCTTTAAAGAGGTGGACAGTGGCGTGCATTCGATCAGATTTCCTATCTTCGTGCCTGCCTTGATTCGCGACAGTATATACGAACTGACATATTTGACGTAGATCTGTATCATGTTACTTAGAGAGAAGAAAATAGACATATTATTATATATGAGGTGAATTTTCTCTTGGACAGAATTTATCCTTTCAAAATCGTAGTAGTGGAACAACTAATGGAATTTCGAGGAATTTTACTACATTTTTAGTAAAATTTAATAAAATTTCAATAAAATTTAATCAAACCCTTTTGTAACACAGTGGTACAAAAAACCAGAACGAGATTAGTCGTTTCTTTTAGTTTTTTCGATACTGAATACGAATTTGCTGTCCAAATTGCTCCATCACGTTACAATTTTAAAAAATTTGTAATTAAATTGGTAAAAAAGTATTTTTATGTATTTTGTCAAATTACAACTACGACATGACGTGGAGAAGTTTCACGACAATCAAAATCAAGTACTTATGTTGTCAGAGACTTTTAGTCTTAAAGAAAAATTTTTGATATCGATTATGGTTAATAAAACATTCATTATTAAATATGGGAAATTGAGGAGAAGCTGCGAATTAGATCACTCAGATCACTGACAATTTATCTAATTTATCTTAACTAATTTCTATCCTGGTAAAAATTTTTGATAGAAAATGATGGAAAATAATTCACATCTGTGAATTCACAAATCCAAATCCATATTCAAAACGATGGAATTTTTTTTATTGGAAATGTTTATCAGGGTAAGCAGTTAAGTTCATTTAAGTTTAAATGTGTTTTAGGTCGCTGAAAACAAATTTGAGGTCAAAAATGTCATTTTTTTATGTCAAAGTGCAATACAAAGTAATTTGGTCAAATTTTATTAAAATTATAGTAAAATTTGACGAAAGTCACGTCGTCCCACAATTTTCATGGTTTTAAAAAGATTTAAAAGTTGTAAAAGAAAATTCTTTCCGTATAACAAAGACTCAATAATATAAGCAATACAAATATCTTTTTATTTTATCTCTCTGTTTCCTCATTCTATGTATTTTCAATAAACGAGAAAATAATTAATATCTGAAAGCAGTATTCGTGCACAATATATCGCTTCACTCATATGCTGATAATCATCGCGATAGAATTGCTTGCTATGCCGCAAGTGAATGTGATCTCTCGCTGATCCTAGGTATAAACGCGGAAACGTTGGTGATTAAAGTCAACGGTCACATCCCGAGGGACGTTCGGAACACGTGTAAATGCAGATCGATAGCACCGGGGAGAAATTGTCGTTCGAGAAATCTCAAAAGGAAACGCTGGCGCGTGTTATTGCATAAGTTCAGCGTAAAAACACCACGATATTACAAATTACTTTCCGAGAACTCTCGATAGAAATGGAAATCACGGTGAAATTAATCAGCCTTTACAATCTTGCTACGTTAACTTATCTTGCACGTGGGACGAAATCAGAAAGTATTTAAAGGGATCGAAAGGGGGCGCGCAGATATAATTTGCACTGTTCTTTCCGCTATTGTGGATGCGAAAGGAATGTTTAAGTGACATTAATCTAATTTCCGTGTACAAAGTGAAAACTTGTTCCCGCGGTTGCGCGATAAGATTGACGATAATATTATCGACTCGAACGTAGTTGTCATTTCAGAAAAGCCGCCCCCCCCCCTCCCTCGGAGAGTGTAGACCCGCAGACACTTGTAGTCTATCGCATCAACACCTCTCGTGCCGTTGCCCATTGTTATGCATGACGCGTATAACGCCAGACGTGTACACAGTAAACACAGGTATGCTATCGAGGAAGCGTACGAATCGTTTATCAAAACGGAAGGCGCGAGGGATCGCGCATTGTTTTGCACAGAAACGCGGAAAGATCACCAGTTATCAATGCTAGCAATATATATTGCATTTACGATTTTCGAGATGGAGCAACTGAATGCGCTTACGTAATGATACTTACCGCGAAAGAAATAGTCTTATTGACAGTTTGTGACACTTTTAAAACTATCAACGTCGCTAAAACGTGTACATATTCTAATTTATAACAAAACCCGCGTTTCAGAAGATTTACATAAGGAAACAAAAGCATAACCTAAATAAACAATGTGATACGGAATTCTCTCACAGAGAACCAGAGAAGCATATCTCCTTAACTCTTGTTATCTTCTACCTAATTCCTACAACATCTTCCTTCCTCCAGTTCTCTCCCTTTACTCCTCCTAATCCTTTCCTTCTTTATTTTACTTTCTTGGTTTATAATTGTCTTTACTTCAATTGTTAACTTCTATTGTTAATATTAGAAGCACCGATGTTTTTCACTCACTAAAAAGACCAACTGACCAAGCAAATTATTTACTTATAAAATATATAAACAAAAATGTGAAAATTAAAGACATTTAATTACATTGTGCGTTCCTCTATAATACACACAATTATATATGTTAATGCATTTATGTTATTATCAAGCGGCAGCAATCACTTATAGCGATTTTTTTGTTAAACATTATATTATTTTAATATTATTTACTATCAGTTTTTAATTTTAATTTTTTAATAGTTTGAGGATGACTTCATATATCGATAACATAAGTATTAGAAATTTCTGTTCTTTTTTAATTTTATGTTACTTATTCTGATTTATTAGCACAATTGCCTTGCTTGGTTCTCTTAATTATAGAGGACAAAAGAGTAATATGGCACCCATGTTCATTTTATTTAATAATTTTGTTTATAATTAATATTTTCTATTGAAACTTGAACGATTACATTTGTCAAAGTGTTATTTGACAGATTCTAGGCTCAAAGTAACGAGATATTTATTATTTCGGACGTGATTTCTAAAAATCTAATGTCCTGCATAATCGGTGGCAAAAAAAAAGTGGTTGTAATATGGTTATCTATCAAAATAATTAAAAAAAATTAGTTTAGTTTAAAAGAAACACCGTATCTTGTTACAAAATTATTATTTTTAATTGTTTAGAATTTTCCTAATATAGAATTTTCCTGCGTTCAGAAACTTTAGAACTATCATTAAAAATTTAGTTAGAAATATCATTTTATCCTTGTTTAACATGAAACAACAAGCATAAAATTATGTCTTTAATGTTTCTAGACAACGCTCTCTAGAATGACGATCGATTTATTAAAGAAATATTTCGATATAAAAATTTTGCACACATTGAACAAGAATGCCTACTACGGTCGTAGCTAGGTCTTCGTGCTTGTATTGTCTATGTGATTTTATTTTCCTCAAGTTCAGTGAACTGCGCGCCGAATTAATTTTCAGTCATAACATAATTCTAAATTGAACGAGTATATTATAGTAAGTAATATCACGTATTATTAAATATTAACCCTTTTCCCCCTGAAAAAAACTGTAAAAAAATTATTGCGAGTTAATATTTAATAATACGTGATATTACTTAATCTCGTTCAATTTAAAATTGTGTTATGACTGAAAATTAATTCGGCGCGCAGTTCACTGAACTTGAGGAAAGTATATAAAATCACATAGACAATACAAGCACGAAGACCTAGCTACGACCGTAGTAGGCATTCTTGTTCAATGTGTGTTGATACAGCAATGGTCAAAATATCTCTCTTTATTACTATAAAAATTTTGCTTAAAAAACCATATTAATAAAATTCCATGTTTGTTTTAACTTTGTATAACTCAAAATGTGTATAACCGAATAAAAAGGTAAATAATAAACAAACACTCAAGTGTATTCGTGTGATAATACACTCAAATTTAAGAATAATGAAGAAGTATGAGTAATTAAAAATTAGAGATGTACCTTGGAAAAGTTTAGAAGTGTTCAAAAGTAAAAATGCTTTATAACAATTGTCACTTATTATATATTGTCATATTAGTATCACTAAAAAATGGCGGGTTATTAAATAAATAACTCCATAAGCAATTGTTAGAATACGTCACCTAATACGGAGATAATAGGGGTAACCATATTGTCGACAGTAGCCACAATACCCTCTTATCCTCTACTATTTGAATTTTTAATCCGCTGATGCTTTTCAGAAATATTTTCATGTATATCAATAATCGAGCTCCAGAGAGTATCGATAACGTAAAGCGTGTTGGAAATTAATCGAAGAATAAAAAATTATTCTTCGATTAATTTCCAACACGCGATAAATTGACATTCTTCGAACTTCAAAAATTCACGAAAAACTTTCGCTTTGCTTGAAATTGGGAAACAATTAATGCATTGATATTTCTATTAAGAAAATAATTAACTCACATGTGCATAAACACATGTATGAAATAAATACTTCAAAGGCGGAAAGAGCATCTATTAATCAAAGAAATGTCAATTCAATTTGCATTACAAATAATGCGCATGTGTAATTTATGATATATTTGCAATCTCCGGTGTTTAAAGGTATGCAAATGAACGGTTTAAGTATGTAAAGAACAATGTTCTCTAACAATAAGTCATGTGTGTCATGCCGTGCATTTAATAGCATTTAAAACTGTAATGAAAAAATTTTGTGCAGTTTTAGTTCGCTTCGTGCGGGTTTCGCTTTTAAAATAATCTCATTTATTACAAAATGGATCATTAATATTCAAATACTCGACAAAAGACACGCGATATAAAAGACGACACTAATATTATGATAATAGAAAATGTTAATTTATTACTATAATAAAGATATCCTTTTATAAATTTTAAAATTAATATACATGCGAAAGATAAAATATGTTTTGTAAAAAAATGTATTAATATAATTTACAATTTCCTCTAATAATTAATTTCTCAAGTTAATCCTTTAATTTGAATATCTAAAAAATTGTCAACAAATTTGCTTCTGCTTTGTTCCATTAAAAAACAAAAATGACAAACTGTTAGAATATATGACAGATGAGCAAACAAGTGAATCCGTTTCAAATTTCATTTTGCGAAACATGTATATTGATTCACCCTAGAACGAGTTCCATTAATTTTGTTGATAGATGTAGCAGTTCTGGAAAAGATAAGAATATATATTGCTGTAAATAAAGGAGGACAGAAAGAGAGAAGGAAAGGGAAGAGAAGGAGGAAGAAAAAAAAGAAAGAGGAAGAGACATATTCCATGCGATAGGTCTGATATCCCACTGAAATGAGAAAAGGGAGCGGACTTTCCGTAATCGGACTGTACCCTCTTAGGCTTCTGCAATTTACTTATACATTCCACTTCATGCACAGATACGGGTCAGAATTCCAAGAATTCTGTTGACCTCTCGGTCATTCTTGTAATCTAACAATAAGTGGAAGATAATTCGGGCGGGCAAGTAATTTCTATTAAAATAATTTCTACTGAAATAAAATTGTATAAAAATGGTATAATAAGTTTTACATTTAATTTTTAAATTTATTTAATAAAGTGACTGTTTGATTTAATCAATGTTAATGGCTATTAAATTATTGTTAAATTAAATCAAGGCCTTCAGGTGCAATTCCGAAAAAGTAAATTCTCCGACTTGGCTGCATTGTTATATTACTGTATTTTGGTGTGCTGATTACGAATATGATAATAAAAGTCACTAACAAAATTATCTTCAAGGTAAAAAATTAAGGTAAAAACCAGATTTTTTAATATTCTTTTACATATATCTCGGAAAATATTGATTTCCTAGAAAAAAGTGTCCAATAAAAAATAAAACTCTTGAAATTGTCTTCAATAAAGCTTCTATACATAATTTTCGTAATAGCAACGGTATACGCGTAATTATCAAAAAATAAAATAAAAGCATAAAAAAGGAAAATGCTACGAAAGTGACGAGTCGTAGAGTTCATGCACGTGCCAGAACTACACATATACTCACACATACACATATACTCACGCATGTACGCACGCACGCACACACGCACGCACGCACGCATGCACGCACACACACACACACACGCGCGCACGCGAGGGGGGTGCAAAAGAGTGGGCCTGACGGCTCACCCCTTTCTGCACCCACCCTGTCATTAGTGCGCTCCACTAATGTTAACTCCCTAAGTTGAGGGAGAGTATTTTTCATATTATCTCGTTTTTTTTCGAAAACTATTGGTTCTGTGCAAAAAATGTATAATACATAAATAATGTATTATTTCAAGAGCTATAACTTTTATTCAAAACTTTTTTGAATTAAATTAATATTTATCAAAATAATATTAAAAAACCAATATTTTTTAAGTTTTTAAAATCTTTTACCTTGGAGATGACCTTGTCAATGATTTTTATTATTATATTTGTATTCAACGCAGCAAAATACAATAGTATACCAATTTGCAGCCAAATTGGAGGGTTCACCTTTTGGAACTTTATCCAAGCCACCTTTCAAAGTAGCTTAAGGCTCCTGAGTACTCGCCGCGGCCATATTGAAGTCGTGACGTCAGAAGCGAGAAATTGCGTGAAATGACACGTAATTTTGTCCGACATGCCATTTGTAAATAAAGCCAATTTGGATAAAACAAACTAAGCAGATGACTTTAAAACACTTCTAAATATCGGTCACGACTATCCTTTTTCCGCCTAACAATCAGTAAATAGTTGTAAAAAGCATGTAAAGTGAAGCAATTGAAACAGGAAAACACATGGGCACATAATTTTGTCCGACGTGCCATTTCTAAATAATGCCAATTTGGATAAAACAGACTAATCAGATGGCTTTAAAACACTTCTAAATATCGGTCACGACTATCCTTTTTTCGCCTAGCAGTCAGTAAATAGTCGTAAAAAGCACGTAAAGTGACGTCTATTCAGACAGGAAAACACACGGATAGCTATTAAAAGGAGTGAAAAATGTACTTTTATGTATAAAATTCAAAGAAACTTTACTCGCGGTCCATTTTTACGAATTTGGTAAATACGAGACAAGTCATGTTTTTACAATGAAACACATAATAACAAAATGACATGCACGATAACATTTCATCGTCAATCTGTCACGTTTCACGTGTATTAGTTCTAATTTTGTCCGCGACGAAATGTCGCTACCGTCAACGCGGAGTTCTCGGCTGAGGAGTCAGGAGCCTTAAGAGGATGCTATACTGACGGAAATTACCGACCATTACAGTGTTCACTAATTTTTGAATTGGCTTTACAGATCACAAAATCCTTTTGCAAAATAAAAGTACGCACCAAAACAAAGTCTGCTCTGGTAAATTTTATGAGAAAATCGATCAAAAAGTTAAAAATTCATTTATTTTTGACTCATGGATCTGTCAACCAAGGTTAATTTTTGTTATTTACTGACGTTCTGTAACTCGTATGTATAAAATGAGACCAGAGCGAACTTCAGAAAACTCTAACACACAACACTGACTGTGTATCGTTTCAGTCAACAACCTAACAAAAAAGTTTAATAGGTGAACAGCTGTACGTGTCCAAATTTCGCTTAGCGCACGTAAACGATAGCAAGAAGAGCAGTGGCTGTAGTTAATAGGTTTTTTCGCAGATGGCGAAATAATCGAAAAACAAAGACAGATCTATGCGTTGGACAAAGAGCGATAGCCTGGTCTCCCTCGAAAAATAATCTGCAATGCCGACGTCGAGGAAGTTCTTCGGTCACTATAGCATCCTCTTAAGATGTAAAGATAAGCACGCAAACACACACACACACGCATACACACGCGCGCGCGCGCGCACGCGCACGCGCACACACACACACACACACACACACACACATTAACGAACGCGTACATTTGTGCTGCGGCAATAGAAAAAATAAAGTGGCGCAACGGTAATGAGGAGAAAATTAATGTAAATTAATGAAACAAAGAAATCAATGTTTTCTGATTACTAGGTATGTTAATTTAAGTGAGATTTTTATTATAAAGATATAACTGTTTCATCTCGTGGCGATTTTTCACAAAAGCATGCACAAACATCGTTAAATATTTTTCAAACATCAAAGTAGTTTTATAATTTGTTTAATGAGATTACTTATATTTGCTTTTGTAAATGTTTGATTTACGATTAAGAATGCATTGGTTATAAACAAAAATGGTGAAAAATTTATGAAATTTATTTAGAAGATAAATTTTAAGTATGTATAAATATATATACTCAATTTCAACGATTTAGTTTACAAGTTTCTTTAAAAGTTGTAATTATCTTACTGTAGTTTCTTATGGAGAATCGTAAAACTGTGTGACACATATGTATTAAACTTCAGAGGATGCTAAAGTAACAGAAGAACTTCCTCGACGTCGGTCCTACAGATCACCGCAGATTATTTTTCGAGCAAGACCAGGCTATTGCTCTTTGTCCATTGCATAGATCTGTCTTTGTTTTTTGATTATTTCGCCATCTGCGAAAAGTCCTATCAACTACTGTTGGGCTCCATATTGCTCTGTTTATAACAGTTCAGCTTCGCTGATCGAAATATGCGCGTGGTAAAAGCACATTAGCGTATCTTTTTTGTTAGGCGTAATTTTGCAAGGTCAGTGTTATTCGTGCATGTTTTCTGAAGGGTGCTCTACTATCATTTTGTACGCACGAGCTACACAACTTCTGTATTAAGGTAAAGTTAACCTCAGGTGACGGCTATACAAGTGAATTTTTAATGATTTATTAAATTTTTGTTCGATTTTCTTATAAAATTGACCTGAGCACCTTTTGTTTTTACGCGTATTTCAATTCTAAAAAAAGTTTTTGTGATTCTGTAAAGCCAATCCAAAGATATTTAATGTACTGTAAATGTCGGTAATTCGTGGTACTTTAAGATGTAACTGAAGAAGTTAAATAGAGGATAAGAAAGAAGAAAAGACGCTTTTGTTTAACTCTTAAATACATATTGAAAATTCCCTAGATTTTCGATCGCTTACTGTTTGAAGACGGAATGAGAAAAGAGATTTAGGCTAGGCGAAAAAAAAGTTTGAAGTCTCCTCTATCGACTGCTACGATTGACACGAAAATAAAGTTTTTTTGGGAAGGTCTCCCAGACTCACCTATGTGTTTAAGAGTTAAAGATGAATTATCTTAGAGCATGATTTTTCCTTTTCATATGATAATCTGAAAGGAAAGGCGGAGAAAAAAAATAAATGAAAATTACGAAACAATTTCTGTGAGTTTTTTTGCTTGTAGTTATTGAAATAAATGTGAGTCTCTTTTTATATGCGCTCCTCGATTCTCCACAAAGAAATCAAATGTCGAGATAATTACGCTAACAAAAATATTTCCCATTTCAATATTTTTCATGCTGTATAGTCCTTTTAACGCGATTTTTGGTACACCACAACTTTTAACGCGCTTAGAAGGGCCATCGATCGTTCAAAAATATAAAACACATGTGGCGCTTGTAGAGTTATATAATTGAATCAGGCATTCGAATAAAAAAAAAAAGAAAAATACTTGAACTCGTGTTATTTTCAAAACGACCGAATAAATTGATTTATCTATGTATCTACGTGCATTAGTGTATCTCTTATGCTCACAATAATTAAAAATAATATTTAAAAAATAATTGAACAAAATATATTTTGAAAACATGAATGATTGGAGTAACAAAGCGAGACGAAGAAAGAATATACATTATAGTAAATTAAGAAAAAAGACATTGCCGCATTATTCGACATATTATATTCGAAGCATTATTATTATAATTATTTCACATTTTTTGTTATCTATATTCTGCTGCAAACGTTACGATAAGTCTTCAGCACATGTCGATAACAAAAAAAAAAAATTGTGATGAGATGCCGTGAATGTATATAAATAAAATTCGGTATAAAACGAGATGTAATTTTGACCCTTATTGAGATCCAAGCGTGAATGGCTCAATGAGAAGCATTCAATAAATATCGATCAAGATTATTAACATTATCGCCCTTCAAGAGGGGCGATTTTAAGGGGGATTAGGAAAAGATATAAGATGACAGGAATAAGGGTGGAAAATGTTTTTCCGAGGCAGCACTAAATTTAATTGTTTAAAATGCATAGTGTAATCAAAATAATTACGACACGACTTTTTGAGCAAACCGTCGATGATTGATGCTCACTTAACAACGTGTTCAACAAACCATGAACGATCCGGCACGAGAGATTCGCCGCATTCGTACTTTCGAGCCGATGATATCCAGCAGTCTCGTCGCAAATCAGCCAGGTCTTCTGCTTCATTTAACGTGAATTTGAAGCTGGGCTATTGTGTAGGTGTTATCTCATTAAAATTCTTGAAGGCTTGCGTCACGGTGTAAAAACTCTGTCTATAACTGATGAAAAAAATCGTGACGAGAGCATGCAGAAAAAGAAACCATCGAGCTGGATTTTTCTAATCTACTATGAAAATCTTTTATGTTATTTTAAGAAATAAATGTTCAATTTAAATGTACAATGAAGATCAAATCTTTAAATATAATTATTCAGTTTTATATAATTTAATTAACACTGGAGTGTTACTGTAAATTTTCAAATGCTAATTTAAATTTTTGTTAACTTAAACTATTAAAATTTTGATAACTTAATAATATTTAATAATATTTTGTTTACATTATATAATTAGTTCATTAGTTAAATACTTTGTAATTATTTTATTATATTTGTTTAAACTGAATTAAGTTAAAATTAACAGTTTATGTCAAGAAATTAATATAGTTAAAAGTTAAACATATATAATATAATAAACAAAAAACTAATTCAATTAAAAAATACGTTAAAATCAAACTAAATTAAAAGTTAAAACGAGTATAAAGTTCAACTAAATTTTATTGGAACTTAAGGCGATGCTGGAGTGACGGCCGAACTCCGACGGTCCTGCGCCATCTACTAAGTGGAACTAAAAATGTCGATAATATCGATATTTTTAGATCCATTATCATTTGAGTTCTGCACTCATCCTTGTCTTTTCAACAAACGAAACTGCCCAACTCAGTACCGTATATTTCGACAGGCACGCTCGGGCCGTTTTGTAGGCGGATGAGTTTATGCGAAACAATTTTTTGTCCGACCTGTTGGGTTTCTGCTGTTGAATAAGGACGTAATGTGTTGGCAATATACATTGCACTTTGACACTACGCTATCTCTTTTCGCTGCATGTAACAAAAAGAGATTGACGTTAGTCAGACTAAATGTTTAGCACATTTATTGCCATTTCATTAGAAAATGATGTATATAATACATAATACTAAAATTATATTTTCATGTCAAACATGAATATGGCAATATTTTGTAGGCAATATGGAATGAATCCTTCATTCCCATCGCCCATTTTTATGAAACGCAGAAATTTTTCATAGTTTCTCTATTCTCGTTTGCTTATGTTTGCCTATAAGATAGGCAAATACAAACTTAAAATAGTCAGCCCACGATAAACGCCTCTGATATCTAATTAATAATAGTCAGCACACGACAAACGCCTCTGATATTTCATTAATAATAGTCAGCCCACGGTAAACGCCTCTGATAATTAATTAAAAATAATCAGCCCACGGTAAACGCCTCTGATATTTAATTAATAATAGTCAGCACACGATAAACGCCTCTGATAATTAATTAAAAATAATCAGCCCACGGTAAACGCCTCTGATATTTAATTAACAATAGTCAGCACACGATAAACGCCTCTGATAATTAATTAAAAATAATCAGCCCACGGTAAACGCCTCTGATATTTAATTAACAATAGTCAGCACACGATAAACGCCTCTGATAATTAATTAAAAATAATCAGCCCACGGTAAACGCCTCTGATATTTAATTAATAATAGTCAGCACACGATAAACGCCTCTGATAATTAATTAAAAATAATCAGCCCACGGTAAACGCCTCTGATATTTAATTAATAATAGTCAGCACACGATAAACGCCTCTGATAATTAATTAAAAATAATCAGCCCACGGTAAACGCCTCTGATATTTAATTAATAATAGTCAGCTCACGATAAACGCCTCTGACAGTAAATGATTAATAAAAGTACAGCTTACCACTGTAAACAGTCTGTGATGACAGAAACCTTTCGACATTATATTGTCATTATAGGTATCCTACACCTCTGCATTATATCCTCTTTTGGACAGGGACAGGTTAGGTTAGGTTAACGACATTTAAACACAGACTAAAATGTTTATGTCAACTATAACTTCACCGTAATTTTGCGCCCCATCACTTTCCTTCCCCTCTCTCCGATCTCCGCAGTGATACCGAGACATGTGCGTGCGCGCGTTTCTCCCGCGACCGCGCGCTCGCCTGGCCACGAAACATGTCGCGCTGACCGAATCGTCGCGCGCGCCGTGTCACGCCTCGGCTCGTTTCGAAGATCATGCACTAGAGCTAGTCTTTCCCTCTCACTCCCTCCGCTCGCTCGCGCGCGATAATGTCGATGGACCGAGCGCTCCAGAATTCTTTTCGACTGTCGGATACATGTTATATATGTGTATATATAAGTTTGCAGAAAAATATACATGTAATATTGTAAATTAAACATTATAGCAAATCATTTAATCTTTCAATAGCATTTAAACAATTTCTATATTATAAAAAATTTTTTAAAATAATTTTAAAAAAGTTATGAATTTTATTAATTAATTAAAATTATATGACAAATCATAATAAAAATACGGAATTACATTTATGTCGAAAACATAATTTTAATTCGATAGTTAATAATTTTAGTTTTTCAATATTATAATAGCCTCGGAACATATTATTGTTTTATGCTATAGGAAAAGAAATTGGTGTGCCATGAAACATTTATATTTTTAATATAATTTATAACTTCATTACATTTTTAATACTAAAATAAAAAAAATTTTAAACTATAATAATAATTTAATATTTATAGTATTCATAACGCAATGTAATAATATTTATTAGTATTGTTCATTAATAACTCTTGTCCTGTAGACCATCTTTCGTCCTTTCATATGTAAAATGTGAAAATAATAATAAATATTATTACGTTTTATTATAACCATTATATATGTGTATCAATATACATATATACTTGTGTGTACTTTACATTATTATGTTCTGAACCCTCTGAAAACTAAAATAAAATTTACATTTTAATGTATTTACGTTTAAATTTTTTAAACATATTTTTTAAAGATAAATATTTTTTTAAAGATAAATGTTTTTTTTAAACATAAATATTATGTACGCTAAAATTGCCTCCATTCATTAAACATTACAATTCACGGAGTCTTCACTCTCATTTATACTTTACATTTTACAGAACTTTTTATTTTTGGGACATTATATGGGTTAAAATTTTAATTAAGAGCTTTAGTAATAAAAGAAAGGTAGCCAATTCAACATTTTATGATTAGAAACTTAGTAATGTACAAAAATTTCCTCACAGGTAAGCACACAGAGCGTTAGAATCACGACAATGTTCAGAATTACTCATATATGAAAGTTATCGTTCCCAGTCAAAAAAGTGAAATTTTAAACCAGAAAGGTCAGGAAAGAAACAACAGGTTTATCAGCGAGAACCCGCCACTACAAATAACTTTTAATTTATCTATTCGCCATTGGAGCTTTGTTTCATGAGTTATTCAGCTCTAAAGTCTGTTACGATAAGCTTTGTGGGAAGTGAAAACTCATTATATATGGGAAAACACATCTAATCATGTTCAGATTATAAAAAAACCAATTACTGCATGAATATTAATCAAAAAATCCGTGTAGCATCGTAAAATAAAATAGTAATTTGTTTAACGAAGTAGAGCTTTCTAGCTATAAAATGCTTTTTTCAGAATTTCATTATCATCATTTTTTACAAAGTTTTACACTTGAAATATTTGTCTATTTTTCGGAATCAGAATAATGTTTGATCAATTTTGTTGTTATGAAGTGTATAATGATAATTATCTTATTTGCTATTTAATTTTTAATAATAATAATTTGTTTATTTAGGTAGTGGTATATTATTTTTTTAATATTATATGCTATTTGGATTATATATATATTTGTTATAGGATAATATTCGATATTGTATAATTGTTAGTCGGTCTTATTAATTTTGGTTATTGTCATACATATATAAGGTATATGATTCGTTATTCATTGAATTAATTATCAATTTGTAGTTTTATTGTACTTTTCTGTCAGTTCTGAGTCTTGGTTGTATGTTAATTCAATTTATATCTTGTCGCTACTACTGTCAATTCTACCACGACTACCACAAGTCTTTTTGAAGCTATTTTTCGTAATTTACTTTCCAATTGCCTGTATCTCGTTTTTCTTTCTAGTACTAGTGCTAATAAAGCTTGCGTCAAAATCTGTATGACTTGGGAACACGTATCACTGAGAAAACTTGCTATCTATTTTAGACTTTTTGACATTCGTCGGTTAAAAAATTAGAATTGAACATTAACTTAATTTTCTAGAATTATATAGTTCTTGGTAACTTGAATATCGTTTTCTCTTCTCGAATTAGTAGCAATGGTACTGAAATTAAAGTTTGTATGTTTTGGGAACACAACTGACTGAGTCTTTGTTTTTGACACCTTTGACATCCATCGGTGACAAAATTTGTATGTGGTGTAAAGCTGATTTAAATGATTCTATAGCTTGTGGTCACTTCACTAGTGTTTTTATTCTACATTTAGTGGTAATAAAGCTTATTTAAAATTCTGTATGTGTTGGAAACACGGGTTATTGACAAAATTGAATGTCTATGTTAGCCATGTGATACTCATCGATCACTAAATTGAAATTTCAATGTTTTATTAATTTTTTAATAATAATACGCTTTGTATCAGCTTGACTATCGTTTTCTTTTCTAGTCTTAGTGGTAATTATGCCAGAATAAAAGTCTGTACACGTTGGGAATGCTAATAGCTGAGAAATATGCCATAACATTAAAATTTCAATTTAGTGATCGACGAGTGTCACATGTCTAAAATAGACAATCAATTTTCTCAACAACCCGTGTTCCCAACACATACAGAATTTTAAGTAAGCTTTATTACCACTGAATCTAGAATAAAAACACTAGTGGTGTGACCTCAAGCTACAGAATCATTTAAATCAGCTTTACACCACATATAAATTTTGGCACCTTTTAAAAACAGACAGTCAGATTTCTCAGCCAGTTGTGTTCCCAAGACATACAAACTTTAATTCCAGTACCATTGCTACTAATTCGAGAAGAGAAAACAATAGTCGAGTTACCAAGAACTATATAATTCTAGAAAATTAAGTTAATGTTCAATTCTAATTTTTTGACCAATGAATGTCAAAAAGTCTAAAATAGACAGCAAGTTTTCTCAGTGATACGTGTTCCCAAGTCATATAGATTTTGACGCAAGCTTTATTAGCACTAGTACTAGAAAGAAAAACGAGATACAGGCAATTGGAAAGTAAATTACGAAAAATAGCTTCAAAAAGACTTGTGGTAGTCATGGTAGAATTGACAGTAGTAGCGACAAGATATAAATTGAATTAACGTACAACCAAGACTCAGAACTGACAGAAAAGTACAATAAAACTACAAATTGATAATTAATTCAATGAATAACGAATCATATACCTTATATATGTATGACAATAACCAAAATTAATAAGACCGACTAACAATTATCCAATATCCAATATTATCCTATAACAAATATATATATATATATATATATATATATTCCAAATAGCATATAATATTAAAAAAGTAATATACCACTACCTAAATAAACAAATTATTATTATTAAAAATTAAATAGCAAATAAGATAATTATCATTATATATTTCATAACAACAAAATTGATCAAACATTATTCTGATTCCGAAAAATAGACAAATATTTCAAGTGTAAAACTTTGTAAAAAATGATGATAATGAAATTCTGAAAAAAGCATTTTATAGCTAGGAAGCTCTACTTCGTTAAACAAATTACTATTTTATTTTACGATGCTACACGAATTTACATTTTTGAAAAGGACATTTTTTAAAAGGAAAGGAAGCAGGAAAGCGCGACACAGATATAGAGATTAAAATAAATAAAATATAAATTATTTAGATGATTATTTATAAAATATTTTAAAGATTTTAATTAGAAATTAAATGTATAATAAATTATGCTATACAAATATATATTTGTCTAGCATTTATTTCATTTAACTATCAGTCAAAACTTTACACATTTTTATGTATCATATGAGAGTAATTATTAATCATTTATATTACTAAGTAGTCAAATCCCTACCTATTTTAAATTATTTTCATTTGATATTTTTATTTATTAATTTTTAGTAACTAGTCATTTGAAAACACCTTTAAAATACTTCTTGCATAGTAAAAAATAACACAAATAAAATTTGCGCCGAACACGTTATGACATGTCTTTTTCAACATTTACCGTGCCTTTGAGATAAATCCTAAGATTTACCAAGTGAATGGTGATAAAAGTTCGAATAGAACGATGATTACAGAACTGTTCGGACTTTTACCATTAAGTGTTGGTAAATCTTAGGTTTTACTGGAAAATCTTAGGATTTACCCTAATTCGGGCTTTTACAGTAACATATATAATTTGTAAATCATTTTTAAATATTTTATGCTAAGTACGTTATTATACCAAAATATTAGGAAGTTTAGAAATGCTTTTGTATTATCAATTAAATTAAAATTTCTTAAGAACACAAATGATATTAACATAAAACAAATGATATATTTGCCATGAAAATTTTCAATGAGTGTTTTAAGAACGTCAGAAAAAGTGTTAAATTTTTTAACTGTGTGTCCAATTTTAAGTTAATTTAATTGTAGAAGAACATTTTTGAATTTCTGGTTTTTTTCAATACTACATTTTGCAAAAAAAAATTTTGTCTCGAGGAATTGAACCTGGAACCTTTAGCATAGTAATCAAGAATCATGACCGTCCAACTACAAAGGTCAATTTAGAATTTTTCTTCCATAATAGTACTATAGCTGCTAAAAGTGTTGATCTTTTTCTTAAAAATGCTTGAACGAGTTCTATCACAGTAAATGTATGAATAAATATTACAATTATATCAAATTTCATAAAATCGGTGACTAAAGACCGAGTTTCTTTCGTTAACGCAATACTGAAAAATTTTCGTCGCATGGTCGGAAAATCGAGATTGGAAAAAAAAAATATGTATATATATATATATATATATATATATATATACATATAAATTGAACGTATGTTCAATATACGTATAATTATTCATGTGTGTGTATATATATATATATATATATATATGTATATAAGTGAGAAACATAGAATAGTAATACGTCGCGCGCGCGCGCGTCGCAACTCGGTTCCGCAAGACGAAAATCTGAAATCGTTTCACTAAGCTATGCAGTGTTGCCGGCTTGTCCTCATTACAGGACAAGCCGGCAACACTGCAGAGAAAGCGAGAACACTCGAGATAGAAGAGGATAGTCGAGAAGGAGAGAAACCGCTTGAGAAAGAAGGAGACAGAAGAGCTCCCCACGCATCTTTCTCGCTTGACGCTGGATTAAGAGAGAAAGCATACGACGTGATCGTACAAGCAACGGCGCGCCGTTGAGTCGGAGAAGACTCTTCTGTTTCCTTCTCTCTCAAGCGTTCCCTTTCTCTCTTCAACTATCCTCTAACGTTTCGAGCTGTCTGCTTTTCTCTCGTTACAGCTGTAGATACGTAATTTCCGATCTCGATTTGCCGACCATGCGACGAAAATTTTTCAGTATTGCGTTAACGAGAGGAACTCGGTTTCTAGTCATTGATTTTATAAAATTTGATATGATTGTAATATTCATTCATACATTTACTGCGATAGAACCCGTTGTTCAAGCATTTTTGAGAAACAGATCAAATACTTTTAGCAGCTGTAGTACCATTACGGAAGAAGAATCGTAAATTAACCTTTGTGGTTGGACGGTCATGATTCTTGACTACTATGCTGAAGGTTCCAGGTTCGATTCCTCGGGTCAAAAAATTTTTTTTTGTAAAATGTATTAAAAGAAAACCAGAAATTCAAAAATACTCTTCTACAATAAAATTAACTTAAAATTGAACACAAAATATATGTAAAAACATATGTAAAAATTATTAAATTTTTGTTAATGTTTTTAAAACACTCATTGTAAATTTTTATGGCAAATCTATTTTTTGTGTTCTTGAGAAATTTTAATTGAATTGATAGTAGAAGAGCATTTTTAAATTTCCTAATATTGTATTCCTAATTTGTATAATAACGTATAATTCATAAAAGTATACCAAAATAACATTTTTTCGAAAGTCTATCTACAAAAGAACGATTTATTTTCTTATAGTATTATATTTTCTTATAGTATTATTTTCTTTTAGTATTATATTTTCAACGTTTTTTTCTGGCAACAAAACATGATTTCAAGCATTTATATATACATACATGTGTGTGTGTGTGTGTAAACAAATTTCAAAGCATTCACATAGATTATAAAATGTGATTGCTTTTATTATGATACATTTTATAATCTAAGTGAATATCAATTTGAATATTTCTCTTAAAAAGAATTTAAAGGTTGCATCAAATTATTGAGAATTGCAAGTTGAAAATTAGAATTTGATCAGTTAGATAATTTGAATTTTGCGTTTTGTTTTGACTGGTTGGATTCTAATTTTCAACTCGCAATTCTCTATATCTAATGCGTAATCTGATACAGACTTTATAGCCGTTATATATTTTTATTATGATTTTACGATCAACGGCATTGTTACGCTAGATGCAAAAATTTTTCTCAGGGCACTAGAAAAGTTTTACGAGCCTGAGTAAGGTCGATAAATTAGGTCGTTGTAATGATCCAGCGATACGCTTCGCTGCAAATTCGATTACAGCGCCTCCGTCGGAATATCGAGCAACTAAACTAGTGCTCTTCGCACCAACATCACGATAAAATTACATAAACAATTTTCATACACTTATATCTTTTATACTAGAGCTTCTAGGATCATTCTGCAAGCGCCGTATTATTCTTTGATTTAATTCACAATTCGCTAGCTACTTATTTTATACATACAATGTCTACAATTTTTATATGAGCACATGTTGTCACGAGTCGGTTGCAGAAACCGACAATTATATTATAATTTTTTAATCAACTTTCGTTTTTTGTATTAAATTATAGCTAGCGAACTGTGTTTTTGTCACTACTTTAATTGTGTAAAAGGATTTTGCGATCTGTTAAGCCAATTAAAAGTTATCTGTGCACAAAAATACGCACGTGTAGAGACCGGTCCAGCATCGCCTTAATATTAAGCTAAAGATGACTCCAAAGAAGAGTCAAAACGTTCAAACTTGTATTAAATAAACAAAGAATTTTGTTTAATTTTGTTGTTGTGCGTATTACTAACCGTGCTGACTCTCATTAATCTTTGTACTTGATACTAATTTTATCAAATTTTTATTTTTCGCAGTAAGGTACAAGTATTAGTAAAATATTATTGTCTTATATGTATGTTATGCATTATTCTTTTTATTATGTTTTATATTTTATTATATTTTAAAAGTAATATTTAAATTTATTATATTTAGAGGACACAAAAATATTTCAGAAAGATAGCAGATTTCTTCAACAACTTTTCTACAAAGTTTCAAGTGTAATAATCGAGGATGTTTGCTATTCCAGAGTTGTTTCAGATATATTGTAAACATATTTTGCAATTATTATGAATGTTTCACTTTTTAGTTGAAACGTTTCTGAAACATTCTTTGAAAAATTTTATTGCTAAATAATATTCAATTATTAATTTTATTTGAAAAATCGTACACGTGTAAGATCATTTAAACAAAAGTTCGAGACAGAAAGAAAAACATTGCTTTTCCATCATATATTTTTTTCTCACTTCGCCGCTTTTTGAAAAGTTGTAAAAAGTTTTGCTTACTTATTTCAGCATGACGACAACCAGACAAAGTGCGTAAAATAAAAAAATATTTAATCTCTGTTAAACTAAATAAAATAAATCATAACGCTATTTCCTTCTTATCTTTCTTTTCTGTTATGAAATGCTTCATTTTTCTTTCTCATTATATAGATAAAGATTACAAGATAGGTTCTTACTCACATGTTTCTTGCATGTACGTTTAAGCATTGGCAATCATGTTTTATATTTGTAGTCCAAAAATTTTGCTGACGAAATCAATAAGAAGTATTCCTATTTGGAAAAAAATGTCCAATATTCTCCGAGGTATTTGCTGCCTTGAGTGACGGATAAGCCTCCTTCGTTGTTAGGAAAGGAAAGACAAAACAAACAAATGATGTGAAGCAGAACTTCATTATTAAGTAAAGCGATAATTATCAGACATTCGATAGTTATCAGATTTAGATGTTTTTATTTATGCTATGTAATTACAAAAATAAACACTTTTTCAAATACAGCTCTTGAAAATAAAACATAATTAAATTGAAAGTCAATTTACTAATACTGATGCTAGCTTGCATCTCTAAAATCCCTCCATCCTGAAGAAAGTGAAAAATTTGAAAGTAACGGCGCACAGTTTGAAATGAACAGAAACATATGAAATATGTGGGAACTGTAGGTTGCCACAGTGGATAACGAAGGCGTGAATAAGTTACAAGTGTACGAACTTTATTTGCTTATTCTTACAATATAAAAGTCTAACGACAAGAATATACTTTGGTAGAATAAACTGCTCTTAGAAAAGAGTAAACTGCTCTTAATACGAATAAAGAGAGTACAGAGAAAAGGGCAGTATAGCGACAGACGCGTTACCTATGATAGACGCACGTAGGGCAGTGGCCAATGACGCGCGTATTACAATCCAACAAAATATTATTTTAGGACGAAGATCTTGCTATGACCATCTCGGCCTGTCTTATATTAAATCTTTGTTGTTTTAAGAAAAGAGAGATGGGCAGCTTTATTTTCTAAAAAACATTCAATTAGAATAAGTGTTGATATTCAAGAGTGGATTGAATTAAAGAACTATTATAGGTAATTTCGTTTATCATAAAAATTATGGAACAATGTGGAATTTGGTGCAATGGATTGTATGCATTGAAATAACATTATTTTGCAATTTATGAAAATTATTCATGCAAGTGGAAATGCGCGCACGAAATCTGTTACCATTGAGTTTTTGATAGATTAATATGTCGTACAATACCAACTAAAAGTTATTGAAATTTAAATTACTTTGAAAACTGTAGATTTATTCTTAAGTTTAATTTTAACTTTTTTAATCAATGATAAAAAATTTTTGGTTGTGATATGTAGAGGAGAAGCGAGTATTATGGCTACTGTCGACAATATGGTTACTCCTAGTATCTCCGTTATTAGATGACGTATTCTAACAATTGCTTATGGAGTTATTCATTTAGTAGCCCATCGTTTTTTAGTGATGTCAATATGACAATACATAATAAGTGACAATTGTTATAAGGCATTTTTACTTTTGAGCACTTCTAAACTTTTTCAAGGTTCACCTTTAACCTTTAATTACTCATACTTTCTCATTATTCTTAAACTTGAGTGTATTATCACACGAATGTACATACACTTGAGTGTTTTTTTTATTATTTACCTTCTTATTCAGCTATACACATTTTAAGTTATACAAAGTTAAAACAATAACATGGAATTTCATTAATATGGCTTTTTAAGGCTCCTGACTCCTCAGCCGAGAACTCCGCGTTGACGGTAGCGACATTTCGTCGCGGACAAAATTAGAACTAATACACGTGAAACGTGACAGATTGACGATGAAATGTTATCGTGCATGTCATTTTGTTATTATGTGTTTCATTGTAAAAACATGACTTGTCTCGTATTTACCAAATTCGTAAAAATGGACCGCGAGTAAAGTTTCTTTGAATTTTATACATAAAAGTACATTTTTCACTCCTTTTAATAGCTATCCGTGTGTTTTCCTGTCTGAATAGACGTCACTTTACGTGCTTTTTACGACTATTTACTGACTGCTAGGCGAAAAAAGGTTAGTCGTGACCGATATTTAGAAGTGTTTTAAAGCCATCTGATTAGTCTGTTTTATCCAAATTGGCATTATTTAGAAATGGCACGTCGGACAAAATTATGTGCCCATGTGTTTTCCTGTTTCAATTGCTTCACTTTACATGCTTTTTACAACTATTTACTGATTGTTAGGCGGAAAAAGGATAGTCGTGACCGATATTTAGAAGTGTTTTAAAGTCATCTGCTTAGTTTGTTTTATCCAAATTGGCTTTATTTACAAATGGCATGTCGGACAAAATTACGTGTCATTTCACGCAATTTCTCGCTTCTGACGTCACGACTTCAATATGGCCGCGGCGAGTACTCAGGAGCCTTAAGCAAAATTTTTATATTGAAATATTTCTTCGATAAATCAATCGTCATTCTAGAGAGCGGTGTTTAAAAACATTAAAAACATTATTTTATTCTTGTTGTTTAATGTTAAACAGGGATAGAATGACATTTTTAACTAAATTTCTAATGGTATTTTTAAAGTTACTGAACGCAAGAAAATTCTATATTAGGAAAATTCTAAACAATAAAAAATTAAAAATACATAATTTTGTAACAAGATACTGTGTTTCTTCTAAACTAAACTAACTTTTTTAAATTATTCTTATAGATAGCCATATTACAACCACTTTTTTTCTGCCACCGATTATGCAGAGCATTAGATTTTTATAAATCACGTCCTAAATAATAAATATCTCATTACTTTGAGCCTAGAATCTGTCAAACAACATTTTGACGAATGTAATCGTTCAAGTTTCAATAGAAAATATTAATTATAAACAAAATGATCTAATAAAATGAAAATGAGTACCATATTACCCTCTTCTCCTCTATGTAAAACAAACTTTGTTATTTTATCGATAAATATCAATGCGATTCAATTTTGACTTCCATTACTTCATATTTGAAACATTTTTTAAATTTTTTAATCACAAAAATTTATGTTGTTTAATATTCCATGACAAACTAATTTAATAGGATCATACATTTAAAATCTTATTTTATGGCTATATATAAGTTAAAACAAAAAAGTATATGAACGGTATACTATAATTACAAACAGATTTATAAATTTCTTATTTAAAAATATCCAAAAATAAACCTCGTTTTAAATCAAGCGTTTTATTTTTAACCGTTTGTTTTTTTGCTTATTTCATCAAATCATCAAATATCGACGAAACATTTGAAGAATACAGGTTAAGGTATTTCTTTAAATATTCAAAATATTAAATTCAAAAAACTTTTTTTTTACCTTTTAAAGAAGAATATCCTTTTAAAGGCCTTTTTCACTAATCTCGGTTAAAGCTAACCGAGAGGTTAATCCATTGAAATTGACCAATCGCATTGCTTATTGTGTGAAATAACAAATGCGATTCACCAATCTAACCGATCGGTTAGATTGGTGAAAGAGGCTCTAAGAAAAAAAGAACTGCAATCACATTAAAACAAAAAAGAAGAGAAAAAACACCTGTTGCAACCATCAAACAATTTCTCGGCTTAAAGTAACTCATCAGGAAACTCGCCGATTCATTCTCACCCTCATAAAAACATTGCCTCACTCTCGTGTACTAAATATGGCAAGAAACTGTAATTAGCAACTTTTCCTATTATTAAAAATTAAAAGATACAGCTTATATATACACTAAGAAAGCAATTTTATTTATCAGAACAAAATACTATATCGTATGGTACTTGGATTACATAAGATTTAACTTTTATTTTATTTTTAAAAAGTTTTATAAAATGGGATCTATAAAAATTTATTATTTTTAACTCTATTAAATAGAATAAAAAAGAATTAAGTAAATCTTATTCAGTCTGGATATCTTAATATAACATTGCTGTATAACAAAAATAAATTTTTTACTTATATTAAGAGAATGCTATACTGACGGGAATTACCGACCATTACAGTGTTCATTAATTTTTGAATTGGCTTTACAGATCACAAAATCCTTTTGCAAAATAAAAATATGCACCAAAACAAAGTCTGCTCTGGTAAATTTTATGAGAAAATCGATCAAAAAGTTAAAAATTCATTTATTTTTGACTCGTGGATCTGTCAACCAAGGTTAATTTTTGTTATTTACTGACGTTCTGTAGCTCGTATGTATAAAATGAGACCAGGGCGAACTTCAGGAAACTCTAACAAACAACATTGACTGTGTATCGTTTCAGTCGACAACATAACAAAAAAGTTTAATAGGTGAACAGCTGTACGTGTCCAAATTTCGCTTAGCACACGTAAACGATGGCAAGAAGAGCAGTGGCTGTAGTTGATAGGTCTTTTCGCAGATGGCGAAATAATCGAAAAACAAAAACAGATCTATGCGTTGGACAAAGAGCGATAGCCTGGTCTCCCTCGAAAAATAATCTGCAATGCCGACGTCGAGGAAGTTCTTCGGTCCTCTATAGCATCCTCTTAAGTATTTCCGTAGTATATCCCTTTTAATATCAATATACACATATTCATGTTACGAAATAAGTACGTAAATCTTACGTACGTTAACTTCCATTCATTCACAATTAGAGGATTAGCGACATCGTAGACGAGTTGAATTGAATTGTGGAAATGTTACTTTTCTTGCGCACGTGCTTTTTCCCTAATAAAATTGCTATTTTATTCTAGTGCTATTTTCATTTGAATAAACGGCCAATCGAAATTAAATAGTACAGACTCTGCGCGTGGGCTTTGCAACTTTTATCTGTTGAATAAAAACAGAAATGAAAATAGTGCGTACATAAATGTAACATACGAGTCGGATATTACACGTACAGGAAAAATGAACGTACACGAAACATGTCTTATTTTATTTCGGCAAAAATGAGGAAAATAAATCTAACCTTACATTCGAGTAAAACGTAAGAGAAGTGATTTGCGTTATTTTCTCAACAGCTGGATTTTCTATGGACTCTCGCCATTTTTATCCACGTTCATTCGCGCGGCCTTGTTCCCGCCCTTTTGATCTGTTTAAGCCTCTCGAAAAGCAGCGTGAATCAAGCGGGACGAAGGAGAATTCATAATCCGTCAAATTTCGCCATCAAATATTGAACGAATCGCCCGTAGAGGATTTTGGTTTTAGCGGTCTGTAACCCTGCCGCAAATTTACTTTAGAACACTATAGAAATGTCTATAGTTCTGAATGTGTTTTTTGAAACAGGTATTGCATATACGGAATGGGATTCTCCTTATACAACTTTTATAATTTTTAATAAGGTAATACGTATGTTCATTACCTTATTAAAAATTATAAAAGTCATGTAAGGAGAACCCCATTCTGTATGTTTTTCTATAGAAAAAATATCTATAGTTCTGAATGTGTTTTTCGAAACAGACATTGCATATACGGAATGGGATTCTCCTTATATGACTTTTATAATTTTTAATAAGGTAATGAACATACGTATTACCTTATTAAAAATTATAAAAGTTGTATAAGGAGAACTCCATTCCGTATATACAATACCTGTTTCAAAAAACACATTCAGAACTATAGACATTTCTATAGTGTTCTAAAGTAAATTTGCGGCAGGGAACGATGTTGTGACATTCAATCACGCCAGACCGTTTACTCTTTTTTGCCATTCCACTGTGGTGTTAAATGTTTGCTCGCGCGCTGCGTTGGTCACATGCATATTGACATCATGCACTCATAATGCAATTGATTTTATCAGGTTTGGCAAGTAACACGTTACTTGTAACGTCGTTACCATTACAATTTTTTTGGTAAAAAATGAGTAACGGCGTTACATTTCATAATTTGTAACGGTAACGAGTTATATTTCGTCGGTAATTGTAACGATTTAAATATTTACTTTTATCGTTACTTTGTATAGATGGAGTGCATTAATTTGCTAGATGATAGCAATCTGACGATAACAAACGATTTTTATGATCAAACAATTCTAATATTGAGATGTCAAATAATTATCCAAAAGTTAAATCACTTTTTATTAAATACAATACTGCACCCTCAAGTACAAGTGTAGAAAGACTATTCAGTGTGAGATATACCGTATTAACACCGCAAAGAGGTCATCTTAATGATGATTCTATAGAAAATCAACTTTTTTTTAAAAATAATTAACAGATCTTTTTTGATGAAATTTGATGCACAAATGCAATCAAAGCTAAACTATCTATGATTATATTGGATACAAGTATGTGTGACATTAGTGCATACAATAAAAAGACGTTGACTTAAAATTTCACGTGTATTTGATATAATTATATACATATATTTTGAACCTTATTTCTTTAGAAAATAAAAAAAATTCTATTTATATTTATTTCAGAAATTTGTATACATTTTATTAATGTAAAAAAAGTAACAAAAATAGTAACAATTCATTAATTTTAACTCGTTACCGGTAACAGTAACGAGTTACCTTTTAAAATCAGTAACGAGTAACGATAACGAGTTACTTTTATAAAGCAAAGAACGGTAACGTAACAAGTTACTTTTATAAAGTAACTTTGCCAACCCTGATAATTACATACAATTAGACATGATTTTTATATATAATTATACGCATTTTTATATAACCACACATAATTGTATATAGCGTGCATATAAAAGGAGTTCGTTATTATTTTTTAAGAATGATACATCGGGAAAACAATTTATTATATATGATTAGATTTGTATAAAAATATGCTTTAAGTCTGTCATTAAAATATTTGAAAATTTTTAAAACAAATGTGAAGTGATGGGGAAGTATAAAAAATAATTGCAATTTTTTTTAATTATTAATGTAAAGTACTTTTCGAGCCATTCAACTTTTATTCAGAACATTTTTTTATCTCTTATAGTTTCGATGATATTCGTTTAGAAAGTAAAAAACCGATTTTTTTTAAAGGGTGTTTTATCCCCTAAAACTAAAATTGGGCACAAACAAAAAATATTTTTGTGTTATGGATGAACTACTCTATGTGTACACAAACTTTCAGAATTTTCTGAATTTTCGGGTTTGCAAATGTAAGCAACAATATATTGTCATTATTGTGCTATCTCTCATGTTTTATACTCAGAAAGGATCTCTACATTCGAAAATCTCTGTATAAATCGACGTAAGCATTTATAGAAACAGGGTATTGTAAGAAAATAGCGAACTGCCGTTAGCTAAAGTAACGCGTAATGCACTCTCAAAAATCTTTGGAGTGGAATTCCACTCTAAAAGTGTTAAAATCCTACCAGTCTTGATAAAGAGTGGCAGGATTTTCACACTTTTAGAGTAGAATTCCACTCTTTTAGATGAAATTCCACTCCAAAAAATTTAGGGAGCAGCCGTTCAATGGCGCCAGGCGTTCCGCGCGATGATCGATAGCGATCGGAGCAAGGAGCTGTCATGCTCCGATATCATGATTCTTTGCATCAACTCGTATGATTGTAAAGGACCAATCAAAGATCCTCGTTGAAGCATCGTTCGCTTCGAGACCGTTTGAATCGCAACTGAGAAGGACTCTACTTTGTGCCGGCGCGGCGCGGCGCGGAGACAGCATAAGTTCTGCGAGGGAGTCGCGCCATTGTCGAGTATTTCTATGTTTGTCGTTAGCCTAAAGTAAGCATCTGTAACATTCGAATAAAGTGATTGTCCAGACAATCTTGTGTGCCTGCATCCCTGCCTTAGAACATATTTTAGATCTGTGAATAACAGTACCGTGTCGAGACAAGAAACCGTCATTCCGTGAACTACGTCTCGTGGTAAAACGGAAAAGAGGACAGGAAAACAGTAATAAATAAGTCGAATCGATTCAACATAAACTGTTTATTCGTTTCCTGACAAATAACCACAGTCGAAGTCTTTACAGAAAATAATCGAAAAGAGAACATTGCCGTATTACAGTTGGAAAACCTCTAGAGTGAGATAACGCGGAGTATCTCTCTTTATCTCTATCTCACTTACTCTTGTGGGAACTTACAGTATCTTTAAGCCATCTATTTTTACCTTCTAATTAAGAGAGTTTCTATTTCTTGTCGTTTGAAAAACTTTAATCAAATAACGGTTTTTTTAAATATATTGTATTTACGCGAAAAAGAGTTTTGTCAATAGGCGTATTCTTCAAAGATGCTTACTCAAAATATAAGAAACATCGCGCTTTTGGTATATATACATTTTTTACACCAAATTTGATAATCGCCGATTTTTATCTTTTTCAAACGGAATTAACAAAGAAAGTCAAGTCTTTTCATGATCGTGGACTATATTATAACGAAAAGGTTGATCCATTGATTCATTAATTTGTTCTTCACACCTAAAAAAAAATAGCAAAATATGCTCATCAAGATGACACCAAAATTTACTTCAGAAAAAATAAAGCAGATGTTTATTATTCTGAAGGAATGGCGAAAAACTCGCAAAGCATTCTTTAAATATAATTTGCTTTAAAAATATATCTTTTATTTCAATAGAATTTCGCATTTAAGCTTTATTCTCCAGAGTAAAGCTTAAATGCGAGATTCTATTGAAATGAAAGATATATTTTTAAGGCAAATTATATTTAAAGAATGCTTCGCGAGTTTTTCGCCACTCTTTCAGAATAATAAACATCTGCTTTATTTTTTCTAAAGTAAATTTTGGTGTCATCTTGATGCGCATATTTCGCCATTTTTTTTTTAGGTGTGAAGAACAAATTAGTCAGTCAATGGACCAACCTTTTCGTTATAATACAGTCCACGATCATGAAAAGACTGGAATTCCTTTGTCAACTCCGTTCGTATAAGATCAAGACCGACGATTATCAAATTCGGTGTAAAAAATGTATATATACCAAAAGCGCGATGTTTCTTACATTTCGAATAAGCATCATTGAAAAATATGCCTATTGACAAAACTTTTTTTATTCGTTTCTGCGATTTTTCGGCGTATTCTTCCACGATGCCTACTTGAAATATAAAAATCATGGCGCTTTCGGAATGTATACATTTTTTACATCAAATTTGATAATTGTCGATCTCGATTTTATACAAACGGTGTTGACAAAGGAATTTAAGTCTTTTCACGTGGACTGTTTTATAACGAAAAGATTGATCCATTGACTGGCTAATTTGTTCCTCACACTTAGAAAAAAATGGCAAAATATGCGCATCAAGATGACTCCAACATTTACTTCAAGAAAAATAAAGCAGATATTTGTTATTCTGAAGAGGTGCGTGGCAAAGAACTCGCAAAGCATTCTTTAAATATAATTTACTTTGAAAATATGTCTTTTGTTTCCACCGAATCTCGCATTTGAACTTTTATGAATTTTTTGGAGTTCAGATGGTCACTGATTTTCTGATACTTTGCGTTCTAATCTTTTTAACTTTACAATTATAAAATTTAATTTTTGTGTGAAAAACATATTACTCCATATTTTTAATTAAGTTTATTAAAAAATTGATACCGTCATTGTGAATATTAAGTTTTAGAGTGTATAGATATCTTTGTAAAAATAACTAATAAGGAAAAGATCGATTTAAGCTTATAAAATTTATAAAGATCATTTATAATTTTATTACTTCGAAAAAATTGAGCTGTATTATTTATAACACGTATTATATATAATAATAAAGTTATTGTTACAAAGACAAATATAAAAAGATTTAGTCAAACAAGTAAAATTATTTATATGTCGTTTTCTACCATTTTGTACCATTTTATACATTTATATAAAGACTTTCTTTTGCGATAGGAGGGTCCAAATGCCTTAATATAGTCTTAAAGACAAGCTAATAAGCAAAGACGATATTGACGCTGTCGTTGCGAATTAAGTCCTAGAATATTGTTTATATCCTCAAGAAAGTAGTAGTAGAGAAGTAATTTATTTAAAAGCTACGACAAATGGCAGATTAAAAATATCTTTGCAATACTTGTTCGCGAGTATCTCTGTTGCGCGACTCCCATTTCCGGTATGTCATTATAGTCTCTTTTATTTTACTTATATTTCATAATACGGACAAGTCTCTAACGAGTCTTACGTCTAATCACAATCAAGCACGGCACTTCAGCGAAGTGACCTTTATAAATACAATGGTCCTGTATTTAGAAATTAAGTAAATGTGTGGTCAGATAATGCTGCGATGAAAAAAAGCAATGCTTCTCTATTTCCATTCAAAATTCATCTTTTATCCCAGTAAAAATTTTTTATCAGTATAACCATCCTTGGTCATAGAATTTTAAACAGTTCTTTTCGCATCCTCAATAACACCACTAGAATCACACCGTCGTTTCATTCTTCCTAAAAGGCTTTAATAACTGCAATTCTCGTTCAACCGTACAGTCATTGTAATACTTGTGATTTGATTTTTCTTCGGAACTTCTTTGCCTAATTTGGGACCCGAAAACGCCATTTGACAGAACTTTTTCCAAATCCAGCGTAGGGATACTCAAGGTCTGCAGCGTTAGCGGTCCCTCATCCTGCAACATTATGTATTCCGGACTGTCTAGTGATGTCTTCCCTTGATGTTAGAAAGTCTGAATATTTTTGGAATCCATTGTTCAACTGCTTTGATTCGAGTTCTAGATAAAAAAAAAAAAGAAAATTTCAGTTTTGTAAAGAGCACAAATTTTATATATGTATACATATATAAAATTATGGATAAGATACATTTATATAAAAGTAATTAAATAAATAAATATCAAATATAGAGTAAGGAAGAAATAAATTAGCCGTTATACGAAATTATATTTATATATATAGAAGGACGAATAAATACAATAAAAAATTTTCTGAAGGGTTAATGCATTTCTATTTTCAACGTTATACATTATAGATAATATTATTAAATTGGAAGTATTAACGCAGAGAGTTTCGCGTTTGCTCTCTGTGCCACATAATATCTGCTGTTACTAGAAAACAGCAATATGTTTTAAGAATACCGTTTTTTTTAAATTTGGAAAAAATCCAAAAGTGTTCCGTTTTTTTTTTAAATTGCTCTTTTGCAAAAAATTGCTGTTTTTGCTATGTAAATGACATGCTATCTAATTTTACAATATTATTTAAAGTAAGACATCTTGTATAAGTGCTAGAATTAATATTGAGCTAATTTTTATATTATATATTTGAAATAATGTATATCACTTGAGATTTAATAATTACATAATTATTAAATAAACTGTTCTAAGAACAAATGTAATCTTAGCAACTAGTTTAAAGACTAATTTAAGTTAATATTTATATTAATTATTCAAAAAATTTTTTCATAATATTAATAATTATCAAGAAACATATACGTTTTATTTTATTTAAGAAATACATTAATTCTGTTTTTATTTATTTTTGTAATTTGCTTTTTGTTTCCCTCGTATTCATATTATTATAAATAAAAAGAAAAACTTTAAGGACAAAAACTTAAAGACAGAAACTAACATTAGTTCAACTTTATACGGACAGTTTTCTAGTTATTTTTCATTCATTAATAAAGATTTTTAACTCTAGTTCGCCATATTCTGATCCGGTGAAATCCTGAAGTGTAATCTCGTTTTATAGTTTGCTTCTTCCTGTATATTGTTATAAATTTAATTATTTCAAATCATCCTCTCGATCTACTATTACTTTATGAGCATGCAATTTACTATAAGTATTTTTTAATTTTTGCAATACAAGCTTTTAAATATTAATTAGAATAAAGTGACAAGACAAAAAATCGAGCTGTTACACGAATAAAAGTATATGGCAAACTACAGGCTCGAACATAAATGTGGCGAGCTAGAGTTAAGAAATCATATCATAAAACAGATAACTTTGATACTGATGAGATACCACCATAGTATAACACTTGTGAGATACCAAATATAGAATACTGAATAATAAGGACTTAGTCAGACTGTTGATGTACGAGAAATAAGCACCAAGATGTCAGTGGAGTCTTGGTCTAGCAGTGAGAGTGTTAGCAGTCGGAACAACGGATCCCGAGTTCAAAGTTCAAACCCACCTAAGCTCTTTTATTTTTCCAAGTATCTTACAGAAAATCTACATCGGAGCAAAAGGCATACGAAGCAGTAATAGCAGTATCTTGCAGATCAACGGAGCACAAGACAGTATCTTACACACTTTTTGAATTTTTCCAATAAATTTTTCTATCCTTAAGAAAAAAAAAACCGAAAAAATCCGCGGAAAAATTGAAAAAAAAACGGATTTTTTTCTAAGCCTTTAAAATTATATGCAGAAGCTTTTCATTATCGCGCTCTGTCTTTTGAGTGTAATCGGGCCTGTTTTGTTAGACATGTTGAGTGCACGTAGTGACGTGCAAAAAAGAGAAAGAAAAAAAGAGAGAGAGGGGCAAACGCTTGCGTGGCGCGGCGATCGGTTGGCAACAAAATGGAGCGATTACCCTGAAGCCCAAATCATACCTAGCGATTGACGATTGCGATTGACGATTGGCGATTACTTTTCAACTAATTAGAGCAAAGCAGCCACTGATTGTTTTGCTCTGATTGGTTTAAAAAGTAATTGCCAATCATCAATCGCAATTGTCAATCGCAATTGTCAATCGCTAGTGTGATTTGGGCTTGAGGCTTAATGCGCACAGGACGCGTCAACGCGTTATGCGTCGTAAGGTAGTCAATTTTTGACTTTTATGGAAAGAAATAAAAAAGCGAAAGAATGATTGACTATTTGGCATGCGTAATGCATTGATGCGTTCTGTGTGCATTGAGCTTTACCTTGATACAAAAAACGCAGGCAAGAATGAACAAGCACCAGCGTTCGCACGCAGGCGCGGGCGATTCCTCTGCCGAAGGCGATCGTCCGGAAAAGACGTTATCTGGAGAAGCGTCGTCCGGCTGCCGTTGTAAGTCCCCGATATCGAAGGATCGCATTTGAATGTTGCGCTCTCAAGGAATGCGTCATGCTTATGCCGTAATGGCGGCGCACGCGGAGACTCGGCCTTGTGCATAGCGCTTGAATTTGAGATGCTCTGTTATCTCGCTGTTACCTCGATCCTGCTGCAACCTTTGGCCGATGCTGCGCTGAGTTTCCGGACGTTGAATATCCGGCTCAAAAGACCAAATTTTTGTTTTGTACATTACCGTGCGTTCAGTAAAAACACCAATCACAAAACTGTATGTATCGCACAGAAGGAGTGCGTCAAGAATACGTAAGAATCGCTGGACTTATCTAACTTGATTGAAATGCATCGCTATGATGCAACGTATAATAAGCGCGGCGAACGCGCCCTGTCGGGCGATGTAATGCGTTAATTTTTACCTTTTTGGGAAAAAGAGCATAGCGCGCGCTTTTCTAGTATTTTAACCAGCGCAGCGCAGTAAAGTTATTGTACTAAACACATTGAATTGGCCGTTGAAGTCGCCCGATGCAAATCCTATCAAAAATGTGCAGGCATAATAAGCACAAGATTCGTGGAAAACGCACGTACACTTTGAAACAGTTATCTCGTGAAATTCGTCGTATATGAAAGTCCTATGCCGTCAATTTGGTCAAGAACGTGCCTTGGAGATGCCAGACAATTATTGACGCTGGTGGTAACTGGACGCATTATTAACGTAATTGCATCTTTGTTCTCATTGAGTATAATGCCTATATATATTAAAAAATTTTTTTAAATATATTCTTTTATAAACTCTGCCACGCTCTTATTTGACTGACTATATCTAATATTGATGGATTTATTAATATATACACTCGACAGCAAAATTAAGGGATCACCTAGTCTGACTCCGAAAAATAGGCGTAATTCAAGAAAGTGTAACTTTGTCAAAAATGATCGTAAAAAAATTAAAAAAAAAAGCATTTTAAAACTTGAAATTTCTAGTTTTGAAATTAATAAGTTATTAAACAATTTACAGATTGTTTACGAAGTTACGCGTATTCAAATGGGGATGCGTCAAATTTTAAAATTTTTTACAAACTTTGCAAAGCTTCACGACGCAAAATAAAAATTGCATGCAAATGCGGTTTACAGCATTCAAAAGCGTGGATCTTTATCTTTAATTTGTGTTTTTGTTGAACTTTGTACGATTTTTTTTACTGATTGTTAGACAACACTGAAGCAAAAATGCTTCCTTTTTTCAATGTTAAATAAAAATCGTACAACGCTCAACAAGTACGCAAATTAAAGATAAAGATTCACGCTTTCAAACACTGCAAACTGCATTTGTGTGCGATTTTTAATTCACGTCAAATAAATTCGCAAAATTCGTAATAAATTGTTCTGCATTTTTATTTTTATCCATATAGCTCTGTAAAAAATCAGTTTTGAAAGTCGATATTAAAAGTGAATGTAGAAACATTAAGCTGTGAAATACGTTTTAAAACATTTGATTTATCATTTTTGTTGATTTATCATATTACACTCTTTTTTGGAGAGTAACTTTTGGTGATCCTTTAATTTAGCTGTTAAAAGGATGCTATACTGACGGGAATTACCGACCATTACAGTGTTCATTAATTTTTGAATTGGCTTTACAGATCACAAAATCCTTTTGCAAAATAAAAATACGCACCAAAACAAAGTCTGCTCTGGTAAATTTTATGAGAAAATCGATCAAAAAGTTAAAAATTCATTTATTTTTGACTCGTGGATCTGTCAACCAAGGTTAATTTTTGTTATTTACTGACGTTCTGTAGCTCGTATGTATAAAATGAGACGAAGGGGCGAACTTCAGAAAACTCTAACAACACTGACTGTGTATCGTTTCAGTCGACCTAACAAAAAAGTTTAATAGGTGAACAGCTGTACGTATCCAAATTTCACTTAGCGCACGTAAACGATGGCAAGAAGAGCAGTGGCTGTAGTTGATAGGTCTTTTTGCAGATGGCGAAATAATCGAAAAACAAAAACTGATCTATGCGTTGGACAAAGAGCGATAGCCTGGTCTCCCTCGAAAAATAATCTGCAATGCCGACGTCGAGGAAGTTCTTCGGTCCTCTGTAGCATCCTCTTAAACGCTCACTTAATCTTTGCTGAAATCGATATTTGAACTTCGTGAAAAAAAATTTATTTTTTTTATTTTTATTATGAACATCACATTTTTAATCCTTAACTATTGAAGTAAAGTTCTACTAAAAGAAAACTTTTTTTATTTACAATTGTTAAAAGATTGTGCGATTTTTAGCTATCATCTCTTCTTTTGTGCAATAATTTTGCAAAAAATCTTTTCTTTACTAACAAGAAACGTTTGCAAATCTGAAAATTTAAAATATTCTGAAATTTTGTATACACATAGAGAGAGTTCCTCAGTAATATATTTTTACAAATATATTTTTTGTTCGTGCCCAATTTCTAAAGGGTAAAATACCCTTGAAGAAAATGTACATTTTCTTTTCGGCGAAATAACTACCGAGAGTGGTGACACGTATAAGAAAATGTTTAAACAGAAGTTCCATCTCGTTATTTTACTCTACGTAACTGCTTATAGATAAGAATGAAAATATTCGTGTTGTTCAAGTTACTCCTGTCACCAACCCTTAAAATTAAACTTTTATCCTTCGTAAATTTATATGAAAATCTCCACACCTCTTTTCACACTTTTTAAATCATTTTTTGTAATATCTTTTATAAATAAAAGAAAAATCAGTATAATTCATCAAATATTTAAAGTCTGTTTAGCAGCTTTATTATTTAAATGGTTTCAAACAGAGATATTTAATTATTATTAATATACATTTCACACAGCTTTCACTATATAAGCATGACAATATTATATGTACATATACTGATGACGACCTAAAAGATGAAACTAATTAAAATGAATCATTGACATATTTGAAGTATAACAATAGCAACATACATTACTTCAATGCTATTTTATTATACTATTATGCAAACCGCATAATAAAAAAAAAAGATAAAACTCTACTTTTAAATGTTAAAATATATGTGAATAATTACCAGGGTTGACAAGTAACGCATTACTTGTAACGTCGTTACCATTACAATTTCTTTTTTTTGGTAACAAATGAGTAACGGCGTTACATTTCATAATTTGTAACAGTAACGGTAACGAGTAGTTACATTTCGTCGGTAATTGTAACGATTTAAATATTTACTTTTATCGTTACTTTGTATAGATGGAGTGCATTAATTTGCTAGATGATAGCAATCTGACGATAACAAACGATTTTTATGATCAAACAATTCTAATATTGAGATGCCAAATAATTATCCAAAAGTTAAATCACTATTTATCAAATACAATACTGCACCCCCAAGTAGTGCAAGTGTAGAAAGACTATTCAGTGTGAGAGATATCGTATTAACACCGCAAAGAGGTCATCTTAATGATGATTTTATAGAACATCAACTTCTTTTAAAAATAATTAACAAATCTTTTTGCTGAAGTTCAATGCAAAAATGCAATCAAAACTAAACTATCTGTGATTATATTGAATAAAAGTATGTATGACATTAGTGCATATAATAAAAAAACGTTGATTTAAAATTATACGTGTATTTAATATAACTGTATACATATATTTTGGACCTTACTTCTTTAGAAGATAAAAAGTTCTATTTATATTTATCTCAGAAATTTGTATATATTTTATTAATGTAAAAAAAGTAACAAAAATAGTAATGATTCGTCAATTTTTGAGTAACGTTAATGGTAACAAGTTACTTTTTAAAATCAGTAATGAGTAACGGTAACGAGTTACTTTTATAAAGTAACTTTGCCAACCTGGATTTTACTTTTAAATTGAGGGAAGGGTATATTTTAATTAATAACCGCAAAATTTATGGACAATTGTATTACTGATGTAAAATTGGTACATTTTTTCGTACTTTAACAAAATTTTTCAATTGACCACTATTTTGTTTTTCAATAAAATGTTATTTATGAAAGAAAAAAACACAAACATAAAAGCATTCATGGTTTTTCCTAATTTTCCTAGATCTAACGTTCTAAAATTCAGTCCGATGTTAGTGAGAAAGCTTTTACAAAAAAGAGAGGATGCTACAGCTATTGGAATCCATGTCGTAAAATTGGCGCAACACGAGTTTACAAATAGGAGATACTTCTCTACTGAAATAGCATTTATCCCACAGCAATCGTAAATAACTCTTTATTTTATTTTTACATAGTAGAATTCCATTTGCGTACGTTTGTGCCTTGAAAGACCCATAAAATCTTGCACATAATGTTGCATTAACGCTCTTTTATGCTGAAATTCCAAAATAGGTAAGAGATAAAAGATTTCTTAAGAGATATAGATACAAAATTTCTGAAAACATTGTGAAAATATATCATTATAAATAAAATAATAATAATAAATTTATTAAAGTGCATAAGTAAGTTAATAAAGTAAATGTAATTTACAATAAAATAAAGAGAAGCTCTATTCATACAGATGAAAATAATGGACTTATAGATAAAAAGCTATAATAGCACGACATGATTTTTACATATTAATATAAAATAATAGAATATAAGTATATTGTAATGTCTAGCACAATTCTCCACAATTCTTCACCCTCTCATTTTCTTTTTTTTGCATATGTCGCGCATACATTTATATTATGCGCTAGCTCATAAGTTTCATTGATTAACAATTGCGTTTAACGCCAGAGAAAGCAAACGGCGAGTATCGTTATCGAGTATCTTTACTTAAAACTTTTATAGAATACTTTTGGTGTTAAATTTTTAAACGTTAAAAATAACAAAGAAGAGAAGACACTCTTATTACTTTCTGCTGATCACCGGTCGCAACAATCACGATAGAGTTCCAAAAAGCATGTCCCCGGCGATCAGGTGTCCGTGAGAAACCCTGCCTTGCCCTTTGCCTTCTCTCGCACATTAGTTATTTAAAATTATATGCAAGTTAGATTTAAAGAATATCATTAAATTTTCCTCTTGATAAACTTTAGAATTAACTTCTTTGATCGCGTCTTTTCGCTGCTTTCTATTTAGATTTAAACGTTGGGGAAATTTACCTTTATATTATAATCGATTCTACGATTTGTACTGTTCTTATCGTGTTGACATTTGATAATACAAGTATTCAATCTATAATATTTACATTACAAATTAAATTATATTATACGTATAATATTGCGTTTAAAAATAAATGTTATTTACTCTTCAGACTTTATAAATTATTTTATATATGTATATGTATACATATTTTTAAATAAGATGAGAAATTAGATAGGACAAATTTTATACAAGTGAATTTAAAAACTCAATCTTGGAACTACCGTGAAAGTTCATATGACATTATTATAATATACATATTATAGGAATCATGTCCACATATCCAATATTAGTCTATTACACTTTACATTTCCGCGTGCTTTCAGATTCAAACAGGCACCATGAAGTCAAGAATGAGTTTAATAACTATCATAATTATTATATTCTACGTGTTGAATGTCGTTGGACGATCATCAGCGGCGATACAAGAGGTATCTTCTTCATCTTTACATATTCCACGATTTCACCCGTTATTAAACAACTTGGAATTTAAAAAACCTCAGAAAAAGTCCTACATTGAAGAATATAAGAGACTACCCCTTTATAACTTTGGCATCGGGAAGCGGATGGATAATAATGAAGATAAAGTGAGTTATACATGAAATAAAACATTCTGTTCTTTTTATAGATCAACTCTTTGTTATGAAAAAGGATTTCTAATTATAAAAATGTTACAGAATCACTATATGATAACGTACTTATAAAAAAATTTGATATAGTGACTGTTGGGAAAATAAATTTGCTCAATTTATCACTTAAATTTTAATTGCTTATTATAATAAAGAATGTAAAAAAATTAGTTTTTTATTATAATAAAAATAATTAAAATTTTTTACTTGAAATAAGTCTTGGACATAAATCAAGTAAATTTTTAATCAAAATAAATCTATTAAAATAAATTGTTGTTATAATTGTGATTAATTAATCAGTTGACAAAAATTATATCCTGTTGATTAAAAATAAATTGTAATAATTGTAATAAATTGTATTAATTATTTTAGTTTTACTGATTTAAAACATTGATTGATATAATAAATAAAGTATTTTATTCACTAATCTATTTGTGATCTTTTCGATATATCAAACACATTTAAGCTAATAATTATTTAAATGCTAAATTATTTTGAAATATAATAAAAAACAATAATATTAATACATTTTTTAAAATTAATAGTCTTTAATTTATTTTAATAATTGAATAAATCAATAATAATTTTGTTTATTATTAATTTTAAATTAATTAGTTAAAACTAAATCGATAAATTATACAATTTTATTTGACAATTTATTTCATTAATTGATTATATTACTCCTTCCATCACAATTATGTACTTTTAAAATTTTATTTCAGTTAACAAATTACTCTATCGATGTCCAATACTGATTTTAAGTAAAATTAGAATTAAATATATTTTTATAATAAAATATAAATTGTGAAAGTTACCGCAATTGATAAAATTATAATATTGAAAATTCAGAATGTGTATAAAAGATTCAACTCTGGTCAATACAGCTTATTGAAAATCAATAATTAGGCGGAAACAAATATGAATGTATAATCTTGATTTTCTCCACAACGTTAAGTTAAATGTTCAAAATGTAATAAAAAGTATTGAAAACAAATCTGAAGGAGCTGTCTATTATTGTAAAAGTCAAGCTTCTAAAATTAAAATTATTATTGAGGAAAAGAGTTACTATTTATCTGTCGAATTAATTATCATTCAATTTGTGTCTTAGTATTTTGTTGTGTTTGACGTCTAGACTCTCTTTCTAATAATAATTTTAACTTTGGACCTTTGAATTTTGATATCCATAAATAATAGGTAGCTTCTTAACATTTAATTTTGGTATTTTTGGTATATTATTTTAATATGTTTTCAATCTAATAATTTAATTCTGAAACAACTCCATGTCTCATAGGCAATATATATTTTTATATTGATTAATTTTTGTAGCCTTACTATATTGTTACATTTTATATCTCTAAATATTGAAACTTTATATGCACAGAGAAACCAGCAATTCTCATTCGGCATCGGCAAACGTCTTCGAGACTTCAGGTTTGGTTTAGGAAAACGCAACGCATACCATCCCTTCAGTTTGGACTTTTTGGCTGATAACATAGAGGGATATCAATCACGCGACAACTCGAACGATTTTATGGGGAACAAACGTAGCCAGTACTTCGGTTTTGGACTAGGAAAACGAACCTGGAAGTTACCACCTGAAGAAATGACTGGAAAAAGACTGAACGATTCTGTAGTCCTGAAATTCTTGCTCGGTTTGGGCAAAGAACCGGATGAGGACAATGATTTAATTCAGTAAAGCGTTCTCGTCGAGGAGCACAAATTGTTATCTTGCTCAATCGCTTTTAATCCCTGGACGATACCAGAGGAAATATCTGATTTATTTATTTCCAAAAATATTTTGGCAAAATACAATAACAGCGGATAAATGATTGAAAAGACTGTACAATTTATTAATTGTTTGACGTTTCAAATTCTAGATGTCTAATATTTTAACAATATAAATCTATTATAAAATCGAGATTTTATGTTGTATAAATCAATAATTAATTGATGTACTTCATGATAAGACAGATAAATATTAAATTAAGTAGATATTCCTATTTTTGTTATAAATTATAAACTCGAGATTATCGAGATTAAATTCATTAAAATTACATATAATGCAGTTTTCTTGAATGTTTATGTCAATACCATCTCGTACCGTGTATGATTTCATTAATTGTCGAAAGCAAAACACACTGTCGACGGAAATTAAGAGCGATATCGAGATTTTCTTTTTATTTTCTAAAACTTGGTATAAAATTAGTGCGCCATCGACAATACTCCCTCCAATGTTTAAAAACAAAAACGCAAGAACGATCTATTTGAAGTAGAAAAATTCTCCGAATATTTCTTTTTAGACATAGCTGTGAATATTGAACAGTTTTGTCTATAAAATATTTGGAGAATTTTTCTACTTCAAATATATCTTTCCATTAAGGAAGTACTGAAGGTAATGTTCTAACACTGACAATGCCTTGAAAATTTTATAAATCGTAGCAATACATTTCCACTTGGACTTTTGGGCTCCATGTCAACGATACTATAAAGATATTATAAAGAAGCAGCATTGCCAATATTTTAAAACTTTGTTTATGAGTAAATAAAATACTCAGCAATATTTCTAAAAAAATTTTATATCAATTTACTAACTTGTTATTAAGATATCAATGATAAAACGACGCAAAATTCTGATGGGCTACATAATCACGCTTCGGCTTCTCGTAAATATTGTGTTAATGATATTTATTTAAGTATAGTATGGATTTTTAAGTACCATTTGATATCTGATATACATTAAATGTTATCAGAATGCGTCTTCTTTTATTTATTACAGTTGATTTCAGGTAAAATTCATGTCCAAAAAATTTTGCCGACGATCACAAAAATTGCAAAATATACAAATATATTCATTTGCAGTGTCAAATATCATGTTAACTGGCATTATTTAAGTCCTATACATGATACGAGCACATATGGTACACGTCTTAAGTTATAAAAAAATAAAATTTCATCAATTTTAAATTTAAGTAACTTTTGTCTGGGATTGTATAGCCAGAAGATTCAAGATACTTGCGTGTTCTTTTTTAAACATTTACAAGTGGAGAGAATGTTGTCGGAAGCAAACAAAGAAAAAAAAACACAATTTCTTGTATTGTATAAGTTTATTGTTGTCTGTTAGTTATATATCTCAACATTATTTAGCGCTTATATATATTAATGTCAAAATTAAATATTATTGATGTTACAATAAAATTAAATATTATTATGGTCAAAATAAATTTATATTAAATTTAATTATATTATTAATGTCAAAATATATTAATATTATATTCAATTAAAATTAAATATTAAATTATAGAAAATTAAATATTTTCTTTAACATTCCACATTTACAGAATATAGCAATCTAATTATCGGCAAAGATGACAAGAGAATTATTAACCGTTAAACACATAAGTGGGTCTAAGAAACCCCATATGAAATTTCAAATGCTTGCTGTGTGAAGATAGAATGAGATAGGAGGTTCAGACGAAGACGTAAAAAAAGTTTGAAATCTCCTCCTTAGATTGATATGGTTGATCAACCGTTTTGATAAACTAGAATTCGAACGGCACAGCAGCAAAGTTTTGTTAGGGTCAATGTAACTCATATAGTGTGTGTAAGTAAAACTTTTTTGTCAGTAATCTTATGTAAAAAAAAAAACTGGACAAAACATGTTTAAACAGGTCCGTTTGCGTATGTCTGTCTAAAATTAAAATACTATAATGTCGTGAAAAAGAGGATTGCGTAAGGTCTGAAATATATTATCAAACACATCAATTTTTAATTTTAGACACCTTGAGTTAATTAAAAATACCTCATATTCGCTTTGTTACGTAAGTATATTTTTTAATAGAAATGGTAGTGACATAACTTTTTTTTGAAAGTATGACTCTTTAAAACGCCGTATTGTAAAGTCTTTAAAAATTTTTTGTTGCAAAGATATAATTTAAAAAAAAAAAGTGAATTTTTAGACACCCAAAAATACCTCATATTCTCCTTGTTATATAATTATACTTTTTAAAAGGAATGACAATACTATAATTTTTTTTGAAAGTATGACTCTTTAAAACATCGTATTTGAAAGTCCTTAAAAGTTTTTTGTTACGGAGATATGATTTAAAAAAAAGTGGATTTTTAAACAATTTATTATTTTTGCTTAATAGTTTTTCTTTTATAACTTAACAATAAATCATTTTTTGGCAATGCCAATTATGAAGTCACATCTCTGAGAGTCTAAACTTTTATGTGAAAAAAGATTATTTAAAAATGTTGATTGGTACCAAAGTTATAATTTCTCAAAGTTGAAAAAGTCTCCCAGACTCGAAAATGTGTTTACGTATTTTACGAGATCGGTATGTTTAAGGGTTAAGTTAATTGCAGGTTTGGATTGCTATACACTGTAATTTAGCAAACAATTAGATAAACAATTTACTGTACAATAAATAAAAATTTTGTCCCGATGTGCTAAAAAGTTATATTCACCTAGCTGCGGCAATATTGTACTTATCTTTATTGTTCGACGGTTATATTTTTAATCGTTGTAGGAAAAGATGAAACTAATTGTACCAATGTTCTGAATGTCGTAATAAATCTGGGGAAGAGAGAAATAAAAAATAATATCGGTGTACAATAAAGTAGAAAAGAAAAGAGAAAATAACAGAAGAAATAGACGAAGCGGAAAAAGTAATAATAGGTGGAGACTTCAACGCAAGGGTTGCAGAAAGAGGAGGACTGTTATGGGACAGAGAAGAAGAGATATTCAAAAGACAAAACAATAAATAAACAAAAGGAAGATCTTTAATTTTAAAACGCCGTATTCATAAAGGAAATCCAGAAACATGGCCTAGGGATACTTAATAGAAGGAGAATGAACAAAGAAGCTCAGAGAAGATCAGTGATAGATTATGTAATATGTAATAATATAGAGGTACACAGTAAAAGATAAAATGTCCCAAAAAGTCACTCTAAATTTTAAAATAATTCAAAAGTTAAGTTAAAATAACTTATTTTAAGTTATTAAGAGTTATTTCAACTTAACTTTTGAGTTATTTTAATTTAAAATTTAGAGTAAACTTTCTGGGAAATACAAAAGTGTTAAATTAACATTTTATTTTTTACTGTGTATGGGAGAAAGTAAAACAGATGAGAATAAGAGAGAGAGCGGACTCGGGTCACATGCTTTAGGAAATAGAAATGAAGTAGAAATGCAGAGAGAAGAAGAAGTAGACAGGAAGAAAAGAAGCGTACAAATAGAAGACTGGTCGGAAAGAGGATGCAGTAAGTACGAGGAAAATCTGAAAAATAGGAAAAAAACAGAAGGTTTCTCCAAGCTAAATGGTATGAACTAAAAGAAAAGAAAATAAATAGGGCAATACCTAAAAAAACCATAATACAGAGGAAATTCAGGATAAGGCAAAAAAAAATGGTGCAGTGAATGTAGGGAAAGCAAGAAAAAGCTAAACAAGACTCTCAAAAAAATGAGCAAAGGAAAATAAATAGGAAAGAACACATGGAGAGCAAAAGAAAGCACAAAAAACTGCAAAGAAAAACAAAAAAGGGAGAGGTAAAAGGAGCAAAGGAAAATAATGCAGATCAAAGATAGGAATGAAATCTGGAAATACATTAAAAAGAAAAGAGGAAAAAAAGAATGGCCAGATAAAAGATAACAAAAGAGTAATGAAGAAAACACTACATGAATTTATTGGAAGGCAGAGAAACAAGAAGTACAAAAGAGGAAGTAGTTAGGCAAGAGAGGAGAGTGGTAGAAAAGGGAAGAATTGTGATTGCCACAGAAGAACTGAACAGAGCGAGGAAAAGTGAGCAGAATGAAAGCAGCGGGGAAAAATGGACTAAGAAATAAGGCATGGCTACTGGTAGATATAAATACAACAGAAAGGCTGAGAAAGATCTTGCAAAGGATAAATGATCAGGAAAAAATACCAAAGAGATGGAACGAAGATTGGATATGCCCAATTTTCAAGAAAGAAGAAACAAAACAAAAAAATATTGAAGAGTGACATTAATAGACACAATATACAAGATATAGGCAATGATACTTGAAAAAAAGCTAAGGAAAGAGGTAGAGAAACTGAAAATATTATCAGAGACGTAGGCGGAGTTCAAAAAAGAAAAAAGCGAAATGGATAACATATCCGCCTAAAAAATATTAAAAATGTAAAAAAAACGGCAAGTATACTTTTGTTACAATATAAACCCAAACCAAATCAAACCAAACCAAAATTGCAATAAATAAAACCAAATATAATATCATAAAAAAAGTAAAATTAAAAATATTCCAAGTATATTTATTACTGGGGTGAAGTATCGAGTGTACGTCTCATATATTTCTGGAGAAGTTTTTAACTATTTTTGGAAAATAGAAATGTCGCAACATAATTTTGTCATATATCATTGAATTCGTAATAAAATAAGCTTTATTTTGCTTATAAAAATTTTGAAAAAAACAGGTAAATGGAAAAAATGTAAAAAAATAAAAAAAAAATTTTTTTTTAATTACAGTTATAAAATACTCTTCAAGCCATTTAACTTTTAATTAGAATATTTTTCTCTATCTCTTATAGTTTCAACGATACACGCTTCGAAAGAAAAAAAACAATTTTCTTCAAAGGAGTGTTTCAGCTCCTAAAAGTGCATTAGGACACATATAAAAAAATACGTGTTCTTTATTTTTATCTGTATTACAACATATTAAAAGCTCATCTAAATCTGAGACGGACATTTCCGAAAGTTTCCTTGTAAGTGTTGTGTCCGGTGGCAGTCCTGGCACGTCACTAGGGTATGTCGGAATCTTTGCTGCGCCCAAGGGGTTAGGACTCGAAAAGGGCCGCGTTGACGGGTCAGAGATGGTAGACACTCTTGATTTCACAACGTTAATATATATATTTCTTTTAAATTGCCCTTTTACACTTAATGTATAATAAGATGTGTCGCTGGTATACTTGATTTCGTGGATGACCCTGTATATAGGTCTCTTCGCGTTATCTCCGGATTACGTTACCGGCTCGGTGTGTAAAACCCATCATACATAGAAGTCCGTAACGACGTAAAACGTAACCATAAAGGAATTGACTAATCACAATTAAGTATGCATTTAGTCCGTAGCCGTAGTATCTAAAAATTTTGGTTAAAATTATATACCTATCGACATTAACCCGTAATGGTTACACTTCTAAATAATAACATAATGGTCACACGGGGTCCAGTGAACCCCCCTGCACAAAATCAATCGCCATTTGCCAGCTTTTTGATATTTCGTCGCAAAAATTTTACTGAGCATATCTTGAGGTCTATTTTTTATCATCTAATAATTTTTTTTAATTAGAATTTAACATAGTCACAAAAAAATCGAAAATAGAAAAAACTGCAAAATTTGATTTTTTTTACAAAAATATTCATAAAATTTTTAATTTTTGAGATAATTCAACAAAAATTTAGGAGTATTTTTTCAAGAGAGTATACTTTCAAATAAAAATTAGTTTCATAGAAGGTTGTTTGATGTTGAATGATCTACCCTTAAGTTAAAAGAAGGACGCGTGGGGTCTTTTGGAATCCGTATGACCATTATGGGTTAAAATGTCCACAAGTGATAGTCACAAAAACACAGCTATACAGGTCGCACTCATGGACGTTCGGCCATTTTGTCTATGGCGTTCATGATGATATTCATGATATCGATGCCATGAGGTGCCAATGCGTCCGCGCATCGTTGCAAACCACAATACGTCGAAAAGTTTCAATGCCGAACAATTGATGGTTTATGCCCGCCGATTACGTGCCTATATCGGAAAATACGAAGCAAAGCTCTCTTTATAGAGCTCTCTTTAGATCTCAGTCACTTCACGTATACCATCGAAGTACTTCGTAGCCGTGAATCTCATGGCCGGAAATATCATTACTGTGAATTATTTTTAACAACAAGAGAAACTTGTCGTTATTACAATGATCTTTTGTTTTATCCAGTACCGCTTCCTTCGTTCGACCTAATACAGCAACTAATTTCGGCAATAATTCGGTGATGTTCAATAGCGATGATAGTTTTGAATTGCTGCGGTAAAGAATGACATGCGCGTTTGTGCCATCTGAAAAAAACGCACATATTATTCTTTGTCGCAGCAATTCAATTAATACCTATAAGATCACCATTCCACGGTGGGTTTGTCGACTACTCGAACAGCTCGCGTTCCTCCTTTAAAGCAGGAATGTCTGGATTTGGAGTATTAGAGTGTAAGCAACGGTAATTAAAACAAAGACGAATACCGATGGCTACTAATCCCAGGGTAGGAGTGATACTTGCATAGCAATTTGCATTTTAATACTCTAAATCCAGACATTGACTACTTTCATCGCGATTAACACCTTGGTGATCGAACATAATCCACTAGCCGATTCCGAGTGACCCATGTTAGATTTGACGGAGCCTATTAGTAAGGGAGTCTTCCGATCTTTGCAGAATAATTTGTCAATGGCAGTTATCTCCACTTTGTCTTAGGGATGTTCGATTCCGATTCGATTCTTTACAAGATCGATTTTTTTGGTTTAAAAATCGATTTTTTAAATCGAATTTCTGGTATTCGATTTTTTTGCAAATCGATTATTTACCCTAAGAATCGAAAAACCGATTCTTATTTTTAAAAATTATTTTTTTTTCTTTACCTATTGCCCTTAAAGCGTCGTCTAAAATAGAGACTGAAATTGAGGTTACGTATGATAGTCTGGACGCGGCCATGCTGTTATTTCTGAATTCAGTGTCCATTAAAGATTAGTAATTATAAAAATATTATATAATTTTATATTACAAATAAAAGATATAAAAGTACATAAAAGGAACGTATGTAAACAAAAAATGATATGAAAGCAACCTATACTTTAACAAATTTTTTTTTTTCAAAAACTTAATGCTTAATTACATAATTACCTGTTTTATTTATTGGTTAAAGTTTTAAAAATTAAAATCTTAGAACTAATAATAGTTAATTTAAAATTGATAAAACGTTAATAATTAATTAAATATTAATGTACGTTTTAAATATATATATAAATTTTTAGATCGATTTTTTAGATCGATTTTAGCAAGATCAATTCTTTGATTCCAATTTTTTTGCAGAATCGATTTTTATGATTCGATGCAAAATCGATTTAAGAATCGATTTTTATAAGAGAATCGAACATCCCTACTTTGTCTCCTACTTTAGTATCGGTACCATGAGTCTTTATGTAACTCACATCCGTGCAGAATAAATTGATGCATGACATCTATACCGAGGCAGAATTAATTTCTGTCTCGGTATAGATGTCACGCATCAATTTATTCATTTCATCATTGGGATACGTAATACCTTGGGATTTGTAGCCATCGGTATTTGTTTTTGTTCGAATTACCGTCGCGTACACTTGATGCGCATCTTTTGCTTTCTGCAAATATATCACTACGACCGCCTTAGCCCTCACGTAACCATTAGCCGAAACGTCGAATGCTTTGCACTAGCCACCCTGAAATAGTACATATATTTAAGGGGAAATTTGGTTTTTTAGGTAAAAAAAATCGATTTTTTTAACGGAATTTTTTAATTTAATATCTAAAGAATAGCTCCAGAAAATTTCATTTCAAAATTCGTAAAATTTCCAGAGTTATGAGTTAGTCTTAATTGACCCGAGCGCAGGTCTTGATGAATTCGATTATGAACCGCCACTACATGAAGATGTTTAGCCATAAATAAAGCTAAGTTTCAAATATTTATCATCAAGAGAATTGTTAGAAAGATGTTTGGGTGGTAAATCTCAAAATAATAATAAGAGTTTTTACTTTACCTGCGATTCGTGACTAAACACTTTCATTGTGAATCAAAAATAATTGAAATCGTGGATTATTTATCAACCAAAATTTTTAATGAAGGATTTTATGATGTCCTTAAAACTACGATAACGATAGGAAAAGTTATAGGAGAAAAAGGCAAAATATATTCCAAAGGAAAATCCATACCGGCTTGAAAGATTAGCGCAACGTAGCCTCGAGGCTACAAAAGAAGCTTGGACAAAATGTAGAAGCAAACAAATGGCTCAAATTTAATTCTACGAAGAAGAAAAAGGACTACTATATGGATCTGGAATAACTGAGTAACAGAAAAATCATGTAAGCACTTGATAAATTAACTTAAAACTTTAAACGCTGTTTTCTTGAAACAGCATTTTTGCGGATGGTGCATGATATTTTTGTAACCACTGAACCGATTACCTTCAAATTTGGCCTGCAGTAAAGTAACATTACTTTATCGTTTGATGAAACAGAATATTGATAGGTTACTATACATACTTTTTTTACATAATAAAAATGGACGAATTTTGATAGTAAAAACTATAGTTTTGATTTGAAAATGAATAATTTCCGCAATAATTTTTTTTTAAATTTTGGTTCATCAAACTGAAACTATATATGTATAAAGTAAACGCTATTTTATTTTTCTGTTTCAGATTACCTGAAAAATCAATATCGTGCACACCAGTAAATGAAGAATTTTGCGCAGCATGATATTCAATCATATATAACTTCTTTATTTATAATTAAAAATTAACAATAAAAAACGGTATGCTTTTAAAACATGGATAAAAACTAGGGCTGGCAATTTTCTTCGAAGGCTTTGACATTCGAAGCTTTGAAGATTCAAAACTTCAGTATTAAAATCTTCGAAGTTCGAGGTTAACTTCAAAGCTTCGAAGTTTCAAAAAATACGTTTGTGCTCTTCAAACTGAAATATCATTGTTAACGGCTATTCACTACCGTAAACATGAGTTTTCAACTGCGGGTAACATTGTTTTGCTACAACGGAACTGTCTTGTTTCTGAAAATATTTTGACAAATGTTTTTATTTTTCAAAATAAGTTTCTATTAGAGTAAGTCATATATTTTCATTAGATATAATTTCAATAAAGAAATATTTTTATATTTATTCTACTTCTTTAAAAATATTTTTTCACCATTCCTGAATTTTCTTTCAATGTTACGGTGCGATTAAAAACAAGCTAAAATATATTTTTTTAGAATATATGTTATACAATGCAAGTTTTTAAAACATGCTGTAATGTATTGTAATTGTACTAATCTTTTAATTTACACAAACGTATTTTTTAAAACTTCGAAAGATTGAAGTGAACTTCAAAGCTTTGAATTCTTTCAAAGCTTCGAATCTTCGAAGTAAGTCAAAAGTAACAGCACTAATAAAAACATAGTCTAAATTTTAAATTAATTAAATAGCTAGTTTCTGAAAAAAAATTCCTAAATTTTACTATTGTTTTGGTCAAAAAAACAGAATTCCCCTTTAATTTTAAATTTTGTAAAAAGTAATTTGGTTTTAATACGAGATTTAGTCCACCGACGATTGATGCATCGCACTCGCCAGCGTATTGCGCTTACAGCTTGATGTGTTGCATGTAAGAATGAGGAGCAAGCGGAATCTAACTAACTGAGAAAATATTTGAGCACCATTTTATATAATATACAAACCATTTATGGTCTCTGCATCTCGCATCCAGAATTTATCCGATTCCGAGAAAGAGATCGTGAGAGGATCACGTACCGGGGTATTTATGGGTATCTAGTCTATTTTCCACTAGATATTATACCGACGAATATCTCGGTACGCAATCTTTGCAAATCTGACTGATAGCCCGTAAAGGTCCGTTGGCCAAGGAGTATCTCATGGGAGGAATGGACATGGTCAGCAATGATGAGCGCTGACCATGTCCATTCCTCCCATAAGATACTCCATGGCAAGGCTGGACCGGTCTCTATACGTGCTTATTTTTGTGCACAGATAACTCTTAATTGTCTTTACAGATCAGAAAATCTTTTTACACAATTAAAGTAGTGACAAAAACATACCTCGCTATAATTAAATACAAAAAACAAAAGTTGATTAAAAAATTATAGTTTAATTATAGGCTTCAGCAGCCAACTCGTGACAATTCATACCCATAGGGGAAAGTAGGTATATTGCACGCACCTAAGGAAAATTTATTGCAGTAAAGTGATTTTTAAAGTTGAAATCGATACGAGTACAGAAATAAAAACTTTAAACTTTTTCTATCATTATGTATTGTCATATTGAACAATTTTTTATTTGGTAATGCTATATTCAGCAAAAAAAAGGCAAGTAGATAAACGAAAAAATTTCTCGGGCCTTGGGTAATTGTACGTGCGGTTGGATAAATGTACGCGGAGGAAAAATGAGGTTATAGTCCATTCTTTTAGCTGCACTACACTGCACTACACTGTACTAATGACACTATAGTTGATCTCACGTGATCTTACGCCTTTTAAGATGGATACGTAAAATTGTCTACTGCGGACTTGATTTGATAAAAAAAACAATTACTCAATGACTATTTAATGAAGTTTAATAAACAATAGCTCAAAAAACGCACGAAAAAACGTACTTTTGTTAGGTATAACAAGATTAAATAAATAAATTAAAAATACGGACTTATTTTCTGAATGCTGAAATCGCAACAAAAATCATGATTTTACTTTTTCTTATTTTTTCAATTAACTACGTTTTTAAATGTATAACGTTATATATTAAAAAAATACCTTCACACTACAAATATGGTCGTGATATAATCTGTATTCATCGAGAAGATGTCAAACCACGAAGCGTACAATTACTCAGTGCGTACAATAATCCTACTTTCCCCTATAAAAGTTTTAGACATTGTGTGTATGAAATAAATAGCTAGCGAGGTGTGAATTAAATCAAAGAACAATACGGTGCTTGCAAAATAATTTTAGAAGCTTCAGTATAAAAGATTTAAATGTATGAAAATCGTTTATGTAATTTTCACGTGTATTAGTGCAAACCCAGCCAGAAATGATTAGTCGAATTGACGTCGATTCGACGTTGATTCGACGTCGATGCGTCGATAAATGGTCGATGGTCGAAAACTAGTCGATATTTTTATCATTTTTTACTTTGTCATAAAAATTGTTTATTGAGTAATTGCAAATATTTTTGTAAAATTTCTATTAACTTTTATTCAATTTTACGTAGATCAACATAAATTGGAAGGCACAGTATATATTTTACTTTTTTATTACATTGTTTTTATGCACTAAAACGTTGAGATATCGGAATGCGATATGTGTTCTTTTGCATACACAATTAAATCAACATATAATCTGTATATAATCTTGATCTGCAAATTGTGTAGATATGCATACATTATTTGCATGATTTAACAACTTTTTAATAGCAATAAATGGATCTTAAAAATTGTTACATCTGTTATAAAAGAATGACACTCGAGAAAAATTTTTTTTATATATAATTATTATATAATTATGTACACTTATATGTAAAATATGTCCGTATATATAATTATATTATATGTAATTATATACAATTTTATATAATTATATGTATATTTATTTACATATACATAAATATACATAATACAAATATAAATTACATGTAAATATATATAATCATATATATTTATGTTTGGACATATTTTATATATAAAATATTTTTTCCCGGGCATTTACAATGAATATATCACTAATCTGCACTAACATTTTTCATACACATGTATATTTATAATAATTTTCATATCTTATAACATTTATAATTATTATAAGAATTCATCATATTTGAAATTTTTCTAAAGGAATTTTTAAATACCTTAAATATTGTCAAATTTTATAAGCTTTCTATGAAAATGTAAAATGAGAAATGTAGAAAAAAGATTTTTTTATTATTTTTTTATTATTATATTATTATTAAATATATTCTTGAAATGCGCCCACATTGATCATTATCGTGCAAACAAGGTTGATAAATTACGACTATTACTATTATCGAACGGCAGTGTATGGTAATATAAGTATGCATCACTTACGCTACGCTTTTAGACTTGGCGCAAATTGCAATTGTGTCTCTTGAATGGTTGCGTTTTACAGTTGAGTGAGCGATCACTGTTATTGGTGTATTCTTTAAGAGCTAAAGGTCTGTTTGAATATTTTACTATGTTGATTTGATTTTATGTTTTAATTGTGAAATAGTTTGTTCTAGTTAAATAATGTTTTTTTTTTTAATTTATATTATTATATTAGGTACATTATTTTTCACAAATGAAAGTAAAAGCCAAAGAAGAATTTAAAGTAAATGATAGTGAAGTATTGTATCCAGTTATAGTTGCAGCTATTAGTAATTCTCTTGCATGTAAATACAATTTTCGATGGCAAACAAAAGAGACCTTTTTGTTAATTATTGTTGTGGGAAGTGATTATAGGTGAATACATACTACTTTATAAATTTTATTTGTATTTTTTATAACAGTAGGAAAATACTTTGTCTTCAAATATTTCTTATTTGTGTCTAGTAATTTTACACAAAACATTTTATTTCTAGGCGCAATTCAACTTGTTATAATCTCATCTCTAGATATTCCCAGTGAGAAATGATGACAAAATCGACGTCAATTCGACATCGATTCGACATCGAAATCATCAAAATGATATTATTTCGATGTTGATTCGATAGGTCATTTCTTGCTGGAAATTAGTATTAATTCGACATCAAATCGACATCAAATCGACTTGTCGATGACTGATCGAAATTTAAGCCCATTTTTAAGTCAAATCGACTACACATTTCGACCGTTGATCGATCAGTGTTATCGACGTCGAATCGACGTTGATTCGACTAATCATTTCTGGCTAGGGATGTTTGTGTGCATATGCATAAAAGTCATTGCACTCTTTCATAAAATTTAATGTACATGACATTACAACACAAAGATTGAAAGTAAATCAATATACATATGTGTGGAATTTAATGTACATGTGTACAAAATTTAATATTCTGTGCATAAAATCTAATAAGTTTTCTATGAAATTTAATATACATACTCATAAACGTTTTAATAAAATTTAATGTGGTGTGCATCAAATTTAATGTTCATGTATATGACATTTCAACATAAAAGCGGAAAGTATATCAATGTACATGTGTATGAAATTTAATATTTTTTTGTATAATATCTAATAAATTTTACATAAAATTTAATATACATATTATGAATATTTTTATAAAATTTAATGTGGATACGCATAAAATTTATTGTTCATGTACATGACATTTCAACGGGAAGTATATGATTGTACATGCGTATAAAATTCAATATTCTGTATATAATATCTAATAAACTTTATATAAAATTTAATAATGCATGGACTACAATGTATATGCACGTTAAATTCAATGCAGAGATTATATACAGATTTTAATACGACCATGTAGATCAGGCTTATCCAAAATCTAGTTCGCGAGACAAAGCGCTATCCGTCACCTCGATAGAGAGAGATAGAGAAACAAAAAAGGACTCTTCGAATGTTTGCAGAGCTGAAAGTTTTATTCTTTTTTATTTATTTTTTGTCTCAGTATTATATCAAGATGACGAAAGAATGAAAACGTTTGGCTTTCGAGCTGAATTTAAGACTGGTCCGATCTAAACAGTCATATTAAATATAATAAATGATAATAAATTAGAATTTCTCATGATTTAATTCACGTTAACAAAATTAATACAAAATTATGTTTTTCAAAAGAAGGTAAAAAAGAAAGCGCCAAATGTGTGTGCGTGCGTGCGTGCGCTTTTAATCTTTATTTTTTGTACAAAGCCCAAGTGGTATTATTTTTGTTTTCTCATTAAAAAATCTTATTTCAACTTTAGTAGTATTTAAATAATAAAATTCTTGGGGAACCGCTCGTGTTTTTAAATAAACAAAAAGTATAATATTAAAAACGGTCAATTTTAACGAGCACAATTAAATAAGCAATTTTAGTTTACAGTAATATAATTTAGTTAAGTAATAATTAATTAGGGACGACGTTTTGGCTTTACTTAGCCTTCATCAGCCTATAAAGTATATGTAATAATTAAAAGTTTAATTTGTTTCAATTATCTGGAGATTACAATTTTTCCTACACTCTCTTTTTTTGAAAAACATCGTGTATCGCATACCGTCTATGACTATTTTGGATGGCGAACTGACAATCGTGACTCCAATGTTTGTGTGTGTGTGTGTGTGTGTGTGTGTGTGTGTGTGTGTGTGTGTGTGTGTGTGTGTGTGTGTGTGTGTGTGTGTGTGTGTGTGTGTGTGTGTGTGTATGTATGTCCAAGTGTTGAATCTTCTCAGCAGTACTGACCTTTTTCCCCTCCCTTTGCATCATGGGAATTTACGACATGATGAAAAATCACTCGCGGCTCCATATGCAAGTTATTTTTCAAACGTAGTGTTTGCCGCGTTTGTTCTCTATATGACGATGGAGTTTATTGTTTTATATAAGTCAAAATTTTTTCGTAAAATAAAGTAACTTACTTGGAAAAGTATTTTTGACGGTAACTTTATAAACGTTTGCCATCGTCATCGATCTTGTTGTTGAGACAGACGGAGCACAAGTGAGGCAGAACCGTTAAAGCAGGAGTCAATAACGTATCTTCGTATTATCTTTAAGCGAGTCGAGTAAACAAAAATAAGAATCATGAAGGAGATCTGTGTCATTCTGTGAGTTTAGTCCATTTGTTTGTTGTTTTATATGTATCATTTCGGAAATTAATCTTTTTTGGTAATTTTCTTCAGTGTCAAGAATTTTTATTTCCTTCCAATTGAAGGAGTGGTCAAAAAATATTCTATGGTTTGTTATGACTGAGTGTTTTGAAGGATCAAGTTTTATATTATTGATATGCTCTTTTGTTCTAGTCCTCAGTTGCCTCTTCGTCTGTCCCACATATGTGGCATCGCAGTCATTACAAAAAATCTTATAAACGACATTGCTACTGCCACTCTCCATTTTGTCTTTATGTACTTTTATGAAATTGTTGATTTTATTTGTGCATCTGTAGCCAATTGTAAATGTATTTTTGTCTAACAGGGATGTTGTTCTTTCGGAAATGTTTCGAATGTACGGAACGACCATGAATTTTTTTGTGTTCTCATCTTCTTTTTTTTGGTCTTGTTCATTTTTGTTTTTTATGATGGTGGGTGCCAGTTTTGTATTGAATAAATTTTTTATTCTTGTTCCAATGTGTTTGAAAATGAATTCCAGAGGGTATCCGTTTTTTTGAAGTAATCCGATAATTAGTTCTAAGTTTTTTTGTTGGAAAATGGGGTGAGAAAGCATTAGCGCTCTGTCCACCATGCTATAAATTGTTCCAATTTTATGGCAAGTAGGGTGGTGAGAAAAAAACGATAAATAGCGACCAGAAAAAGTTCTTTTGTGGTACCAATCAATAATGATTGTGTTGTCATGTATTTTTAATGAAAGGTCCAAAAAACTTAGGTTACGGTCCTGTTCGAATATTAATGATAATACAGTGAGGATCACATTGGAACTTTCTAGATTTATCGATCTGGAAACCAATCCAATGACCTCCACTAACAATAAATGGTTCGTCAATATTTCGAAGACGGAAATTCCCCCGAGTGTCTCGAACCTGTTGGCGGTAATTTTTGCCTTCCTCCAAACAAAAAAACCAGCATAACTGAGTTCATAAAAGACATTGAGAGCAATAGATGTATTCAAAAAGAAAGAGGAGAAATCCCCATTTCAGTCATTCCAGTGCTGCATAATTTTCTACACAACAATTCCAATTTAGATGAGGTAGAAAAGGAACTACTACGCATGAAAAGAGCCACTTCAGAATTTTGTAAATTGAATCCAAATGTTATATTTACACGGGCAGACAAAGGCAATATCACGGTAGCAATGGACAGACTGGATTACATCAACAATATGGAACAACTTCTCCATGATAAAGAAACATATTCGATAATCAAAAATAATCCCATAAAAAAAGTAGAAAAAGATCTAAATACTACATTAAAAAGATGGTACAACAAAGAATTTATCTTAAAACAATCATATTTCTCTCTCCACTCAAGTGATTCCACAATCCCAAAAGCTTATGGCCTTCCTAAGGTACAAAGAGAATTTTCCCTTCAGAACCATCGTCTCCTCGGTAAACACGGCTCTTTATCCGATTGCAAAATTCTTGCATAAGATTATCAGTATTACTTTACCCATTGATTCGAGACAAGTCTGTAACAGTTTCGATATCGCGAGGTCTCTATCAGGAATGAAAATTAGTGAAGAATATTGTTTAATATCTTTAGATGCGAAATCCTTGTTTACAAATATTCCTTTGGATTTGGCAATAGACGGTATTCGCAAGAGATGGTCGTTAATAGAGAATAATACAAAGATTCCATTAGATGAATTCGTATTCGCCTTAAAATTCATACTGTCTTCTACGTTCTTCACTTTTAATAGAGTTTTTTACAAACAGACTTTTGGCACACCAATGGGATCACCTCTATCACCTATTATAGCGAATATTGTGCTGTTGGATTTAGAGGAAAAAGCGTTAAAATCAATAAATTTAGAAATACCGTTCTACTATCGTTACGTCGACGACATTGCTATGGCAGCACCTACAAACTCACTTAATTTTATTCTTGAGACGTTCAACAGTTTTCATAACAGATTGCAATTCACTATTGAGTTAGAACAGGACCGTAACCTAAGTTTTTTGGACCTTTCATTAAAAATACATGACAACACAATCATTATTGATTGGTACCACAAAAGAACTTTTTCTGGTCGCTATTTATCGTTTTTTTCTCACCACCCTACTTGCCATAAAATTGGAACAATTTATAGCATGGTGGACAGAGCGCTAATGCTTTCTCACCCCATTTTCCAACAAAAAAACTTAGAACTAATTATCGGATTACTTCAAAAAAACGGATACCCTCTGGAATTCATTTTCAAACACATTGGAACAAGAATAAAAAATTTATTCAATACAAAACTGGCACCCACCATAAAAAACAAAACTGAACAAGACCAAAAAAAAGAAGATGAGAACACAAAAAAATTCATGGTCGTTCCGTACATTCGAAACATTTCCGAAAGAACAACATCCCTGTTAGACAAAAATACATTTACAATTGGCTACAGATGCACAAATAAAATCAACAATTTCATAAAAGTACATAAAGACAAAATGGAGAGTGGCAGTAGCAATGTCGTTTATAAGATTTTTTGTAATGACTGCGATGCCACATATGTGGGACAGACGAAGAGGCAACTGAGGACTAGAACAAAAGAGCATATCAATAATATAAAACTTGATCCTTCAAAACACTCAGTCATAACAAACCATAGAATATTTTTTGACCACTCCTTCAATTGGAAGGAAATAAAAATTCTTGACACTGAAGAAAATTACCAAAAAAGATTAATTTCCGAAATGATACATATAAAACAACAAACAAATGGACTAAACTCACAGAATGACACAGATCTCCTTCATGATTCTTATTTTTGTTTACTCGACTCGCTTAAAGATAATACGAAGATACGTTACTGACTCCTGCTTTAACGGTTCTGCCTCACTTGTGCTCCGTCTGTCTCAACAACAAGATCGATGACGATGGCAAACGTTTATAAAGTTACCGTCAAAAATACTTTTCCAAGTAAGTTACTTTATTTTACGAAAAAATTTTGACTTATATAAAACAATAAACTTCATCGTCATATAGAGAACAAACGCGGCAAACACTACGTTTGAAAAATAACTTGCATATGGAGCCGCGAGTGATTTTTCATCATGTCGTAAATTCCCATCATGCAAAGGGAGGGGAAAAAAAGTCAGTACTGCTGAGAAGATTCAACACTTGGACATACATATATACACACACACACACACACAAACATTGGAGTCACGATTGTCAGTTCGCCATCCAAAATAGTCATAGACGGTATGCGATACACGATATGTTTTTCAAAAAAAGAGAGTGTAGGGAAAATTGTAATCTCCAGATAATTGAAACAAATTAAACTTTTAATTATTACATATACTTTATAGGCTGATGAAGGCTAAGTAAAGCCAAAACGTCGTCCCTAATTAATTGTATTACTTAACTAAATTATATTACTGTAAACTAAAATTGCTTATTTAATTGTGCTCGTTAAAATTGACCGTTTTTAATATTATACTTTTTGTTTAGTAGTATTTGCTTAAAAATAAATAAAACTTTTAAATTGAGTAATCTAATTCAACTTAAGGCTCCTGACTCCTCAGCCGAGAACTCTACGCGTTGACGGTAACGACGTCGCAGAAAAATTAAAACTAATATACATGAAACGTGATAGATTTACGATGAAATGTTGTCGTGCATGTCATTTTGTTATTATGTGTTTCATTGTGAAAATATGACTTGTTTTGTATTTACCAAATTTGTAAAAATGGACCGTAAGTAAAGTTTCTTTAAATTTTATACATAAAAGTACATTTTTCACTCCTTTCAATAGCTATCCGTGTGTTTTCCTGTCTGAATAGGAGTCACTTTAAGTGCTTTTTACAACCATTTACTGACTGCAAGACGAAAAAAGGATAGTTGTGACCGATATTTAGAAGTGTTTCGAAGCCATCTAATTAGTCTGTTTTATCCAAATTGGCTTTATTTAGAAATGGCACGTTTGACAAAATTACGTGACCGTGTGTTTTCCTGTTTTAATAGCTTCACTTTACGTGCTTTTTACGACTATTTATTAACTGCAATACGAAAAACGGATAGTCGTGACCGATATTTAGAAGTGTTTTAAAGCTATCTACTTAGTCTGTTTTATCTAAATTGGCTTTATTTACAAATGGCATGTTTCACAAAATTACGTGTGATTTCACGCAATTTCTCGCTTCTGACGTCACGACTTCAATATGGCCGCGACGAGTACTCAGGAGCCTTAAATATGTATTTTTTCAAAAAAATCTATAAAATTTTTAAATTGCACCAATTTATAATTATAAAAGAAATATTTTATTACCTTTTTAAATAAATACTGTACTATTTTTAACAAATAAAATCCAAGCTGTATTCTCTTTATTTTTTAAATAAAATCTAAGTGGCTGTGTCTATAATTTTTTTTAACAAAACCCAAGGTATGCCATCTTTATATTCTTATTAAAAAATATTTTTGTTCTTTCCCAAGTAGATGTATTTAATTTTAAAAAGTTTTAATGTTAATGTAACAATAACTTGGCGCTGTTAGATAAAAAAAACAATGAGAAAATTGAAATAAAAAAGAATGCAATAAATGTAACAGCTTGTGACCGATGTAGCTTAGTATTAATTTTACATTTATATTATTATATTTAGACAACTCGCAGCATAATTAAAGTAAGTACGATATATTAGCTTTATTTGTTCAATTTGCCATGTAACTACTAAAAACAACAAGTAGGTGACATTGGATATTAGACCATGTTGAGTATATTTTCTTTACTTTTAATTTTACCTGAGATTTTTTGTGCGTATTGCAAATAAATTAAATTAAAGTTTGTTTCTTTTTAAGCAAATTGCAGGCAATAAAATGTTTTATTGCAACTTCTGCAATTTTGGAACTCCATATTTGAAAAAACACTTAGACCACCATATTTATCATAGAAACATTACTCATTTCTGTTATTGTGGCTATGATAAATGTAAGAAATGCTTCCAAAGTGGTACATATTTAAGAACACATTTACGTCAAACCCATGAATTACACTCAAAGAAGCATAAAAAATTTCTGTCTATAGCTTGTTCTGCTGATGAAAGAGAGAAATTTGTATGTACAATCAACATTTGCAAGAAAGAATTTGATAACTTTCATCTTCTTATAAAACATTTGAAAACGCACATTAATAAAAATCAACAAATCCACAGTCCGTTTCAAAATTGCAAAAGTAGGTATTCTGTGTTATCTTCTTTTACCAATCACATATCAAAAATCCATAAAAATCGGTAAAATCAAGCAGAAATACTGTTGAAAATCCTGTTGTTGAATCTGAAGAGTCATTAAACAATACACTTCTTGAAATTGATGATCAGCCTAATATGATAGTGCAACATGAACCTTGTAATGCCCAATACGATGCTAATGAATCAAATTTATTCCTAAAAAATGTTGGTCAATTTTACTTAAAACTAGAAAGTAAGTTACTACTTTCAGCATCAACAATTTAGTATATAGTTACTAAAATAAATAACATTTATAAAAAAGAACAAGAAATCGTTTAACAAAAATTACAAGAAACTTTTTTGGCTGAAAAAGTTTCATCTGATAAAATAAATTAAATTATCAAAAACGTTTTCAAATGTGATCCTTGGATTAAAAGTAATAACATTTTTAAAACAGATTATAAGAGAAAAAATTTTTATAAAAAAGAGTTTGATTACGTCGATCCAATCTTTATTGAAATCAATAAAGTAACAAAAAAATATTTTGTTTACGTGCCTGTGCAAAAAACGTTAAAAAAAATGTTTTCAAGGATAATAAATCGTTGCAAAATGTAATTGATCTTAGATTGCAACCTCAACACAATAAATTTTTACAAGATTTTACAGATAAAAAAGTTTTTAGAAGCAACTTATTTTTCAAAGATAATCCAGAAGCTTTATAAATAATTCTTTACCAAGAAGCATTTGAAGTCGTTAACCCAATAGAGCAAAGAAAAAACATAAATTATTGGCCATTTATATGAGTTTGGGTAACGTACCAGACAACTCTCGTAGTCACATTAACTTCATTAAACTTGTTGCTCTATGTAAAGAAGCAGATTTTAATAATAAAAGTGTTTATGGAAAAATAGTAGAAGATTTAAAAATTATTGAAAAGCAGAAATTGAAATTGATAGTAAATTTATTAAAGGCTGTCTTGTTTTTATCACTGGCGACAATTTAGACAGTCACGCATTGGAAGGTTTTGTTGAAAATTTCAGTACAGTACAATATTTTTGCAGATTTTATCATGTAACAAGAGAACAATTTAATTCTTCTAATGGTTCATGTAAAATATACGAATCAAGGAACATTGAATCATACAATAATGTTTTAGACAAGATTGGAAATAAAAATGATTTTTAAGGTATCAAATTCAATTCAGTTTTCAATCAATTAAGAAATTATCATGTCTGTGTATCAAGGTTATCTCCATGTACCATGTTTAGGACATGATTTATTTGAAGAAATTGTAGCCTTTGATTTGCAATTATATATTGTTTATTTAATTGATAATAAGTGGTTTAAAACAATTAAACAAGAGAATTGAGAACTTTAAATATTCGACAAAAGATCGACAAAATAAACCTTGTACAATAAGTGCTACGAACAAGAGAATATCTAGAGGTGCTTGCCGAATTTGGAACTTTCTTAGACTTTTGTCTCTTTTAATTGAAGACAAAATTGAAACAATTGATGAAGTGTGGGTTTGCATACTTCTACTCAGTGAAATCGTTGAAATCATTTGTTCTCCAATAATTCATAAATCTTGTTTACCTTATTTACAATTAATTATTTCTCAGTACATTTCAACAAGAGAAATGTTATTTCTTCAAGTTAAGTTGCGGCCAAAGCATCATTACCTGATTCATTATCCTGCACTCATTTTGCAGTTTGGCCTTCTAATAAAAGTGTGGACTATGCGTTTTGAAAGCAAGCGTTGTTTTTTTAAAAGAGCCATTCAATACATCCTTAATTTTATAAATGTACCAAAATCTCTCAGCATAAAACGTGAACTTTTACAGAGTTTAGTACGATTAGGAGCAGATATTAAAATCCAAACAGAATTCTATAAAGTAAGCAACTTTTACATCAAATTGTACAACAAAGATATATAGAAAATTATACAGAATGCTAGGTTACCTCAACTGATCCAGCAATGCAGCAGAGTTGTTGGTGTCGAATATAAACAAGGATATGCTTTAGTTTTATACCAAGATGGTTATTGATATAATATTGTCATAGGAAAAATATCCCTGTTTCTCTGTTGTGAAAAGAATATTTATATTTTACTTGAGATGATGAAAAATAAGTACATACCATACCTTCATGCTTATGAACTTGGCCGAATTAAATTATATAAATGTCGTACCCTACATGAAATGATATACTTCAAACCTGAGATGTATTGAGCCCAAACGAACACGCGGCACCATTGAGGGACTGAATTATTTAACTAGTCAAACACAAAAGTTGCACCAACACCTGAAATGTGCAACCGGTGTGTCTCAGCCGAAATCGCTATTAATTTCAAATCAATTTATACATTTTACACATTTTATCGGTAAAACAGGACTTCAGGATCCTCTTGAGTCTGAGCACAAAGCTTGTCGTAAATGTTCCGACAGTATTCTTTCTATTTTTCAGATCGCAAAATGCTATTATTCAAAGTAGAATCACCTGTTTACAAAAGAATCATGATAAAAGCAAATAATATATCCAAAATAATTGAAATTGCAATTAAAAAATTAAAACTTCCTAAAGACAATACTAACAAGGTAATTATTATAAGTTTTTATCATTATTTATAATGTATTTTTTCAATTAAAGTTATAGTTACTATTCAATTTTTGTGTGTTGTTGTTTACTTTATTATTCTTAAACTAGTGCAACGTAAATATGTTCAAATTAGTAAAAATTCTAAAATCTTTTTTTTTTTATAAAAACGTTTTTACGAATAGTATAGGTATCTTCTTTATTAGAATCGATGGATTTACAAATAAAAATTGCTTGCTTTTTTATATAAACAATCTATAAAGTAATTTTTTATATAAGAAACTTTATATCAGAAACTCCCCCCCTTCCCCCAAAAACGTTACATGTGTATTATTTACAAAAAATGAGTTACGTTTATCAACCTATTCATTATAAAAATATAATGTAATTGAATTTTTTTGTAGTTACTTGTACAAAACAATGGAACAGAGATAGATGATAATGATGTTACTAGAATATGCAGAATAATGTAAAGATACGATTGTTTTAACAATTTTAGATATAAACATGTCTTTGGACTATGATAAAAAAAATGAAGATAACTAAATGAATCTAGTTCAACGATGCAGAGAAATGACATTTCAGGTATACATTTCATTACTTTTTTCATTAAAAACTTGGTTTTTATTTATCATCAAACCTTAACTACCTTGTCTTATCCCGCTTTTTCCTATACACATTCAAGTTTTTTTTTTTTTTTTTTTTTTTTATTCATTTCAGATTCTAGTTCTATCAGTACACGTTCTATAGCATTAAGTTCATCAAATAGATCAAGTACAAAAGTAAAATCAGTCAATCTAGAAGACGGAGTATGGAGTAAATTATCGGAAAGAATAGTTGCTTGCGTAAGAGGAGATAAACTGTGTTTTTCAGATGAAAAAGCAGTTATTCAGAAAATCGTAGAATATATAATTGATACTCTCAAAAACACGACAAGAAGTAAAACACATGAAATTGCGAAAATTCTCTGCAATACTTATCCAAAAACTTTTACTGATATAATTGGTAACAATGGAATGTGGGGAAGTGGCTTAGAAACCATATGGTTTGAAATTTATAACGCCTTTCTTTATAAGATCAATTTAAAAAAATGTAAATCGCTTTCGAAAGCTACGAATTACGATAGTGACGATGCGGAGCAAAAAGAACGTCAGCAGCAAGCTACAACATCACGACGTCAAGACGAGTATGGCTGCGTTGAGTATGCACCTATTCTATTAGATGAAAATGCTGAAAGTGAAAATAAACGACGTACTTTATTAGAACTTTTCGCCCTTCACGAAATAAAACCACAATTAAGTTTCAAAATTAATGAAAGAAACGTATCCAACTCTTCGTGCCGTATTAAATGATAAAAACAAAAATTTAGAGATAATAACAGCTGAGTAGCGTTTTTTACAAGAAACCAATTGTTTCTTTCAACACTGTTCTCGATTGTTAGGGAAAAATGTTGTCCAAGTCTGGACAAATTCACTCAGTAACAAGACAAAATCCATATGGCAATATTTCAAACATTTACAGAAAAAGAAAGCAAATAAAATAAATGAGATTATAAACGACTGCAAAACAGCTGTTCAAATAAGGAAAGATAAAACACCAAAACTATTAGTATTATAATTTTTCGATTATTAATCTTTTATTTCAATGAAAAGGAAAATTTTCTTTTTGAACTAATTGGAGTAAGTATAAGTCATTAATAAAAAAGCTCAATAAAATGTTGAAATGTACATTAAAAAATAATAAACTAAAGTAAAATTAATATATTTAAAAATAAAATAATATATTTAAAAAATAATATTTATATATTAAAAAAAAATTTTTTTAACTATTAAATTATAGTATATATTGTTTTTTGAATAAATTTAAGCACTAAAATCTAGCTACGACTGTTGAAGACAAAGGCGTTCTCGTTTGTGTTTTTACCGGTCGAATATTTCTCTGTTAAAGTGTATTTTTATATTTTAGAATGACGTTGATGACGCTGATGTAATAAATGCTGCTGACACTGAGTATCCTGTGCTTATCATCAGAGGTATTTTTATTAAAAATAATAAATAATCTCTAAACAATAAATGCTTTACTTTACACCTTTAATCATAATTTTGAATTGTAATTTGCAGGAAAATCATTATACGACGAGAATGCAAAATGTACTGTCGTTATTGGTAAAAAAGTTTCAATTACTTCCACAAATTCTCTGGAAGGAATCTTGATAACTTTTCTCGCATACTACGTCTATGGATTTTGCTATCCACCTGAAATTGAAAAATCTCTAAAATTTATACAAAAGTAACTACAATTTATTATAATTTCTATATAAATATATATAACGTAAGTATACCTCATATAGCTTAGTACCCAATATGGCCTACTTATTTCTAAGTTTCTTGGTTATATGATGAATTGAACAAATAACACTGTGTCGTACAGGCTGTCAACGTGTTTGCAACAGTTGACAGCTCGGTTTTTGTATTTTGTTGTTGATAATAAAATCAAATTTTTTTATTGTCTTATGAGAATTTTTTTGAGTATGTTTCTCATGATCTAATATTTCGTAGGTAAGTCAGTACTTTTTATAATTATCAAGTGACAATTATTAATTTTTGCAGTTCATATTACTGTAAATCTATATTTATTATTATATTGTTACGTCCGCGGTTTGAGACCGGGGCGCAATTTTTGACTTTTATAACCGTTGTCACCAATTTGTTACGTCTGACATAACAATATATTTTATAAAAAAGTAATAGCGTTACTGTATCTTTTCCCATCGCTGTTAATATGTTAGTAAACTTATAAACTTATAAATGTATTAGTAGATGGTTTTTCAGTTAGAAAAATGATCAAATTTGACATATTTTACATTGTTTAAATATAATTATTAATATATTAATTTTTAATATATTATTATTGAACATTTTAGTTAAATTAATTAAATAAGCAATGCCAAAAGTATATAAATTTTGAATCAATATAAAAGTGAGGTTTAAACGTGTCGCAGGTGAAGAATGGTGAATGGGAGCCAATTTCCTGCGCGCGTGCGCTTTGCAATATATTTACAATTTTTTGTGAATTATTATAAAAGCGCAAAAAGTCACCAACTTAACTTCAAGTACACACTGAGAGGAATACTCTAATATCTCATTTTTATAATTTAAACGCGGTATGTCGTGGAATGATGAATCGACAGCAAGAACGGGATTGAAAACAGGATGTAACGCATATAAACTATGCTTACAGATATATATTTTAATATATTTTTGCGGTTTGCGTGCTAATTTCATGATAGATATAAATGACGAGATAAAAAAATTATGAATATATAATTTCATTTTGCAGTGTGTATTAAAATATTCGAAAATTTACAGAAAAATTATCGTTCTCTAATGCAATTTTTCATTGTCAAAGACGTATGAATAAAAAAAACTAATCGACAAATACACTTCAAACTTTCACAAATAATACTTTAATGTATATATTTGATACCAGTATACTTCATTAAGTGAAAATCCAAAATCGACTTTTGGTCACTTTTTCGAGTTTCTGACCCACTATGGGCTGGTGTGTGTTAGCAGCGTCAGTATTTCCAGCTAATTTTGGAACGTACCCCATATCAGCTATTAACTTTTGTTAATCTATAATTAACTAACTCAATATTTAGTTAAACGTATTAAACTAAATATTTTAGTTTTTCAACAAATTTTAATACTTCCCAGCAAACACAGAAAATAATAGTTATATAACTTGTGTGTGTCACGTTATATAACGAACCTTTACATTCTAGCAATATTATAGTTATGTAAAATTGAATTCTTGATATTACAACATCATAATTTATAACAGTCATATAACTGCCATTTATTAGGTTTATATAACAAACATTTTATTTTAATAATATAACTGTTATAAAACTGAAATTATTAATATGACTCCTGTATAACAAATATGATACAACTGTTATGTAACTGTTATTTTTCTTATGAGTGGGAAATTACAACTAACATGGACATTACATATAACGCGCATGTTATATTGCGTGTTACTTCCGATTTTATTCTATTAACATTGCTGTGCTTATGCAACTGTGTTTGCTGGGTTACCTTGTGAAAATGTTTCAGAAATTTTATGATGAATAAAAATTCTCAGAGTCAATTAAAACGTATTATTTTTATCGATTAATTTTAAGTTACAAAGGCTTGCATAAAAAATTGAATCACCGAGTTGGCAAACGTACTTAGCTGTTGCAATAAGTCCTATTCGCAAAACCGACATTTTGTCGGCGATTATCGCGAGACATTGATTAGGCCCGCCCATTCGCGTATTGCGCAACAGACATCCATCCACCGCTCGTTTTCGCACGCGTTGCATAATCACGCATGGCCCTCGTATCACTCATATACCACCCGGCTCGTATAGCGATATCGTCGAGTATCACGTATTTCGTTCACACTAGATATACTATTGTGATTTCAATTATATTTAACCTTTAAACGGCCGGCATTGGACCTATTATAATTCCCTTAGAAAATTCCCGAAATATTGTACTTATATCTTCGATACAACCTATATAATAGGGAGTCCTCCGTAGTGTCTATATTTAGACTTTTTAGACTTTTTAGATTAGTCTAAAGGTTAATGTTTCTTAATCTCACTCGCGAACTCTCGCGTTATGTGTTATCTCTCGCTTCACGTTTACTTTAGCGCGCGGCGCAACCGTGCCTCTTGATCACTAAGACGGTTGCTAACCGAATGATCAATGATGCTCGTTGTTACAATGCTGAACCTCCAGATTTCCCCTACCATGCGGTGGAAAATTTGAGACGGTTGCCAAGAGTGCGTTCCATTTCTCGCATCAAGGGCATAGATAGCAGCCAATGCACTGCGCGCATGGATAACGTTCCGTTTTGTTAATGCGTAGTATGCGTGTTTAGAAACAAAACGGTTAAATACGTTTGATGCAGTTTAATGATATGCGGCAAAATATCAAAATAATGGATAACAAAAGTGTAATAATTTTAATTGTTTTAAATAATAATAAAGAAATTGAAAACATTTATAATAGCAGTGATGATTCTGATAGCGATAATAAAAATGAAGAGTTTTGTTTAAATGAAGAATTACATTATATATTGTATCTCATTTCAATGCTTGATATTACGCGGGAAGAAATAATAACTTAAAAAAAAATTAAGTAATTATGTTAAAAGAGTTATTTCCGACTATCCAAAACCAGTATTAAAAGAACATTATAGGTGAGTAATAATTGAATAAATTAAGAAATAGAACAAAGTTACTTTTTAGTTTCTGCATTTTTATTTTAAGTTTTATTGATTTAACTATTGCAGAAAATTTTGATATGTAATGAAATGATACATTAATTTCACTAATAATTATTAATTTCAATTAAAATTACGATTGAAATTAGTAAATATAAAATTTTATAAAAGTAAATATAAAATTTCACTATTTCATTGCTTTTTCAACAGTTTTGTTGGTCACGAATAGCGTTCGCAGTTCATCATTTAATAATAATTGAAATTCTATAAGATCTCCCATTTACATTAACTGAAGATGAGCTGCGTTCAAAACGTGGTTAAACGTGTACAGGAGTACTATTGTCTACGAATTTAAATTTACAGTTTATGCGCAGGTGCGCACAGCTTGCGACAAGTTTTACTTCGAGTAGCTGATGCGCTCCTTATGTACTAGTGGTGGGGAGAATCTAGAGATTCCATGGGCTACCAATGCGCGCATTAGGGGTCGATTGTGTATCATGTAACTAAAGTGAAAATTACAAAAGTGAACAAATTTACTCGAGTTTATAATTTCATTAGTCAACACCTAGTAAATTTTGCCCACTTTTGTAATTTTCACTCTAGTTACATAATATATTATGTACAATCAACTCTTAGAAGAAAAAGGAACGATTGTCTAATCAGTTTATGCGCATTATGTGAGCAATGAAACGTACGTATAACAGTGGCTAACAAATGTTGCTAACCGAATGACTTTCGTTACTATGACACTGAGCGTCTCACAATCAACCACGATTTCCCCCACCACACGGTGAAAAATTTCGGCCATTTTATTCAGCCACGCCTTCGTGGCCGTTTGTTGCTAACTCCAACCACCGACGAGAGACTATTAAAGACCGTCAACCCTGGGTAAATTTTCGAGGCCGTCAGTAGGACCCCAGGGGCCCGGCGGTAATTGAAGAGCGATGACGTTATCGACTATATGATTGTTAATACAAATATTTGAGTAATACGTTATTAAAATCTTGATTTTTTTATTATACAAATACTTCATAAGCAAATATGCATACTTATATTTAATAATATCATTGTATATTGCTTTAAAATTGTAAGGGAAAGTAGGTAAATTGCACGCACCTAAGGGAAATTTATCGCAGTGAAGTGATTTTTAAAGTTGAAATCGATACGAGTACAGAAATAGAAACTTTAAACATTTTTTTATCATTATGTATTGTCATATTGAACAATTTTTTATTTGGTAATGCTATATTCAGCAAAAAGAAGCAAGTGGTTAAACGAAAAAATTTCTCGGGCCTTGGGTAATTGTACGTGCGGTTGGATAAATGGACGCGGAGGAAAAATGAGATTATAGCCCATTCTTTTAACTACACTACACTGCACTACACTGTACTAGTGGCACTATAGTTGATCTCACGTGGTCTCACGCCTTTCAAGATGGATGCGTAAAATTGTCGACGGCGAACTTGATTTGATAAAAAAACAATTACTTGATGACTATTTAATTAAATTTAATAAACAATAGCTCAAAGAACGCAGGAAAAAACGTACTTTTGTTAGGTATAACAAAATTAAATGACTAAAGTAAAAATACGGACTTATTGCCTTATTTTCTGAACGCCAAAATCGCAAGAAAAATCATGATTTTACTTTTTCTTATTTTTTCAATTAACTACGTTTTTAAATGATATAACGTATGGTTATATATTTAAAAAATGCCTTCAGCCTACAAATATCGTCGTGATATAATTTCTATTCATCGGGAAGGTGCCAAACCACGAAGCGTACAATTACCCAGTGCGTACAATAACCCTACTTTCCCCTAATTCTTTTTGATCAGTTATTATCTCTGTCGATAATCAAACTTGGATGTTAACATCAAAACTGCAATTTTTAATAAAAATCGAGAATTTTTGGGTTACAAATACATAAGCATATCTATGAAACTTCAAGATAACAATAAATTATAAAATTAGTACTGTATTGTCAGTTTATCATTAAAAATTTAACAGTCACACAAACTCCCGTAAGATTAGCGGTCTTTAATAGTCTCTCGTCGGTGCTCCAGCTAATCCGACCATTAATTCGGCCAAATGTATGTGAGTGAGAGAGAGAACCGTATGTTGAAATTTAAGACAGGCAACCTATTTTGAAAGTGGCGTCTTCGCTCGTCTTCGTCAGTACGTGACAGTCTGCCAGTTCTCTCTTCCATTCAGGGTATATTCCGAACGGTGTTAGTTAGGCTTATCTTTTTTCTAAAAGTTGGCAGTAGTGTAACGGAGAAGTGTTCCGTACCTGTAAAAATCATGGACTTAGGAATAAAAGGTGCATAATCTACAGCAGGCATGGCCCCGTGGGCGCCCACGAAGCATGCGAGGAGGAGAACATGCTCCCTCTTCGCACGGTTGCTTCTTCCCGTCTTTCCTTCTGACTCCGCAATCCACTCCATACGACCGCTCTCGATCCCTACTATGCTACAGTATGTGCACGTGACTCGCGCGTGTGGAAGGAGAAGCGGAGAAGCTCGAGATATAGTTTGTGGGCCATGCCTGATCTACAGGGAAGAGGCACGTTCGCGGCAGGGAGGCCGCTATGTTGGTTTCAAAGATCGCACACATTAAAATATATATGTGTGACATAAACAGTACAGAATAATAAAGTTTAAAATTTTGTTAATTTTTTACATTTAATTTTTTTTAAATTATTTAATAACATATAATACATTTAGCAATGTAATAAGCTAGTATAACAAACATATTAAATAATATTTTACATATAAAAACAAACTAAAAAATAAACTCTGATAAAATAAAAAATAATAATTTAAAATAATTTTTTTTGCTTTAAATAAATAAAATATCAATAAACACATACATCAATAGTATTAACAAAGAAAATATTTTTTTATATTAATAAAAATAAAATATTACATATTAATAAGATCAATATAATTTTTTACCTGTAGAAACTAATTTTATGTTTTGTTCTGAAATTTTATATTTTGTTTCAATACTTTCTGAAATTTATTTTTATATTTGTCTAAAGAATTTGTCGTGAAACATCCTGGTACTCTGCATTTTACCATTTTTATTTTTAAAGAGTGAATTAACGTTGATGAATAAGACAAATGAGTTCGAATGCCTGACCTAACTTTATGGCTGTCACACTAACACAGTGCAAACGAGATATCACTGACACATATCTATGTATAAGTTTTTTGAAACCAATATGGCGGAGAATGGTTCCTCCCACATGCCTCACAGAACATCCTCTTTTGCCTAAAGTAGGACTTTAAGCTCCGTCCCTCTATTCCTAAGTTCGTGGTAAAAATTAATACCTCTCAAGAACAAATATTTATATTTTCTTCTTTTGGAGTTGATGAAAAACTCTCGAAATTTCAAATAATTGAATCTCGTCAAGAGGGCTAATGAGAGTCAGCGCGGGTATAGGTGCGCAAATGTTTATTTCTTGTCGACGACAATTTTCGACGTGTTACTTTATATCTAATTACAATAATTCCGGACGTTTTGACTCATTTTGAGTCATCTTCAGCGCAATATATATATAAAAATTAAAAATAAAATCTCCTCATCAGTCAGCGGCGGTGACGCGATGTCCTCCCGTTTTGCTGACTGATGAAGAGATTTTATTTTTAATTTATATATATATATTGCGCTGAAGATGACTCAAAATGAGTCGAAACGTCCGAAATTATTGTAATTAGATATAAAGTAATACGTCGAAAATTGTCGTCGACAAGAAATAAACATTTGCGCACCTATACCCGCGCTGACTCTCATTAGCCCTCTTGACGAGATTCAATTATTTTCTTCTTTTCTAATAAAATATGTAAATATGAATCGAAACAAAGCGATAATACTTGATATGGTTTTTACAAGTTCTAGTTCAAGTGAGAGTAATAACGAAAATATAGAAATTTTTCTTAACAAATTATAATAAATATCATAAATATCATTTGATATATAAAGTTGTATAGTATTGGAATTTTGTGATAATTTTAATATTTTTTTATCATATGTTTCAGTTTTTGTAGATTTACTTTTATTAAATAATTCAGGATATTTTTGTTTTTGCATAATTAAAAATTTTTCTACGTATGACGGATCTGAAAAGTTAAAAATTATGACAAAAATTTTGTTTTTGTAATAATTTATTACAATATTTACCACTACGAGTTATATCATTAATATCTTTTAGCACCAAACAATTGTAAATTTCATTATCATCTTGTATCTCTAAAAAATACATTTTTGACATCTTTTTCTGGTTTAACACACGTCTACGATTTATTACTATGTTGCAGGTCACTGCAAGTTAAACGATGAGTGCGGAACACTTCTCTGTTTAGTTACATAATTGCCAACTTTTAGAAAAAAAATAAGCCAAATTAATACCGTTCGAAATATATCCTCAACATTAGTATTGTTCGTTTTGTCTCTCGAAAACTGCTCGGAGTCACTCCGAGCAATCTTGATAGTGTTCTTTTAGACGGAAGTTATATAGAGAGCAATTGGAGTAAAAACTTAGTTCTGTTTTATTACCTACTGTTAGAGCAGTTAAGAACTATTCAGGTTTATTCAGAGTTTCTCTGTAATGCTCACTCGCAAAATGACAGTTCAAGGCGGTTCCATTTGGGTTACACAATAGACAACTCGCGTGTTTTGAAAAACGTAACACGAAAATGCAAAACGAAATAAGATGGACATGACCTGCAAGAAGACATTGACTTGACAAAACATATGTTAAAGTAAAATAAAATCAAGAAATGTCGCATAACAGGATGTATAGCTCTGCAAATAAAAATTTTTCTCATAATTTTTATACAAATTGGAACATTTTTCAGAAATACTCAAAAAATTTACATCGTCTTTCAGAATTTTTTATAAATTTAAATTTTGAAATTTCTCATCCTATAATTTCAAAAAATACTTTTAACTCTGATATTTTATAACATTTTGTTAAAAATTAGAACAAAAAATCTTTAGAAAATTTTTAGAATATTTTATAAATTATACGTATAGTATATATAAATAACTCTGAGAAATGATATAAACTTTCTAGTATTTCTGAAAAGTGTTCTAATTTGTATAAAAAATTTTAGTAAGTTATAGAACTATACAAATATTCTGAACAATTATATAAAAAATTTTTGAGAAAAATTTTCACCAGAGAGGTTATATTTGGTCAGATTAGATTATACTATCGTGTTCTTTTTACAGCCGCCAGAGTAGGCCTGAGTTCACTTCAGAGTCGTTCAGAGCAATATCAGTAGTTCACTTCCTATTCTACGATCCACTCCCGGAATTCCTCTGTCTTAAGATTGTTTTGCTTCATTCCATTCTTCGTTATCGTTCCATTCTTCTGTTATTAAATTTGTTTCCGGAATGTCAAATAAATTTTCAAAATCCAGAATCTCTGCTTCTTCTACTTCTAAATCATTTTTATACATATCTTGTAATATATTTCCTACTCAGTGAGAAATGACAGGTTGAAAAGACGTTTATTCGACGTCAATGTCGTTGATGGTTGATATTAAGGCGATGCTAGACGTTTAGCATCGCCTTAATATCAACCATCAATGGCATTGGCGTCGAATAGACGTCTTTTCAACTTATCATCTCTATTGTCGTCCAAATCATATTTCTTGCAAGACTTATTCATAAAATGCCCAAAACTTTTTAATTGCGATTTTCTCGAAAATGCTTGAAAGCAATGTTATTTGTATTTTTGTACATAATACTCAAAATAAGTAAAATTAATTACTGACTAATTTAATACTGCCAAAATTAAATTTCTGTAAAAGCATTCTTATAGAAATTCCATTATTGATCTTACTATTTCTGGTTAACTTAATTAATCGATCGATTAAATTCAAGAATTGTCAACTGTAAAACATAAAACTCATTAACTATTATATTTTATTTTTCTTGTTCACTTTCGATACATTATAAATTATTTATGTAAATACATATAATATTTTTATTTAATAATGAAGTTATACATTTAATTATAATTATATTAAGAAATTAAATAAGGGATCGATGATCAGTTTTCAATTTTGTAGTTTACAATTATTAAATTGGTGCAGCTATTCCATCAAATATATTTTTTAAAATGTGAGCGCGTTACACAACATCTCGAGGTCTGTTCTTTTCAATTGAACCTTTTACATGTGCAAAGCTAAAAGAACGGACTTCGAGACCGTTGAGCAAGCGCGCTGAGCCGGCCTACATGCGCGCTATCTCCCTATCATTTGTTTTCCGATGTTAGCGGAATTTTAGTGCAGATTGTTTTACGATACGTAAAGGTGTTGTTGGTGTTGCGTGTGTTGTGTTGCTTCCCATTGTTCCCATTTAGCAAGAACGGTTGTGGCGAAGATAAAGTTGGACAGTCATGTAAGTATTATATTTTTGGCTTTATCTATATGTATATACAATAAAGAAGTTTTTTATATTAACACTCTGTAAACACGACAAAAATGCCCAGTATATTTTTTCCTTTGAAATACTATGAACATCGTGATATACAACAGTTTTTATAACCTTTTTTTTAAAAAGTTAGACTTTCGGTGATATTCTTAAAACGTTGAATTTAGATCGCGCTTGTTCTTTATCACTTTATCAAGCATGCATGCGTGCGTGTACAATACATGCGTACGTGTGCACGCATGCATGCTGCGTATGCGTACGTGTGCATGCGTATGCGTGCGTATGCATGAGTGCGTGAATGTCTGACTATATTCCGTTTCACGTATATGATGTGCATGATGTATTTTAGATTGTAATCGGAAGCCTGTTCCCGATTCTGATAATGTACACAAAAATCTAAGGGACCAACCTTTAATTAATAAAAAGAATCTGACGTCTTCTACTAATTTCATTGATGTGGATAAGATATCTACTCAACAAGACTTTTCTTCAAAGAACGTAATATCAACTGATAATGCTAAAGTTAAGAATTTAGCTGTATTTGAAAAAGTTAAATCTAAACTTGATACAAGAAAAGAAAGAAGTGATAACAAACAAAAAAAGTCTTCGTCTCATAGTAATTTTCAAGAGGTTTCAAATTATTTTGAAGAGACCAACGTGGGGCATTTTTCTTCTACAAATATTCCGAAACAAGTTTGCTCTTCTGAGAAATCTATTACAGCAGAGACTTCTCCTTTTAAAATATCAGTAGAAAAGGAAATGCAAGATACAAGAAAGAGGCAAAATAATGTTTCAATCATACAACAATCTTATTCTAGTAACTCATCTGAATTGGCAGATGAGTTTGATGCAGATTCAATACAAACGAAGAAATTCCAGCAAAGATTTGATTCAGAAGGAACTTCTGACATCCCTGATTCTCCCAAAAACTTAATGTCTACGGAGTCATCTAACACAGAATTAAACTCAGATTGTACTACAGAAGTTGTAAGAAAAAGAAAAGAGTACAAAAAAACTTCACTTCCATCTTTAGAAAGACATTCTGTGAATTTAGGTATTATTAACAAAAAAATAATCTTGATTAACTTTTATATCATAAATATTCGATCTATAATTAGTCTTCCTTTCTCTAAAAGTACATTATATTTACAGATTTTGACCAAGATATAAAAACAATTCTAAACAATATATATCTTAGAATGGACAAAATCAGCAGCAAGCTTGATGTATCAATAATAAATCAAACAAAATTAATGACTTTCCTTTTGCCTCATGAGAAAAAAATAAATAGACCCAATAATTTACCTGCCTTACCTCTACAATCTATAAATGATCTTCGAAAATTTGAGAAATACTTGAGAGAGCCAGAAAATATGTCAGCTACGGTAAATTATATTGACATATACATAATGATTATATATACACTCAGTATTTAAAAAAATTGTGTTCTCTTTTCTTATTATACGTTTTAAAATACTTTTAATTTCACAGTATATCCAGCGTCATCGATTCTGTCCCTCAGAAAATTTTCCAAACTGAGAAGTCACTATCTTAAATTTCTACATACAGTTTATGATTAACATAACGACCAATAAGCTATAGTCGTTACATTAATCATGAACTGCGAGTATGTAGAAAGATGGTGACTTCTCAGTTTGGAAAACTTCCCGAGCGACAGAATCGATGACCGTGGATGTACCTTTTTTGTATTATTTATTCTATTTATGATTATGATCGTAGCTCTTTCTGTATTCTGTTTTTTTCTAAATTATATCCTTAGACCTTTATTCTTATATTTTTATAGATTAAATATATTAGTTTTTATGGAAGTGATCCAGATGAAACAAAAGCAACGATGAATGTGATGAAAAAATTAATGTACAACTGTTTGGCAAAAAACATAAATTTTAAAGGTCTTGATCCCAATTCATCAAAAATTCCTCTTGAACAATGTCATATGTGGGACCTAATTCAAGGTAAATTTTTATATTCTTCTGCACGTTGATTACAGATATTTTTAGAAATAATTCCACGATAATATAAATTTTCATTTCAGGTGTTGTGATGTGTAATAAAAAAAAAAAATTGTGACATTAATAAACTGAAGAGAGCATGTCAAAATTGGTTGAAGCAAGCTCCACATCGGAAGCAAGAAATTGCATATATTCCTGTTAAGACTCCTGACGCCTCACCGAGAACTCCGTATTGACGGTAGTAACGTTTCGTCGCGGACAAAATTAGAGCTATAGTAGAAACGTGACAGATTGACGACGAAATGTTGTGTATGTCATTCCATTATTATATATTCCATTGTGAAAATTTGACTTATCTCATATTTACCAAATTTGTAAGAATGGACCGCAAGTAAAGTTTCTTTGAAGTAATACATAAAAGCATATTTCACTCCTTTCAATATCCATGTGTTTTCCTGTTTGAATAGGCATCACTTTACGTACTTTTAACGACTATTTACTGACAGGCGGAAAAAGGATAGTCAAGACCCATTTTTACAAGTGTTTTAAAGCGATTTTGTTATTCTATTTTATTCAAATTCTATTTATAAATGCCACGTCGGAAATTTTAGTTCAACTGTGTGTTTTCTTGTCTGAATGGTTTCATTTTATGTGCTTTTTACGACTATTTACTGACTATTGGGCGGAAAAAGATTAGTCAAGATTCATTTTTACAAGTTTTTTAAAGCTGTATATTAATAGAAACGAATGTAAATAAACGTTATTAAAACTACGTTTATACGTCACCATTAATCGAGTTTAATAACATCGGTAGTTATAAAACTGGTTAATTACAAGTATTCATCTGAAGAATGGAATGACTGTAATTGGTCAGTTTCATAACTACGAGTGTTGCTAAACCCAATTAATGATGACGTGTAAACGTAGTAGACGTTTAAATACGCTTATAAGACGTTTCTAAGGCGTCTACATAAATGTCTAATAGTCGTTTAATAAACGTTTATTGAACGTCTTTAAGACGTCTACATAAATGTCAAATAGTTGTTTAATAAACGTTTATTGAACGTCTTTAAGACGTCTAATAGTGGTCTAATTTAGAAGACACAAAAACGTCTAATAGACCAAATTTTAGACGTCTATATCAACTGGTTTTTTAGACGTTGATTTGACGTTTTTTCAACCTGTCATTTCTCACTGGGTATCCTCTTTTTCACTTCTATTTCCGTTTTTGTAGTAGGAGTTTGAGGCATATTTAAAAATAAAGTACTCATTAGCAGCAATATTATGTTTCTCGGATTGAATTGCATTTTACCTAAAAATAAACATATACACATTTATATGTTTAAAGTAAAACTATTGTAATAATTATATTTAAAAGGTAGCTACGCGCTCTATTTTCTTGCTTGATATTTATATTGTTAGAGCGGAGGATCACTTCTTAATAACTTCATTAGGCTTCTCCTAATTACTTTGTAATTTAAGAGCTGTGCCACGTATTCTTTGAGAATTACACAACCAAACACTCTGACCAGATTCGAAACATAATCGCCTATCTCTTTGATCATACCATAACTTACACTTTTGAGATTTTAACTCCAACCGTTGTCTTATAACGTCATAAATTAAAGCTAATCAAGCATATCACAACAAAGTTTTGATCGCCGTCTACAAGTTGCAAAGTTACAGAATGCAAATTAAATACACATGTTCTTTTATTATATTAATGTTAATAAAGAATGGAATTATCATTGCAATTATTATTATTATATACAGGGTGTTCCAAAAATACGTGGAAAATCTTCAGGGGCATATTCCTTGCGTCAAAACAAGACAAAAAGTTCCTATAATTATGTGTCCGCAAATGCGCTATTTCCGAGATACAGGGCGTCGAAGATGAAATATAAGAACGGCTAAAAAAAGAGCCACTCAGACAATAATAACATGTTTACTCACTGTAGGGTAATTTTACCTACTGTGAGTATCTCTTATTTAGTTTATGTTAGTCTGTCTGGCTGTCCATTTGTATTTGTTTAAAAAATAGAACGTTACACTAACAAAGAAATGACTGATATGCACATAATGTATACACGTGCATTCGAAAGCTGCTTACAAGCCCGGAGATTGTACCAGGAAACTTTTCCATATCGTCGTCTTCCAATAAAACATTTGCAAACCTTGATCACAGATTAAAAGAAACATGTATGTTATTATTTACTAATAAGTACTTCACATAAAAATCAAATACTTACTATTAGGCAGATTTGAACCTGCAACAATTAACCGAAGTCGACCTGTGAAATAATTTAAATTTTTTGTACTAATTAATAATAAACATATTATATCACATTTTGTGAATTTTACCTTTGACGCCCTGTATCTCGAAAATGGTGCATTTGCGGACACATGGTTATTGAAACTTTTTGTCTTGTTTTGAAGCGAGGAATATGCCCCCAAAGATTTTCCACGTATTTTTGGAAAACCCTGTAGTTTTGAAGATAAGTTTACAATACAATGTGAGTTTAGAATCTAATTTTCAATTTTCAATTTCTTGGTTCAAATATGACGAAATTCTTTGAATATCTAAAACTAAACAAAAAAACCATCTCAAGACTTTCCTCCAGATTGCGTTTCACGCTTGGTGTTCGTGGCAAACACAATTGCCACGATCTTCAGGTAAAAAATTTAATTTAGCCAGACGTGTAACTTCCAAATATTAGTCATAGAAATGTCTAGCATTTGGTAGTCATAAATTTTCGAACCCGTTCAATCTACAACGGTTCAGAAGTGAAATTGTTAGCCCAAAGATTTCAAAAAGAAGATCTCACTTGACTACGGCCGCGAGCATATTACTGTCACGTATTAATATAAATATTTTATTGCTAAATAAGTAAAATTATATATGTTAATCAATCGTTTCTTTCGTTAATCTTTCCGCTCCATCACCATCTCGCTTCCAAACTTCAACATGAACATAAACATGTGCTTTGCATTTATTTAATACATCTTCTCTTAGCTTTCCTAATTTTATTTCCTTTTCTTGTATATTTGTTCTTCAAAAATATTCATCAACCAAGGATAATGAGAAAGAAAAACGGAAAGGAGAAATAAAAATTTTATGAAAATATGCAATTATTTATTCATGACTTCTCACTGCTATTTTCCTTCTCTCAACTGAACACTCAGAAATAAAATCTCTCTTTTGTGTTTAGATTAAAACTTAAAAAAGAAATATTCAAAGGACAAATTACATGAGCCAAAAAGCCGCAACTGTTGATAGTGTCAAATATGTAATAACAATAATAAAATTATTCATATTCGTGTTGATAAAACTGTATTAAGTAAAACATGCGTTTCGACCTTTTAAAAAAAAAAAAAACGAGAAAGCTTACTTGCTATAATTCTTGCAGTGTATCATACAGTATGGTTAAGGCACGAATCTTTTACGCAGATAATATGATATCGTAATTTCTTTCAAGAGTCTGTTATCTCCGTACTTATTAACGAATCCATATCCAAGTTGGCCAAGGTATTAATGGGATTAATTGAATCATGCCTAAGACATTGGCAACGATTGCGATAAGATTGGTCTTGTTGCCATCGTCGGATTTATATTTTTCAGCTAATACCAAAAAAGCCACCAGATGCGGCTGTTGAAAGAATATATTCATTGTTGCAAGACAATTCAATATGTTTTGTGGTACAGTACCGCCCATCTCAGCGTCGTTACCTCCCATCATTTCTGAAGAAATAACAATGTCATAAGAAAATTGTGTTAATATAAAATTAATAAATTTAGAACAATATTAAAATATGCACTACGTATCATTATTATTTGATAAATCATACCTTTTAGAAAGGGTAGTATAAAAGTTGAGTTTACGAGAGAAAAAGCAAAGAAAAGGCAAATTGAAAAGTTTGGAAACAATTCATTCAAGAATTTAATTAAAAAAGAGAAGATTTGCATTTTTTCGAAAGGTTTCGAAAGGTTTGAAAACTCGTGTTTACGATAATGAATAGTCGTCAACAGTAATATCTCAGTTCGCAGGTTACAAACGTATTTTTCAAAACTTTGAAGCTTCAAAGTTAACTTTAAACTTCAAAGCTTTGAAGCTTGAAGTACTTTTGAAGCTTCGAAGTCAACTTCGAACTTCAAAGATTTTAATACCGAAGTTCGAATCTTCGAAACTTTGAATTTTGAATGCCAAAGTCTTCGAAGCAAGTCACCAGCCCTACTCTACTCTCACAAGATCGTCGCTCTTCGATGCGATATATACGTTTCTTGAGATTAAGCTGCATTTATTTGACGTATTTATTTGACGAATTTATTTGACGAAGCACCACTATAAAACTTGCGACCGTATTGCTTTCTTTATCACTGAATTTGTAAGTTTTTCTGTTTTTATTTTTAACTTTTTTTGTAACTTTTTGTTATTTACAATCTTTATACTTACAGTTAAATAATTTGCAGACACTGAAGATGACTCAAATCAGGGTCGAAACGTTTGTTAATTGTATAAATCAATAAATTGGAATCTGTACACGACCATCCGGTGTTGGCTCTTATTGGCACTTTGAGAATTGTTGACTTTGATCTTCGGAGTTTTGACTTTCGTGATTATAAATATATAGTAATAATATAATAAAATAATCCCCAAAAAATCAAGCAAATACATTATGTAAAGTTCAAAAGAAAGAGAAAGACAGAGAAAGTTACAGCAAAAAATATACAAATACACTATTAAAAATAGTACACTAAAAAGAGTTGCGTTCGGACCGCCGTGGCAATCGGATGTGCGGAGAATCAGCTAGCAATCCAGCTTTGAGAGTTAGCAAGGGCAGTGTAAAGAGTGGGAGAGAGTTAGAGAGAGAGAGAGAGAGAGAGAGAGAAAGAGAGAGAGAGAGAGAGAGAGAGAGAGAGTGCGAGATAGTAGGGTGCTTTTACAAATTAACATCTGATTAGTATAAATCAAGGGATGGAAAACGTTCCCCTGGTCGGACGGGGGAAAGATTTACTCCATATGATAAAGAGACCGATAAATTAAACAAAGGTAAAAGTAGAAAACGTTTAACATCTTTAAGTAGAAAAGTGATTGAGATTATGGACGAAGAAGTAAACGCATCTGATTCAGATGAAAAGCAATCAGAGCCGAAATCACGACTGCAATGAGAAAATATCGATTCAGCCAAGAAAGTCATCTTAGGTGAGGACCAGCAAGAAATTTCAGTTATGGAATGTTCAAATGACGGAATATTCAAATAACAGTACCGGTCAATCACAATGCGAGAGAACATCAGTACAGAGCGGTTCGAATGGGAAGACAAATAAGGGTATCGTTACCAGGGGTGCGTTACCCACCAGGGGTAACGCCCGCAACGCTTGCAAACCAGTTCCACATAACGACTGCAATCGTTATGGTCGCGACCGAAACGTCATAGATGACGTCATTAATCGCGACCGCGCCGCATCGAGCCCACAACGCTCACGATTCATACATGAGTCCATGCGGTCGTTTTGTTGTTTGCGCGCTATCTTTGATTTTATTCGGCAGTGAAATGGCTACAGAGAAAGTTTCATTTTATAATCCTTTCAACGACACATTAATAGAATTGAACTTGTCATCAGAAGATGCTGTTCGTGCTTGTAAAGGTAACCTCATGTTGCTTATAAACAGCTTGTATAACAATCGATGCCTTTTATGAGGTTAACCTTCTCATTAAAATTAATGTTTTTTTGGTTATAATTCATTTAACGCTACAAATGTTTTTAATTGTTCTTTTTCTTATTTTAAATGAAAAGGAAAGAAGAAAAACGCTTCAAAGCCATTTGTAGTGTCAAGTGAATTACAACCTTTATAGGAAATTATTAATGACACAGACTATATTTTAATGTTAACTAACGTTAACTTTGTTTTTTTAATATTCTTTTCTTAGACTTAGTATTTGCAACATCCTTGATGAATGCTGCTCTTCAAGAACAGCAATCATGCCAATTAACAGCGGTCAATCTAATGGCTACAAATTGGCATAATGCATACTTATTATTATAGATAACAACTGAAAAAGAAAAAGCAAAAATGTTTTCCGAAGAGTGAGACCAACACCGTCTCGAAAGATCAGCGCGACTAAGCCTCGAAGTCACCAAAGAAGCTTGGACAAACCGTAGACATGAACAAATGGCTAAAAACCAATTTTACGAAGAAGAAGAAGGACTGTTATATGGCCCTAAAATAGCTGAATAACAGACAAATCATGTGAGTACTTGATATACTTATGTAAACTAAACTTAAAACTTTAAACGCTGTTTTCTCGAAACAACATTTTTGCGGATGGTGTGCAGAATATTTTTGTAATCACTGAACCGATTACCTTCAAATTTGGCCTGCATGTTCAGCAAACATTACTTTATCGTTTGATGAATCAGAATATTAATAAGTTATATAGTTTTTTTTTACATAATAAAAAAGGACAAATTTTGATAGTAAGAACTATAGTTTTGATTTGAAAATTAATAACTTTTGTAATAATTTTTATTTTTCAATTCTGATTCATCAAACTGAAACTACAAGTGTATAAAATAAAACGCCGTTTTATTTTTTTGTTTCAGACTACCTGGAAGATCAATATCGTGCACACCAGCACATAAAGATTTTTGCGCAGCGGTATATTTAATAATATGTAACTTCGGTATTTTTAATTAAATCTGAACAAAAAAAACTGTACATTTTTAAAAGATAGGTAAAAACATAATGCAAATTTTGAATTAATTGCATAGTTAGTTTCGAAAAAAAATTCCTAAATTTTGCTGTTTTTGACCCGAAAAACCTGAATCCCCCCTTAATTTACACTCATTGATAAATTCGTATCAAAGCATTTTTGTGGATGTACTGTTTTTTGGTTAATATTGAGATATTCCTGTGACCATATTATAATAGGGTAAAGTCAGTATATACGTATCTACCAAAAATTTAATTTATTAAGTATTATTTATTATGTTTAAGGAAAATAAATTATACCAATAAAACTTCATACTGTTTACTATTATAAAAAAAATTTTAAATATGAAGTATTTCTTTTCTTATACTTAAAAAAGAAACTTAAAAAACCTTCACATTTTTGTCATATAAAAAAGTGGCGGGATTTACGACTACTCATGTGTAAGATATACGGCGCATCGATAATTTACAAAGAACATTTACAAATATTATATAAAATAACCTAATGACTTACAAAATGTGTTTACAAAGTCTATTAGGGAATAAGAACAGTAAATATGTATACAAAGTAATAATAATGCAATATTGAAGAAATTAATATAGCACAGACATCAACAGAGTGCAGATATGTGCGCATTGTGTTTTCAACATAGAAGTTTTTTCAATGTTTACTAACGTATTCTAAAAAGCTTGAGTGTTGCCAGACTTTCATCAAATCTTACCCAGACAGCACAGAGACGTTTTAAAAATATATTTAAAATGTACGTATTGAACATATTAAAAACATTCAATTTAGATCTACGGATATCTTAAAGGCGTTTCAAAAACATCCAGTTTACTATTATGGACTTCTTAAAAACGTCCACTTTAGGACAAAATGGATTAAAACTGTACTAAATTAATACATTAAACAAATTTTAGACTACAATCTAGACAAAATAATTCTTATACAATAAATTTTTTGTCGCTGAAAATAATTCCGTAAATAAAATTGCTCTATCATGTTACATTCCCCAGAATATTTTTTCTTACAAAGAAAAATTTATTTATAAATATTTATTTTAATATTGTAAAAAACCGTTTTCTTAATGTTAATTAAAATAAAAATGTTACTTATAGTAAAAAAAAAATTGGAAATATTTCTCAAGTATTTTTTTTGGAAATTTTCAAGCGGTTACCTATCAAAGTTATAACCTCGCCCAACGTTGCTTGACCTGTAAGACTGCTGCGAACTGATGCCTGATGGTGATCTGTGAACATTTTGTGTTAACATATGTATATCAAGTCAATATATGTTATTGAAAAGATGAAACATATAATTAAAGCATGTTATTTATATAAATAACTTGGAAAGTTGACCGCTTGGAAATTTTCAGAAATAATTCTTGGAAAAGATCTTAATTTTTTTTTAACTTTAAAAACAGTTTTATCTTATTTAACGTTAAAAAAACGGTTTTTTAGCATTCTAAAATAAATATCTTTTTCGTAAGGGTTTGGAAACCTGTCCCTGTCTAAACTTGTGTCATAGATGTTCGACGAATCTCTTGTAACAAAAACGATGTCCAATATCCAAAATACACGTCTAATGGACATCCATTGGACGTCCATGTGCAATCTGGGCTCGGCGCTTGCCATTTATTGCGTGCAGTCTGAACTAAGCTTTAAAATCTAATTGAAAGCATATTTCACACGAAATACTTCGTAATGAAAGTAAAACCCTTTGTGTGATTTTTAAAAAATTGTTAAAAAAGCAAAAGCAACACTATAAGAGCAAACTTAAAAAAACTTTAAATAAAATGGTCATTTTAAAAATGTCCAAATGTAAGCATACTTTGTACGTTATATAACGTACGTTTTTAAAACGTTTGTATTAAATCCATGGACGTTTGGACCAAACTGAAACTAAAACTGAACGTCCAATGGATGTCCTGTGCTATCTGGGTATATACAAGGTTTGATAAGAGTTTAAAAACGTTTACTAGTGCATTCTAAAAAGTGTTGCTTGACCGTTGCCAAACTTTCATCAAACGTTATATACAGCGTTTGATAAGAGTTCAAAAGCATTCTAATTCAACAACGTTTCGTAAACGCTCTTACAAAGTTTGGAAGAGTATAAACTCTTAAAAACCCTCAACAAACGGTTGTGAACGCTTTATATAAAGTTTATTATTTTCGTCAGGGATAGCCTGTGCGCTCGCCGAATTTAATACCTTTGGATTTCTTTTTGTGGGGATTCATAAAAGAACAAGTATACAGACCGAACACCTGTACATATGTAGGATGAATTAATGCGCAGACTGTATAATGCATTCGCACTTGTCACTCCACAACATGTTGACTCGTAGCAGAAACGACATAATTCGCCGCGCGAGATTGTGCATTGAGGCGAGAGAAGATTATTTCGAGCATTTATTGTAACAAACTCGATACAATTTCAACCAAATTTTTGTATATATATATATTGTAATAATCTCAAACAATTTCTTGTAATTAATCCTTTAATATGCATGAATTTATCAACAAGTGTAAATTAAGGCACAATTTCAAAAGTTAATTATAATATGTCTTAATTCACACTCGTTGACAAATTATGATTTTTTAGTTTATTTTTTCTAGTTTAAATCTTACATTTTTTATGTCTTAACTTTTATGTATTAACTAAATAAATTAAAAATAATAATATTTAAACATTTTGTTGAATTATTACCGCGGGCGTGTCTCGCGTCTGTCGAGTGCGCCGTGCCTGAGCGCCCGATGGTTCCGCTCCGTAATTGATCAACTTCAACAGGTCACCACTCAAAAATTATTGATGTCTCAACTTTTCTTTTAAGAACTTTTATTACTTATTTTTATGTAAGAAATCTTGTAGCGTATTCAGTGTTAGGTATTTTTGTATACAGCCTGTATACATCACGGAGTGTAACAATTTAATTTAACTTTAAAATAAATAATCTTTTATTTTTCCATACAAGTCGGATTTCTTCCTTTTTTCGAACCCCGGCGAGCTAATCCGCGACCGCGAGAAAAGTCAAACGTTACATAATTATTCGTTGATGTTATTATATCATCTTGCGTATTACTCTCTAGCAAATTATTATTATTATCTCCTCTATTCTTTTGTTTCTTTGTTCTATTGTCTCATTGTATCTTATTAGTGAAATGCAAGCAGCATGAATAAAATTATTATGACTAAACTTTATTTCCATCAGCATAATTTTAGCATTCTTCTTCATTGGTTTTATTAGTTTTTTCTTTCCTTTTTAGAGAGAAATTTCCGAATTAAGATTCTTTGTGTCGGTTTTTGTATCGTTCTAATTTTTGTTCAATAATGTCATATTTATTACTAATTTGCATGTTTGATGAAACGCTTCTATGTTCCTCCGTTTTCTCCATAATTTTGTACACCCAAGGACTTTGATTCTGTCCACCAATAAGCTTTAATCGTTTCATTAATCATGAACTGCGGGTATGTAGAAAGTGGTAACTTCTTAGTTTGGAAAATTTCCCCATGGATAGAATCAAAGTCCTTGGGTGTACATACATATCAAATACATAACATTTACGTTAATTGAATACATGTACACTCACGGTCATTCTGTTCCTCGGAAAATTTTCCAAACTAAAAAGTCGCTATCTTTCTACATACTTACAGTTCATGATTAACGTAACTACCAATAAGCTCTAGTCGCTACATTAATCACGAACTGCAAGTATATAGAAAGATGGTGACTTCTCAGTTTGGAAAATTTTCTGAGAGACAGAATCGATGACCATGAGTGAACATGATCCAGTATCCACGTAATTAAAAATTTACTTTTAATAAAGATTCTTTTATACAGATTATATAGGTATAATATACAGATATTAAAAGATAAATATGATACGTTTAAATAACAGTGATTGTGTCATTGTGATTGTGATGATTGTGGCATAAGTTGTGGCGTGCACCTACATACAGTTATCAATTCTGTCAAAGTTAATTTGTTTATAACTCGCCTTCTAAAATAGAACCCTTTTTTTAAACTTTATTAGTGAATTTCTAATATTACCCAGAAGGTTTGTGCAAAGTTTTAAAAAAGGGTCTTCTTAGAAGATAAATTATATCCGGGAAATTTATTTTTAAATGCAGCTTGTAAAACTCGGAACATCATATATATTACTGAGAAGAAGTCGAAATTCTTAGGAACAAATGGTTATTTGAGACATTTCCCTCAATATTTATTTGTAATAAAAAAATTTGATTGTGATAACGAAATATATATTTCTGTAAAGTATATCTCAATTTTCTTATTAATTGTAAAAAAATTTTTGTTTAATTCTTACTGAAAAAGTAAATTTACTTGAGGTAAATAAATGTTCTGTTATGGCAAATAAAATTTGGTTACAATAAGATTGATCTTTATAGATAAATAATATTTATTTCTAGCAATTATATGTATTTCTTAGAAACAAATCTTTATTTGTTTGAATTAAAGGTTTATAACCTATGATTATGCATACCAATATGGCGGCGATGTGCACGCACGAATAAGCCACGCGATGTGACGATGTGCATGCACGAACAGGCTATGCGGTGTGACGGTGTGACTGTCTAAAGTGTAGTGATCTTTTGTGGTGCTTTGCAGTAATTTATCTATTGCAGTAATAAAAAATAAATTAATACAACTACTACAATTCTTGCATTTAGAGCGTTGGAGCGATAGTCTAATAAATAAGTATGCAATATCTTATATACTCATAAAATCATCTTTTTGAAATCATGCATTGGTTAAATAATTTAGAATTAATAATGTTTACATGCATATTATCATTTTATTAATTAAAATTTTATTAATTAATATACTGTGGTATAATACTTTAAAATATATGGTTGTAAATTGTGTCCAGAATTAAGCAATGTTATACCATCGATAGGTGCAAGAATTGCACTACAAAATTATTTTGTTAACAATGATTCGAACAAAGAAACAAAAACCTTGTCTCACATTTCTCTATCTTCTGTTTCGACGCCTTCTGCGACCCCAATTCTGACACTCGCCAATATTACACCACAAGATATATTGGATGCAGCAATATCTCTTGACAATGAGTCAGTGAATAATATAGAAGAATGTATAGAAAATATTGAACCTAACCTAAAGACATCTAATACACAAAATATTATAATATTAACTGGTAACAAACCAGCCAATAAAAAACAAAGGATTGAAACGGTAGATAACATGGTATGTACAGTTCAATTATAACAAATGACTATTATTGCTATTTGTTGTTTCTACCCCGCTTAAAAAATATAAGAAAACGGATAAGAAATAATAGAAACGTATAGAAATTTAATAGAAATCTTTTGTAATGTTATCTGAATCTATAAGTTTCTATCAAATTTCTATATGTTTCTATCATTTCTTATACGACTTTTTAAGCAGGATAATGTGGATTATGTTATCATGTTTAAAATATAATAAAGAATGAATGAAGTAATGTCCTATTTTCTGCCCTGGTTTTCTATTTTCTTTTCATAAATATGCTTTCAATTCACTTCTTTTACAGTTAGAAAACTTTGATTTAAAGACGTTACTTCAACAAACAGTAACTGTACATGCAATTATAGCTTCGTACGATGCAAGGAGTGGATTATCATCAGATGTCAACAACATTTGGCAAACATTATTATCTGCCATTTTTTGATAATAACATTAAGTAAGCAAATAATATTATTCAAAAATAATATTATTTCTCTACATATGTAACTATACTTGATCTTTCAGTGTTCAATTAAATAATGAAACATTAAAGAAAATTGCGGATCATATAATTACTCTTTTTCTTGCTGAATGTAAGGAAGTATATTATTGTCCACCAGTAAAAAAGAAAGATTCGAAAAATGAGAAATCTGGTATTGTCAAAGGAAAACTAATTGATAAAAATAGAAATATGGTAGCATTTTTAAGGGAATGTCAATTAATTCCACTGAACAAATCTTCATCAACATCTGATTCTAAAGATGAAGAAATAAATGAAGGTTTGTGTGAAAGACATATTTTATAATTTATTTCATATGTAATTTGTAACAATTTTTTTATATATAGTTTTTTATTTGTTTTTTTTTTTTGTTAGATTATTGCAAGGAAGCAGAACGGAGTCGCAATTGGCTTAAAAATAATTTTGAACCTTGTGAAGAGGTTTTGTGTTATTGGGAAAAATCGTTTGAACTTAGAAGACATTTATTATATGACCATATTAAAATCTGAGTCTAATCTTTAATTGGTGATAAAGTTCCGGAAGATGATCCATACTGGCATTTATCTCTACTCCTAATACAAATTATCCACATCATAACAGCTTTTGAAATTAATGTTGAAGAACTACATTTCTTGCAAAGATTAATCACTCATCATCATCAAATGTATATGGAATTATTCCATGAGCGCCTAAAACCTAAATTTCATAATTTGCTACACTATACAAGAAAAATTAAAGATTTGGGCTATTGCGCTATTTATCATCTATTAGATTTAAAGCTTTTTACAAATTGTCCAAAATTAATGCACGTTTAATAAGCTCACGTATAAATATTGTATTTACATTAAGTCTTAACTTACAACCGAAGTTTGCATATCGTATTTTAAATAAAAACGGTTTTTATCCAAAAATAGACTTTGGTAGATATTTGTAATATTTCAAAATTGCCTGAATATCGTTTTTTAAAACGTTCCATAAAAAATGAAAATTATAATATAATTTCTTGGGTTAAAATTAATAGTTTTACATACAAACCAAGATTAGTATTTTGCCTGAATGCAAATGAGTACAGCGAACCACAGTTTGGAATAATTGAGTACATTGCTATTGATAACTTTAAACAGTTTTATATTATTTATGATTCTTGCGAAAATATTGGCTTAGATTCTCATAAATATGCATATGAAATATCAGTCAGGCAAAATGCTAATTTCGATTTGTATGTAAAACCAATAAATATTGGAATCATACAATTTAATTGTGATAATCTTTTTGTTACTCGAAGCGAATACCGTTGAAACTATAAGAGATAGAAAAAAATATTTTGAATAAAAGTTGAATAGCTTAAAAAGTAATTTATAACAGCGAAAACAAATTTTTTTTTAATTCCTTTTATTACCTTTTTCCATCAGTTACTTATTTTTTTCAAAATTTTTATTTTTTTTTATAAGCAAAATAAAGCTTATTTTATTATGAATTCAACGGTATATGGTAATGTTACGATACAACATTTTCTAAAAATAATTAAAAATCTCTTTATACGCACGGTACGCGTACCCGTCCGCGCGTTCATGCGCTACGGAAGTGACTCCCTCCGATTTCGACGTGCCTTTAACATGTTGTACAGATTAAAATAAGGGACACGTATTTTTTTACACGTGCCCTAAAACACTTTTAAGGGTGAAACATCCCTTTGAAGAAAATCGGGTTTTTTCTTTCGAAGCGTGTATCGTCGAAATTATAAGAGATAGAGAAAAATGTTCTCAATAAAAGTTGAATGCATGTTTATCTCGCATAAGGTGACAAAAACATTTCGAAGACAGTCTGTGTCTAATATGAAAACGCAGACATCAAGAAAAACATTTACTACAAAATAAAACGACACTACACTGAAGAATAACAACAATTACTGTGTTGTAAGACATTAATTTCTTGTTTAGAAAATAATATGTAATTAATATAAGTTAAACATTTGTTTACTGGTCTACATAATTCGACTAGAATATTTATTCTTTTCAACATTTTACAGATAAGGAGACTTGGATTACAAAAAATTATTACTCACACATTCCATACCTTCACTATTTAACGCCAGCTCATCAACTAACAACAAGAAAACTAACATAAAACTAATTTAAAAATTAGTTAGAAATTTCATCTTTGATACTGTATTTATACAATTCAATTAATGTGTTTATTAAATTAGTATAAAAATATGCATAACTACGCTACTGGTGCGTTTACTTTGGATCATTTCTTTACGTAACTCTTGAATCTATACATGTCAATACTGCCAAGACTTAAACATTCTATTTCAAGATAGGAAATTATACTTTAGAGTTTAATCTTCCACGTTTCGACACTATTGATATGTTTCGGCATTACAGATTCTATTTATATACTGATATGTCTAGTCGCAAAAATATTTTCCTGGATAATGTAATTTCGAGGAAACTGCACATTTACATAACAATTAAATGTGTTCATTATATTCGAATTGCATTATTCATCTGAGCTTTGCCTTTGCAAGTCAGAATCTGAGGATTGGAACTAATTATGATTAATGCGTGTGTGTGTGTGTGTTAATTACTATTACGTTGTCTTTTATTTAATGCGACAAAAATGTTTTAGTCAATTCAGTATATATTGAATTCAATTTGTCAAGCAAATATAGAAAAATTATCAAAGTCAATTTTCTTATCGCGTGCACTTTGGATCATTTCTTATCTTGAAATAAAATGCTTACGTTTCGGCAGTATTGACATGTATAAATTCAAGAGTTACGTTAATGTTTTTCTCGATGTCTGACAATGAGTTTTCATGTTAGACACCTACGAAATCCGATAGCGCACGTTGCAATAGCCCACCAATCAATCATCTTGACTTATCTAACCCAACCAACGGAAAAACTCTAGTCATCGACCGCTGTGAGTGGTGGTGTGCTATCGGTCCCTTGTGCTATCGGAATCCGCCCGTTAGACACAAACTGTCCTCGAAATGTTTTTGTCATCTTATGCGAGAAAAACATGCATTCAACTTTCATTGAGAACATTTTTCTCTAACTCTTATAATTTCGACGATACACTTCGAAAAAAGAAACCCGATTTTCTTCAAAGGGGTTTCACCCTTAAAAGTGTTTTAGGGCACGTGTAAAAAAATACGTGTCCTTTATTTAATCTGTACAACATGTTAAAGGCACGTCCAAATCGGAGGGAGTCACTTCTGTAGCGCACAAACGCGCGGACGGGTGCGCGTATCGTGCGTATAGAGAGGTTTTTAATTATTTTTAGAAAATAGGAATGTTGTATCGTAACTTTATCATATACCGTTGAATTTGTAATAAAGCTTTATTTTGCTTATAAAAAAAGGAAAAATTTTGAAAAAAATAAGTAAGTGGTGGGAAAAAATAATAAAAAAAATTTTTTTTTAAATTCTTTTTGCTGTTATAAATTACTCTTCCATTCAACTTTCATTTAAAACATTTTTTTCTATCTCTTATAATTTCGACGGTATACGCTTCGAAAGAAAAAAACCGATTTTCTTCAAAGGGGTGTTTCACCCCCTTAAAGTGCGTATGGGCACGTATAAAAAAATACGTGTTCCTTATTTTTATCTGTACTACAACATATTAAAAGCTCGTTTCAATCTGAGGCGGACATTTCCCTGTGTTTCCTTGTAAGTATATAAGAAAAGATTCATTTTGTACTTTTCTTTTGACTTTAACACATGCAGACTTGAAATATATATACGCAATTTAAATTAAGGACTTCTATTATTTTCATGAGCCTCAATCCTTTCGATAGCGCGCGCGTGTGTATGTGACATATTAAAAACATGTTTTGTACTATTAAAATAAATATTTATTTTAATATAATTAATCGCTAATCAATTTAATACTTTCGGTATTAAATTACTGAAAGTATTAAATTTCTATAAGGAAAATGATGTTTCACAGTATATTCAAATAAATGTTTATTTTAATAGTATTATACAAAATACATTTTCAATTCAAATAAAATAAAATAGAAAAAAAATAAATGCTATTATTAAACTAAATATAATTTATTTGTTACAAATAAGTTTATTTACAAAAATTAAATACAATTTAATAATCACAATTAAATACTCATGGCGAAGAAATAAAGAATTATTTGCAATAAATAAAGCTTATTTCAAAAATTAATTTAATGATTTATTTTGTAGAAATAAAACTTTATTTCGCCGTATCCAAATAAGAAATTTATTTCAGTAAAATAAATTTATTTCCTACAAATAATTTTTTCGTAACTTTTTTCTCAGTATACTGTTTTTAGCATGTTTTTTTTATTAAACCTGAAATGTTACTTTGTACGACTGTTCTTTAGTGGTATATAATATATGCTGTAAAATTATCTGCTTAGAACAATTTTTTAGCGCAGCAGACGCTGTGAGCGAAAACCGTTAAGAACCGCTTTGTCGAGCGTATCGCGCGGTGGCTGTTTGCTAGGTTCATCTGCTAGCTTCAGCGTTATAATTATTTTATATTAATTATTTGGAATATTGATCTAAAATTAAAAATTAAAAAAAATTTTTTATATTTAATTTAATTATTGTATAATATTAACTTTTTTTAGATGTATTCTTATTTAAACAAATAACAGAAAAGTTATTTCAGGTACTATTTCACAGCATTTGTGAAAATCAATAAAAGTAATGTATATGATGATGACGATATCGTCATTTATTGAGCGCTCTAGGATCAGATCCTCTCAAGCGCTAGGATATGTGTATTAATACAAAGTGTTTGCAGTTAGATATCAGTTTATAGAAGTCAAGCAACATTGTTAGCGGTTCTATAGGCGTATTCTGTAACTCTTAAAAAGATGCTAAAGTACCGACAAATTACCGACATTTACAGTGCACTAAATAGGGGAGACACAATTCGGCAGACGGGGCAATTCGAAAAATCTTTTTATGGGTACATATTAAAAATTTACTTTAAATACTGTAAACGCGTCCTAATGTAAGAATGCTGCTAACAAAGTTTTGTTGGTAACGGCGTCATATTGAAGTAATAGTGAAAAATGTGTTTTGCGACAATCGAAGTAATTTCTGATACTCAGCATTTCTTCGAAATTTAAGTAAGATAAATAAGATTCTTTTTGAAAATTTTGAATGTATCATGTCCAGTTGAATGTATTTGAAATATTTTGTGTTTACTTTTTGCTATGATGTTTATTTTTTGTCAATCATACGCAATAACGGGCACAGATTTTTTTCTTTCACATTTACGTCTTAATACTGAAAAAGTGTAATTACACAAAATACGAATAATCCATGACTTGTTTTGAAAATGCTAAAGCAATAAAATTTTTTATTGTGCGTAACCCAATCAACGAAAAAACTCTAGGCATCGGTCGCTGTGAGTGATGGTGTGCTATCGGGATCCGCCGATCTCTAGCTGGTAATATTGTCGTTATGAAGTTAGGTCTACAGAATAGGTCTACTGACTTGGATGGGTGACCGTCTTTTTCGGAAATTTCCAGAAAAAACTTTCAGCAAGTTTAAATAAAGCTTCATTTGAACTTAATTAAAGCTTCCAGGGAGCTCTCAAAAGCGGACATAGAAATGTCCAGGAAGCTCCGTACGAGTTCTTTGGAAGTTTAAATAAAGCTTACAAAAAATTTGATAAGCTCCCCGGGAGTTTCTCGTGCCCTGTAGGATATACCGAGTCAGAATAAATATTGTTCTTTTTACAGACATATTCGTAATCAAATTCTGAGACGATTTCTCCTTGGATAGGTCTCAAGGGATGGGCGATGAACCAAAAATACCAAGTATTTTTTTTAATAATTGATGTTTTTCAATGATTATTTTTTCTGATGCTTAATCGATGTTCGATTTTTTTCTTAACATCGATCAACTGATTGGCTTTTTCTTTTATCCGTTAAAAAAACTTGCTTGTATCAGATATCGAGATTTATAGCGCTTTCGAGTGCAATGTAATTTTATTTATTTATACGAAATAATTAAATGTAAACACGTTTGCGTATGTGTGGTCAAAAATTAAAGTATAACAGAAAATTTCTCATTTTGATTAATAAAAATATTTTTAATATTTTTACAACTGGATCTTTATACAAGTATAATGTAAGAAATTTGGTCTTATTGTTAATCAATTACTTCAATCTATTTTTCAAATACTGGTTTTGCTATCATACTATGGTAAACTTGACTCTATGATATGCAAAATTGAAGATTATTTGTCTCCTAAAATTTATCTTGGACATGAAATTGAAATTAAGTTAAGTGGTATAAACGAAGAGCAGATCATATATGAGAGAGAGATGCTTAAAATTTTTAATAGCCTTGTTTGAATAGATTCGTTAGATTGTCAGATAATATTAATCACTTGCGGCATGCTTCTTTATTTGCAATAGAAAATGCATTAAAACTTGTCAATAAAGAATCAATTTTGCCTTTTCTCCAAATAAGAGATTACATCACAGAAATAAAAAGACATCGGAAACAGTTGACTTTTGTGAAATGGAATGCATGTATGTACCACCTTTAAACTATGAATTAAAGTAAAATCATATAAAGATTTAAGTGATTCTTGTCCATTCACGGAATTAGCAGATGTAGCCATGGTGGAAGTATAACATCCCATATACTATTCCTTCCACCATGAAGGTAGCTATAAGCATATCATCTCTTCCGCATTCAAATGCCGAAATTGTTCGTGTTTTCAGCCAGTTGAATATAATTAGGAACAAGAAATCGTATGAAAATAAATTTGATTAATAGCATATTAGTGATAAGAGCAAGTCTACGTAAATTAAAAACTGACTGTTATACTTATGAATTGCCAAATGATGTGATGATCAATTTAATAGGAACAAAAGCGTCGTATAATGAAACACTCACTGAGGTGAGGATGAAATTTTAATTTGTAAGTTATTAAGAAAGCATTTCATTTGTTTGTTTTCTATTAATTTTGTAAAACAGTAATCAGACTACAGATTATTAATGGGATTGGAATTTAATTAATCTGAAGAAAGAAAACAACCTTTAAGTTTAGTTAATTGTGCTTCATTCAAACTACTTTCCAATCTCGATCTCTAATCTAATTACAACTTAAGAATCTGTAGTTTACACACTTGTGATGTTGTAAACCATTAGCGATACCGTGCAATCTTGTGATATCTTGTGCATACCTTGGTAACATCTTAAAAATTACTTTAAAATAATAAAAATATGTATTATCGTATATATAATAATTATATAATAAAAGTTTATAATAAAAATCCATTTATTAAAATTATTTTTTATATGTTTACTAATAAATGAAATATGTTAGTTATTTTCAGTTAGTTTTAAATTAAGTGGTTATTTCTGGTTTTTTTCAATATTAAAACTAGTTGGTTTTCATAATACAAGTGATGGCAACAATGTTTATTGATCGTCCCTTGCACTAACGGAAAACAGAGACATTTTGGATTTAGTTTTTAGAATACAAACAGGAAACATTTGATGCTTCGGATTTGTAAAAATACATTCATAAGTTTATTTTCAAAACACATATCAAGAGTCTGTTTGGGGCCGCTTACGTATTCACCCGTTACTGATTTTTTTGTTGTAACCATCGAATGCATCACAATCGGGATGATCGCTGTTTCTTTGCCATTATTGTTTTTGCATCGTGGACATCATGATTATATCGTCCCTTCAATTCTGACGACAGGAACTAACCAAACATACACACACACACACACACACACATACACACTCAAAATACATATTGCATCTCATAGAGCACTAGATTAATTAAGGTCTAAGGTCTAAGAGGAATATTGGGCCAATATTGTGGATTTGCTGTATCCTCGTGTCGCTCGATCATGCTTTGCAAAGTGGTTTCCATCGTTAATATTTTGGAGCCGGCGTCGCCGTAGAGCAGTTTGGCCTCTTCCTTTTTCATCCGGGCTCTTTCAGTGGCGCCGATAAAGGATATCTCTTCCGAATTCTCATGCACGTCCCTACCAGATCCGCGCTTTTGCCGCATTTCCCGCTTATGCCTTTCGCTCGTCTCGAAAAAGTTCAGCATGTCCTCGGTCACGTTGAATTCTAGATTATCATCACTCGTATCGAGCTTTGCATAATTTTCTTTCCGAGCTTTATTGTCACTGTAATTCTGATACCTATCCTGCGGAGTATCGCGATAGCCGCGACGTTGAGCTAAAAATCTAACCTTGTCGCGCAGTAATTTATTCTCGTGCTCGAGAGCGACGCAACGTGATCTCCACCAGGTTATGTTGTGTCTGTAAACCGACGAGATGGCTTTTGACAATCGATTCTCTCCGACTTTATCTACTTCACTTACCGCTTCTGCCATTCCTGGGCCACCGCGTAATTCTTCCAGAAAGACTCTGCCTGCATCGTGCCCGACGTTAATGTCTCGCGTGCATTGGTGACATTATATTCGGGGACAACCATCTCAACCTCAACCATCCGATACTTCGCGGACCTAACCTTACGCTTGAGCCGTTCGCGCAGCCGTTTCTTCAAAAGTCGCTTCCTCTTGCACTTCCCGCGCTGTTTTGTAACGGGAATTTCCATGCTCTAGTCTACTGAATTTTTCGTTGTTACAATAGACTTGAATAGACCAACTGAGCACACCTATCTGATAGTTATGTCATTGTTTACACCCGTCCCGTGCACCGCGTATGTACATACCCGAACGCCATGACATCCACCGCGAAATTACAAAACTTGAACAAAACTAATCTTTTTACTTTTGAAAAACAAAATACAAATTATTATAAATATAAATGATATATTAAATATAATAAATATATAAATCAGTAAGAAAATATTGAAAAAAAAAATTTTTTAATAAATTGATACTTCAATATATCTGATTCCGATCATGGAACGTTTATCTGTGTAGGTTTTCTATTAACAATCAATTGCAAATAATATTATGCTTATTTAATATTAAATTGACAGTTTAATATTGTATTTCCGACTTCAACATAAAATTACATTTCAGAATACTTATTAATTTAACGCAGAAATATAAAAAGTTTATTACAAAATTACAAAATGTAAATAAATTTTGTTTCATGACAATATTTAATTAAGGAGCCTTATTTTGAGGCCTTATTCTTGAAAACATGTAAATAACTTATATATATATATGAAAGTAACAAAATAGTCAATGAAATTATTTGATGGTATTCTCCCATTGACTATTTTGCCACTTTTGTATACAAAAGTCATTTGCATTCAAGAATACGACCATCGAACCTTAGGTCAAACGTTGTAAAGAAGTTTCAGTAAACATTTGCCAGTTTATTGACTAAATATAATTTTTATCACTGGCAATTATAAGTAATACTAAAAGTTAATATTTATTTAGTGTATATACACATACTAGTTGATATTTGCCTGTAAGTTTATTTCTTATATTAATGTTTTCCCAATGTTACATTTAAATTATTTTATAGACAAAGTGATTATATATTATAAGTAGGAAAAAGAAAACTGCACATCAGGAGTATATGAAAGATTAAATAGGTGATTTTTATTAAAAATGTACAGTAATATCGTGAAGCTTTATACAAATCTAGAAAAGAGACTAACTTAAGTTACACATATATAACACATATCGAGGTTTGGGGATGTTATCTTTATTCTGTTTCTGCAAAAATCCATGGAAGTCATGCATCACAATCGTCACGGGGTCTTCTTCACATTAAAATATCCGCGCGCCTTTTTACATGCATAGCGACTATAATTTCTTCATCCCTGCCCATCTCTGTACACGCAGTGTCATAAATATTTAAAAATTCAACACTACCATTAGTTACTTCTCGAAACATTCTGCATTCTGTGGTTTAGAATTTCAATCTCGATCACAATCAGTCAATCACAACGTTTAAAGCAAAAGAAAAATAATTGTATCTACTACTCAATTAATAGAAATCTGCTCGATGTACGTTTAGGAACGTGCTTCCTATCGTTTATGCCTTGAAATATCGATGTTCACTGAAAGCCATTCTTGGAAATTATTGTCAATAATATCTTTAAAGTATAAGATCAACTACATTTTCAAACTATTAGACAATATGTGACTTTCGTTCTTGAAGAGATAAAGATATCTTATTCTCTGTTATGTAGACTTTCAGTTTTCTATTAATGATTATAAAGGTCCAATCCTGCCCTCACATATACGACATGTTCAATCCGCGTTCAAACGATACTTCGTCATCTCCTAATTTAACATTGGCGCTGCTCGAACTATTTCTTCTCGAATTATTACGAGGCCCATTAGCTCGGGCATTATTACTAGATGCCTCATCATCGCTGCCATTCGTCGACGATGATTTATGCAATGGCTCTAATCCGATAATTACACGCACGTCATCGGGAATCTGATGTTCCACAGACATCAGCTGATAGTAAATACCTTCCGCCTTAGAAATTGTCCAAGGTAATTCGATATGAAGTGACAAATCGTTTATATGCTGCAAACAATAGCATTACAAGGTATTAAATTTAAATAATCTTGTCATCTAAAGAAAAAAAAGGTTTTAAAACGTTACCTTTAAAATTTCCGTAAATCCGTAATTGTTCTCTATTAAAATATTCTTCTCTGTGTCCAAAATAGCTGCACATACAAGCAAATGAAAATTTTTGCAGGGTAGATCGGTCCATAGTATCTCCCATAATTTCAATATGTCGATCGCACTAAATTCTCGTTTGAATAATACTAACAACCATCGAAAGCAAAAGAACATATTGCCGGAATCGTGTCTATTCAGGTAGTATGCCAGTTGCGGTTCCGTAGTGCACAATAACGTGTACAATTGGCACAATTGTGCTTTCATGCCTTTTTGATCCATCTCGAAATTAGTGCTCTGTTTCAAAATAACAAAATATTTGCATTCGTATTATTTACAGTACAACATTATTTCACAGAAAAACGTTACACTTACCACTTTATCCATGAATCCAACGAAACACCAAAACGCATCCACCTCATTATCCATTAAAAATAAGATAGGACTAAGAAGATCGCTCATACCCTGAACGTATCCTAAATCGAAATTGTACATTATATACGTCATGAGTATGTCGTATAATTGTTCCAAGTGTGGGTTATTATCCCCCGCATAATATGGATGTGTTCTATCTGTTCTATTAACATCCTTTTCTGGAATAACATTAAAAAATTTAATTCTTATTCCAAAATATAAAAACACAATTATTCCTATAAAAATCTTAATCTTATTGCATTACCTATCAAACTTTTTCGCTCCCTATAATCAGAAAATCGACTTTCTTGCGCGGTTGTAAATGTACGCCATTGTAATTTCATTGTGAAATATTCGTCAGTCTTTTTTCTCTTAAGTTCTAATCTTTCGTTATGTGTCGACTTCCATGGATAGTAATTCAATAAAAATTTCCATACTTCAAAACGCAGTGATGGACAAATACCCTAAAATTAATATAAATAGGTCATTAAAAAATTGTATTCTACATATATTATATATATACATATATTATAAAAATATTTAGACATGTACCCCTCGAAAGATAATTTCTTTGATAGCTTCGGGATCAGTGATTCTTCCTTCTCTATCTTTACATTTTTCCCACTGTTCTTGTGTTAACGGCGCTCCTGATAGAATTATAATTTTTGTTTAAATACAAAATATATGTAATCTTTCTCTGTATAATTATACATGCTATAGAAAAATTTATATATGTTATGAGTAATCTGACTAATTCAAATAATTATAAATAATGGCCAACTAATATGGATGTCTGTTTATTTTGGTTCATACTGCAAAGTACATGCGGATGGTGGAGTATTTCCACCCTCCCTATGGGGAGGCCAGAATTTTTGTTACGATTGATCACGTTGATGTTGACGTTTCAATTGACTGTTATCATTTCAGATTTGAAACAAATTGTGTTTGGGTTAAGTTACATCTTTCGTGTGTAACCCTCCTGTAAGGAACCTTTCAACATCCATCTATACTTTTCAACGCGAAAGATGTAATTTAATCCAAACACAATTAATGTGAAAAAAGAGAATATATAGTTTTCTCTTCTTTGAGTGGTTTATTGCAGCATCATTACATTGTAATAGGCTGTAATAATGCATTATAGACCCTGTAGATTAGATTTTCAAACCAAGATTATTGGGAAAATCAAACAAGATAATTTATATAAAATGACTATTTAGTATTCGAAAATATACAAAAGAACTGGAAAATTTGATTAATTTTTTTCTATTAATTTATTTTGACCAAACAAAATAGGTATTATACATATCGATTGGCCATTATGTATAATTCCCAACATATCATAGATATTATTAAAACATTAAAGTAATAAATAAAAATGCTGTAAGCTTGTAAAGTATGATGGCATAAAAAATATAAATTAAAAACTATACTGCACTTTCATATTTTTTGTTTTGAAAATTCTAATAAAAACTTTTTATTTAAAGTTTCACTATATAACTAGTTATCTAATTCCTACATGCTATATGCAGTGTATAAATTATAGTATTAAAATATTTTATGAAGAATATAAGTTAAATAAAGTGATTTATTCATGTTAAAGACTAAATGTTCCTTTTAAGCTTTTTTTCAAACTTCAAAATTGTCATTTCTGAAATTTCTAAATTATTTGATCAGCTTTTTAAAATAATCGGATAATTTATCGTAATTTATCAGTAAGTTACTATTAGATTGGGTCATTTTCATCTCTAGCTGTAATTATACATGCTATAAAAAAATTTATATATAAATTTATATGTTAATGTATTACCTCGTGGACATGGTGGACGTGGAGGTAGGTCTACTCCGACTCCAATCACTTCGTATTCTTCTCCAGATCCTATAGATACAGATACACGTGGATGAGGTTCGATCGTAAGAGACTGATTTAACAAGTCGGCAACTGCTTCTTCAACAGGTCGTTTCACTGGCTCTTTATACACTGCATTATGAATACATATATAAAACTATTTAGATTTATCAAATTAATAAGTAATGTGTATTGATTACAGATCATCAATCTATCCACTTACACCAGATATCTGCTAGTTTGCTGAATGCTTCCATTGTAGTTTCATAAGGACGATTATGTAAATTTTTCACAAATTTCCATACATAATCAGAAGTGTTCTCTTGAAACAAATCCAATTCGGCAAAAGATTTTTTTAATACAGTCTCAACTTCGTCCAGCACCAAATACAAATTCTTGTCCGAGCGTGATTTTACAAATTTAATAAATCCTTTCAGCGAATTAATAAAACTTTCAGCGTTAGCTAACTGAAAGAAGGCAACATAGGTGGTACCATCTCTCTGCATAAATATGAGCTGCTGTCCACCATGATTCACGCGAAACGACTTTAAATCGGAAAACAATATTTTAACGGTTCTCGTACGTCCAAGGGAGTCCGGACCCTCCGAGTTTGTGCGAGTCCTTCTCGTATGTGTATCCACTAAGGACCATTCTGGATCTTGATCTTGACACTCTGATACTACCGAGTCTTCTACAGGCTTCCATTCTATGCATTTGCCGAAACTCTATTGTGAAAAAATATCAATTGCAATCAATGTATAATATCAATTGGAATAACAATCTAACGATGTAATAAATCTTACATATTCCACAATATTCAGCGTTCCTGAACTATGGACCTCGTCTTCTCTGGCATTTGCTCCACGAAGTACAACGCCCGTATGGATGCAGAGATCCTAGTATCAACAGAATTAATGATAGATCAGTGATTTGCAAGAGGTAATATATAGAAGTAATAACTACAGACAGCTCTATCTTTAAAGGTAGAATCTCAGGTCCAAATGTAACTGCCGACGTGTCGTAATCAAAGCCAATGATCAACAACAAATCGCGAACATTATTTATAGTTATAAACAGACAGTGAAACATCAAATATACAATGTATCCTTAGTTTCGAGGAACGAATCACTCGTGCGTATTTTTCCTTGCAAGACTGAGGATTGCAGTGCGTGTTGATCATTCGCGAAATGCCGAAAGTTGTGAACCTAACCTCTCCGCCAAAACTAAAAAAAACATCGGAGAGTGAGGTCCTAAATCGAACACCGGGCGTTCTCAGTCACGACCGAAGACCCAGTTGTCGCACGCGGAACGTCGGAATTTCCATGCTTGTCGAATCACGCGACGCACGGGTGTTAGTATATGTAGGCGGGTGCGCTCGAGTGAACGTCATCCCGTGCAAATTGCACGCGAAACACGAACACACGCTTGGACGCCCGGCGGCGCACCGTCCTTCGGAGACGACCCGCGCGGACGTCAGGATAAAAAGCAGAGTCGTCCCGCTCACCTTTCCCTGCTCCGTGGGCTCGAACATGTCGGACCTCGCGCGATCAGCCGTCGTCTTCGTAGAATTCAACTCCCTGCACTCGCTCTCATCGCAACTGTCCCACATCGCGACACTATACCAGTATACCTTCTGACTCACTCCCTCTTTCTCTTTCCTGTCTTTCTCTTATGCGCGCGTCTGTCTTTCTTTCTCTCTCTCTCTCTCTTTTTCGCGCTCGCGCGCGCGCGTCCGAGACGAAACACCACCAATTCCCCGTCTCTCTCGCTCGTTCACAAGCTAACGCCGTGCGATAACATCGCTGTTTATTGTACGGACTTTAATCCGCCGTCCCACGTTGCCTCGCGAATTAAGACAATGAGCGCACCGCGAGTCGCGAGAGTGGCGAGGTACTTTTCGCCGGGTTGAAACTCGTGGATCCTTCGCTTGACATCGGGGCGAGCGGCGAACGTATAGAACGTTTCCACGTGTACAAATGTCGAAATGTACGACGTAAAAGACTCGATACTGCCGTACATTCTACGCTCTATAATTTTTAATGCAAATAGATACGTAAATTGGAGAGATCTTACTGCAAACCGGTTTCGTTTAATCGGATTGAGGGAAGCTCTTCCCAACGTAGAGATCATTTAAAAAGTATTTGAAGCAGACACGTCGATCCGCAAATGCTTGAAATAGATATTTGATCGTGTATTCGATTCTCGAACGTTTTGCCGCGCGATTTTCCTCCGGTACCTAAAATGGACGGGTTAAAACTCGGGTACAGTGCATCGTGCATTATTGAGCACGGCAAAGTGCGCATTTTGGTGTGATAAACGATCAATTTCACTGTACCTCTCGCGAGTGCTCTCCCTCGCACGCGAGACAGATCAATCACAGAGATAAAGGGAATGCGTACGCGCAAAAAAGTTCCTTTCTGGACGCGCCTGTACGTCGCAACCCGTAGTACATCATGTATGCAGATTAAACGTGCGTAAACAGCTTTGTTATTTTATACGAATGACTGATCTCAATCTTTTGAGCTCAGAAACACATAACAAAGAATCTATCCTTGATTTAATAGCGCTTTCGAGTGCGATGGAGTTTTAATCTAACTCGAGTCGATTCAGCAAACGAAAATGAATCGAAATGGATAGACATGAATTTATTGTATTTCGACATTTTCGACTTCGCGCTTCAGATTCTTCGAATCCGTTTGAATCCAAATATTATAATATGAATACATCCGAATTCAATATGATGAATAGCTTTCATTTCGTATTTTAATCCAAAAATAATATAATGGGGACATGAATTTATCCAAATTCAAAATAATGCATCATTTTAATTTATTTGAATTCAAAAATAATATAAAGGGGATATGAATCCATCCGAATTCAAAATGATGAATGGCGCGCATTTCGTATTTTATTTAAGTTTATTTGAAACCCAAAAATACTTTGGAACTTTATAAAGTGCAAACTTGAGTAAATTTAAATAAATTGCAATTTTCAATTCATTTCAATCTGTCTTTGTTTGCTTAAGGGTTAATGACGTCATAACTGCACTCGAAAGTACTATGAGTCTCATATCTACTAGAATCTACCTTGACAAAGTACTACTATTAAAACCAAAGTTGTGCTGTAAATTTCAAAATTATGTCTACATGAATTATTTATGTATTAGGTATATAGTATATGCTATGTTTACAATTTTTTTTTTATATAAACAATACAAGCAATATAAATTATTATGAAGAAATCAATGTAGAAAATGTAATTAAATTATGAAATTGTTACTATTTCTGATTTTAGTATTGAAAAATAAAAATACTTTAGTATTAAAAATAAAAAAATAAGATAGGTATAACTAATTCTGATAAAATTTGAATGTTCTATGATTCATAATGATTATTGTTTACATACAAGGCACATAGGCAAAACAGTTTAAATAGTTTACATATCTAATGTATATACTTAATGTAGATTATTTATATTTTACGCATAACGCTTAACTCTAATTAAAATTATTTATCAAGACTCCATTTTTATTGTTATCAATGAGATCTGGAGACTCGAAGACAATCGAAGAATTATTTCGAATGCCGATTAATTCAATAATATAATCAATAAATTTTTTGAACGCTAACACATATATTTGAACAATTATTAGTGGAGTATTCTTTGTGATATATTATTACATGTATAGATGCTTTATAAACAAATATGCATATGATTTATTGCATGGTAAATCGTAATAATATTATAAATGTCACAAAACTACATAGTTATTATTGTCATGGATAATTAAACATAAACAATAACGATAAAAGTTTTATATAAAAATTGATTATTGTAAAGAAAATAATAAATCATAAAATTAATGTTATATACTATGAACTAATTATCTAGATTTTAAAGTAGAGAAATATTCGACCGACAACACAAATTAAACAAGATTTATCTAGATTTTAACACAAACTTTGCGATTAAATTCTAATTAAATTAAAATCAGTAATTTAATTAACATAATTGTTTACTGTAAAATTATAATACTATTTATATGTATAATTTTTAAATCAAATCTTACACATATTAAACAACAAAAAATTAATTATTCTATTTATTTAAACATAATTTTAATTCTAATAATGTTTGATTGCTGAATTATCTATCAATTAGTTAATTCAAGCTTGATTAAATTTTCTGAGAAAATCATTTATAAATTATTCAACTTTCCGTCGTATTAAAAATCGATATGAAGAAAGATGCAGTTACGTGTTTCATATATTTAATGAGCATTTGGATATAAATAAAATTACTCGATTTAACGCGCATAACATTGATTTACTGATTTTATTTCGTTTTTTTTTTATTTTAGCTTGTTTTGAAACGCACTTTTTATTAATGTTACTTTAAATTATCTAGGAGCAAAATAATTTATTGAATTATGACTAATAATAAAGAGAATTACGATATCTTTATTATTATTCATTGATTCTTGTTTACAAGTTGTTATTTTCTTGATTTGTTTTTTTTATGTTTTAACTTGTTTTGTGCTAAAATGCACTTTTTATTAATATTACTTTAAATTGTCTAGAAGCAAAATAATTTATTAAATTATGACTAATAATAAAGAAAATTACGCTATCTTTATTATTATTCATTAATTCTTGTTTTCAAGTTGTTGCTTTCTTGATTCGTTTTTTTATGTTTTAATTTGTTTTGTGCTGAATGATTCATTGAATAATAATATAGTTATATAATTTACGTCAAACGTTTTAAGTGAAAAACATTATTTGTTTTCTGAGAATGTTTTGACATCATAAACCATACTCAATTTTTTGTTCATTCCTAATTTAATTTCCATACGTACAATACAATATTATTGAAGCAATACTAATATTTTTTCCTCATTTGACATAATAAAATTTGTAATTCGTTTTTAAAAGCGTCAAAAATTGAATTAAAACATGCGGTAGTATCTTGCAGCAAATATATTTTTTTCGTCTTTTTATGAAAAAAACACCGCTAACATATTTTATTTATAGGAAAAAAAAATTGTTTTTTTTGCACACGAATAGACTGTCTCTTTTAAATGAATTAATTTTATTAATAAATTCATACATTGGAAAACCTATAGTTTTTTTCCAAAATCAATGATATAAAAATGATGTTTAAACATACACTTGACGTATAGATGATGAATTTATGCATACATATGTATTTTTCTGCTTAATTTATATCATTTAGATACGTCATATTAAACTTATTTATTGTATATTTATTGTATTCATATAATATAGAATATGACTCCAGAAAAATAAACCACTAATATTTGTAACAATTACCCCCGTTAATCTTTTTGATTTCTAGCCAATGTGTATTATGATGATTATTATACTCGCATTTTCTTCAGCCACGAATTGTTGATTAATTCTATCTATAATACGCTGTTATCAGTTTTTTCTTGAGATTTTGATTCTTTTATATTGTGATGTCCACGTATCTATATCTAAATGTGTGTGAGGTATTGAATTTTTGTAATCTACATCATAATACATTTTTATCGGATTGAAATATTTGCATTTATTATTACTTTTTGTCATATTTTAGAAAAAAATTTTCTTTTATAATTATGTACATTTATATATCAAATATGTTCATAAATAAAAGTATATATAATATATTGTTGCAGTCATAGTTTTACGCATGATTAAACTTAAAAGAAAGTTTTTTCTTTTTCTTTAATCTTTTCGCCAAGCTTTGCAAAATCACCCTGCAAAACTCGGCTATTTTGAGTTATAATTATACATATATGATTTAATTATATATAGGATATAATTATATATGAAAAAATTTTTTCTCGGATTTATTGTGAAATAATGCGATATTTTGGAATTTATGTCATTTTTTATTTTATTAATTGGCTATGTTATTGGCTATGTTTTTTTTAAATAAAAGCTATAAAAATAATATCACAAAAATATAAATACTTCTAAATCCGAAGGAAATATAGAAATTACATTAAATCAGTCTTTAATGAATAAAATTGTGAACGAAGAAGATTTATTAAATCATTTAACAACGAATAATATTTTAGATAAAATATTAATGTACAAATCAAATAAGTATTTTATTATAACATACAAACAATGAATACTAAATAAATTATATGTTATTATAAATAATATTTTTTTTATTATATGTTATTACATTATTTATTACATATTATCTATAATTATGCATGTATTATATGTTATTAATTTTATTCCATTTTTTATATTTGTATCTTTTACTTTTTATTGTTCCTAAATAAAATAAAATTTATAATTTGTTATTATATATATAAAGAAATGTAAGTTCAAGAAAAAAGATTAAATTTGTTATTGTCTATAAATCTTTACCACGACAATTTAAATATGAAAAAAATCTCTAAAAATTTTTCTATAAGATAATATAAATCAGTTACAAACCTTTTAACCCACGCAACACGTGGATTATTAAGCATATAATTTAAAATAGCTATACCTTTGGAAAATGCGTATCAAATTCAAAGTTATGTATGTGCGTGTGGGTGTGTGCATGCGCATATATATATATATATATATATATATATATATATATATATATATATATATATATACACACATATATATACAGAACAGATAGGGGATACCATATCATCTGTTTATAAAGCTTAACGTTATTCTATATGTAGAATCATAACAAGTTTGTAATTACAAGAAATGCAATATTATTTTCTGTTCATTATTATTATTATTATTATGTTGTTCATCATCATTATTATATTATACTTTGTTTACAAAATATTTTTTCATTAAATTACATATCAATTACTCACGCATATTAAATAAGTGCATATCAGTGCAAAAAAATAAAGCATTGTTATTAGAATATTATTATTGTTAGAAACATTCTCTTAGATACATTTCGATTAGCTATTATAAACATTTCTAATATATCTTTAAAATACCTGTGATATACAATTAAAGTTTTATTGTGTAGTAGCAAACATTACAGATATGTCAGGAATAATAATATATTTCACTTAAACACTTGTGATATCTCTATCCCAGATGACCAAGCCTTCAGAAACCAATTTCGCGCGGAGCATGCTAACAATTTTTGATGGCAAAATAACAAATTACACTGCCTGTACTACCTGATGCTGATCAACAAACTGCCGTCAAAAATAAAACGAAACCTGCTGGCCATGCTATGTCAGAAGATTGACCGCAAAAATCGAACAAGATTTGCAGCTCGTGACGAAATACTTTTTGATAGTTAAAAAAATTAAAATAATTGCATTAGCAATGCAAATATAATGTATTCCATTATAGAGAATTTGATATTGATTCACTTTTAGAGAATAAAGTTTTAACGTATTAGTCTCAAGTTTATGCATAAACTTTTTAAAAGTAACATCACATCTTTAAAAAAGAACGCGAAAAAATATAGCAAAATAGAACCTAAGAAAAAGTCATTCTTTTCCCAAAGTTTCGAAGAATTTTTTCTAGCTAAGAATATTAGTTATTCATATCGCACATTCCATTATGTCGGTCATGTATAAATCTTAAATTAATACAATTATACAATAATATCCATTTAATTATACACTAATGTCAATATAATTATACAATAATATCAATTTGCGTGGGTAATAATGATGTATACGTGAGTATTAAATAATAGCTAGTTATTCTAAAAAAAAAATAGAGAAAGTGCGCACAGTGTTCCCACGCACGTACATACACGATATATGCAAAGGATTAAAATAAAGCTTAGAAATTCGTTACCTTTTTTTTTACAGAAACGTTTGCGTTATAATTTTTTTTCCGTTCAACTTTCAAGTACAAATATAAAAAACTCGTCTTATTGGGATTTTATATACATACAAAATTAATACGTTGAATATAAAAAGTTATGGTAAATAAAACAACTAATTATTTATCAGCGTCCCAGTTTAAAACAATGGCACTTTTGTTCACGTAATCAATATCGCAATACAGGTAAAATCGACAGTTATATAGGCGCAAGAAAGGAGCTGTGCCGAAGACATCCCCAGGAACCTTTTGTACATCTAACTATTTGGAATGGAGAACGCGTATTCTTCTTTCACGGTCCAAGTGTCACGGTGAGTGCGGCTGCACCGAGTGCGAATGCACCGAGCGCGTACGACGCCCCGTGTGGCTGGTTCAACCTTGTCGAGACACGGTAGATTGCTGGTCGATGATGGCCGGGTATCCAGGTATCCACGGGTATCCAGGATGGATTCAAGAATAAGCGTCAACGGGATTCGACGATTCTTACGTTTCTGCGAGAGTATCATAATCGGATTTTACGTCGTCTTTCATAAAACGCAACACGAAATTCACAGTCGAGTAGCTCGGCGCAATGATAAGATAAATCTGTAATTTGCAAGATCTTCTTTAAAACTTTATAAATTATAGATTTGCCTCATTTTTGCACTGAACTTCGATTGCGATGTAACTAAGAGGGGAATGAAAAATCGATAGTGGAAATATCTCTTCGGGATATGATTAAACGTCACAGTTTCCGAAAGTATTTTCGAGCGATTTTAGTTCCCGGCGGGCATATATAATTCATAGCGTAATTCATGAATTAATAATATCTTTCAAAGTGCTACGTATATTTGCCACAGTCTTTGAGAGTTAATTAATAGTCGCATATGTGACATACGGTGTATCGAAATCGCAGCTATAGGCCACGGAATTCTTGCAAATCGCGCAATCGGCGGCAATTCGTTCGTGGAAATCGACGATTCGCGTGACCGAGAGCAGCGAGGGAAGAAGCGAGAAAAGACCGCGAGTATCTACGTTTTGTGAATGGGCGTTTTGTGATCGGCGATGGTGAGTGAGAAAATCGTTGCAGCGCATCTTTTATTCTACGTCTACATAAAAACTCTGCGTTCCTCGAAAATCGAGAGAGAAATCCGGAATAAGTTGGTGCAGCAGCTCGACCCGCAATTCGAAGCGGAGGAATGAGAAGAAAGAGGAATGGGGAGGAGAGAGGGCATCTAAATAGATGGATTGCTGCTGGGGCGACGAGCGGCGTGGCGAGAGGAGCTCGAGAAAAGTGGTTCCGGCTGCGTTTTCTTGGCATAAAGGCGTTGCTTCTTTGCACCGCAAATTGAAACCCTCGCTCTCGCGCCGCGAGTTGCTCGATTAGGAAATAATTATGGGGGATCGCGTTCCCGAGGGAAAGCGTAATTTCCTCGGCCAATTTATAAGGAACAGAGGTGACCCTGGAAAAAATTTTTTATTCGAGATGCACTTGGCTCGGCTCCTCGACAACATTGTTACAAAGGCGTCAGAAAAAAATTAATGATCGCACGAATTAAGTGCCTTATTCAATTCTAATCGAGTTGCGAAATTGATAGTCGAGTTTGTTGTATGCTCGTGACTCTTTGCTTCAGCTACGTCTTGTGTTTTCCAACGAAGACGTTAGAACGAAACGTTTGTATTTTATAAAAGAGTCTTTTTATTGCCTTTGATTAATGTCATTTGTCGGCAATTAACCGTTCTGAGAAATATCGGAATGAGTACAAGTAGAAATTAACGAACGAGAAGTTATTACGATTTTCCTAATTTCGGTGTATTTGACGTATTACGGTCGCAGTTTGCGCTCATTAAAATAATTTCTCCACTATACTGAACATCAGACAAGACACTATGGTGAGCGACAATCTTGTGGCATCTCGTGAGTCAACCTCGCTAAGCATGTAGTCTAAGGCATTTTATATACCAGGACGAAAGTTTCCGATACATACCACACCCTTGGGAATTAGCTCTCGAGGGAAAATGTAAGAGAAAAGAGAAATGAGCAATCAATGAGTATATTCGCTTCTATTATATAAAGTGTTAAAGTATAACTTATAGGCTGAAATTTATAGTCAAATTTTATTTTGAGTAGATCTTAAGTAATGTCTTGAGACGCTAATCACGGATTTGTGATTGGTCGATGACATCTTTAAATTACTTAAGACGCTCTTGAATATAAGAATTAATTATGAATATCCGTCGAATAAGATAATTTAGAATCATGATCTAGCAATTCGCTTGGATCGCGCTTGTAAATTTGGGTCGAAGTTATTTCTTCGAAAACTCGTCACGCCAAGTTCCACGTATTTTTCCACATATTTTCATGTTACTTGAATTATGTATAGATACGATATTTCGATGCGAATTTTTATATGTGACTTCTAATAATAGACGGTTCACAAGCAGACGGTTCGGTTATGTAAAACTTGACGTGCATCTGTCTGTAATTACGCGACAGCGCCCCTGTGGCTGGGGCACCCACGCCAATGCGTTGCCGTTTCGTGCGAGCGAATCGATCGCTTTCGAGGCGCGTTCGATGTAATCGCGATAAACCTTTCTATCTCTGCCAATGTAATTTGAGCGATTTCTGCCACTGACAAAGACTAGATACGCTAGGCGTAACAAATATGTTGCGCTAGATCGAGGTCATTAGTCATCAAATCAGAGTGGAGACTATCGCCGCTGCGAGTGCACGTGCACCGGGATCAACCAACGATGACGCTTCCGGGGACCGTCGACGGAAACGTGCGTCAGATGACAAGGGAAAAAGAATCGCACTGTAAACTTCGATTTCTTATTCATAACAGTCTAAAACTTGAGAAAACAAGAAATTAATTATGCATGATTATAAACCAATCTTGCGAGTCATCATATTATGAGAAATCACGCTATTATTGCGTTCCCGTGCTATGCATTCAGAAATACATTGTTAACAGTGTTAAAAGAGACACAAAGAGTATAGATGATCTGTGCGCGAATAATTTTGGTAGCGCAAACAGAAAGACGATAACCGTTTCTTACGAAAACTTCTTATCTAACAATACGTCTACATTTGGTACGCAACGATCCCTGGACAGAAAGAAGGCTGTAGATGTTACATTTTTTATTAAATATTGTGAAACATTTTAATTAAATTATTTTATTAGCTTTATATAAATATATATATATATATATATATATATTTTTTTTTTCTTATTATTATAAATTACTTTATTTTTTAATTACAATATTTTGTGAATAATAGAGGAAAAAGTGGCCAATACTGACACCTCATTTTGTTTTTAAATATATTTCTTAAACAAAACTTAAAAATAAAACTTTAAAAATATAAATTCAAATTAAAAAATGTTTTCTATTAGATGGTATAGCAGTTTTTATATTACTATTTCATATTTTATAATGCGTAATGGTTTTGCAACATAAATCGAAAAAGAGCGTCTGAGAAATTGGACCCCACTTCACAGAAAACTGGCACTTTAAGCAGTAATAAAAATTCAGATACGGTCCCGCAGTAAATGAGTTAACTATGGAATAAATTGATAAATAAAGTAAACAGAATATGTTTTTACACATATATATTAAACAACAAAGTTTATAAAATTAAAATACTGAAATTGAATTCTTCTTTATACATCTTTTTTTTACACTTTTATTAGTATATAGAAGGATTCATCACGCCCGACGCTATTTTTCGTATCATGAGTTATTAAAAAAAATGTAAAAAAAATTCATGAAACATCTATCAACATTGTAGTTGAAGATTTTACAGTTATTGTCTGTTTTTATAGAGAGAGATGTTTCGCTTCACGTTGCAGCGATTTTATGTTTCAAATCATATTACGAAGAAAATATAAAAGAGAAAAATATAAACAAAAAAATTTTAGAAAACTACAAACATGTAAAATTACCTAATATTATTACTAATATACTCATTGTTTCAACTGTGCTATTTACAAGAGAAAATGGTGCAAATTTTATTTTTGTTTTTGAAAAATTTGTTTTTAGCAGATTTATGTAGGAAAAAGCCATGAATGTACGAATTGTGGGTTTTTATTTCTTTAATTTTCTAAGTAGATCATATTTTTATGAGCATTTAATGTAGACTTGATCATCACTATTATTTATGATGGGTTTCTTTCCATTTAGCACATATTAGCATTAAGGATGTTAAGGCACAGTTAAGTCATAACACAGGAATATCCACGATCTCGATATGTGCGTCTGTCATCCTTATCAAGGAACACCTGACCCTCTTAACGTGTCCGATATTCGCGCAAGATAGCTTTACTGGTTCATTTATAAGATACATCCTTGAGCTAATACTCGTTTGTGAATTAAAAAAATTGTCGGACAAGAGATTCTCTTAATAAGCAACATAGGGAATTGGCTTAAACTGGAATGCTTTTTATCTGTGACGTGTACATGCCTCGTTTCCTTTTAAGTTTCATTTTTTTATTAGATAATATAGCACAAAAAGTGATACAAATAAAAATTATTACAATTGCGGATAAACATAAGTAAAAATGATCAAAGGCCACGGAATAAAGTCCAAATAATGCAAATTTGCTTTGTGAAAATTTAGCACTGCTTCCTATCATCGATTCGTTAAAGCGATTGAAATTTCACATGTAATTTTGTCTCCCCCGAAAGTTCGTTGCGGATTTATCAAATTTTAGAGATACCAATTTGAAAAGTACACGTATCACTGCCTTTTATTTATTAGCAACAGTCATGCTGATTCAAGATTACGTGGCAAAATCAGGAGACCGTTATTCTTACCGCACAGGTGCAAAGTTTAGCGTGAAAGCGAATTTAAATAAAATACTAGAATGGTTCATGCACCTTGAAATGGAGAACGACGTTACAAAAGTCAAATATCCAAAGATCAATTCACATGAATTAATTAATATCCAATACAAAAGAAATTCGAAAGTCTACACACATACGTCCAGGATTTCGAACAATAAAATTCCGCTGCCGGGATTACGCGAGCTGAACGAATAAGCCATGTACCGGTAGACCTTGCATTTTTCTTCTGTTAGAACAATCCGTTTCTTATTTCCTAGAAATATCATCAGCGATTTCCAAGCCACGCGTTAATCATCAACTATCACACTAGCATTTTGCGCAGAAGCAAAGAAATTATCGTAGTCTTGAGTGTTTTCCGCAATTTTTTAATTCTTAACTTTGTTAGAACGGATCTACTAGAACTAATATTAAGTTTTTCCTAAACGATATTATTTATACGGCAACACTATTCTTAAACCATAAAGAGAGAACAATCTCCAAATTGATTTAAATGCCCGGAATAGGATTGAAAAACACATTAAATATCCTGTCAGATTTCACATCCTGCATTTCTCTCGCAATGATCATTGTGTAGTTGTTCATGATACTTTCGAAACGCTCGCCAAATCAAACACGCAAACAATAGAACTCCAATTATAATATGAAAATTGAAGAAAGTTCTTTACGTATTCTAATGTAATAAACAATGCAAAGGACGTGGCAAAATGACGCATCAGAATCCGAACTTTGATTCTCATTCACGAGTGCAGGTGTCCGTCGAGTGAACCTCAGTACTGCCTCCGTTGCTCTCTCTTGCTACGAACGTGCCGTATCTCTTTGTTGCGCTCGTGAGTGCCAGGCGAACAGCCTTTGGTTCCGTCCTCGGTGCGAGCGTACTCATGCTGGTGCAACCGCACTCAGTGTGTACCACTCAGTGAGTTCAGTGCTAGAGTATCGACCCACGGCATGTGATGGCTTATTCTCCTTTCTCCTTCGTTTCTCCTACCTTTCCTCCTCACTCACACGAGGAATTACAGTTCCCTCTCCTATTTTCTGTCATCGTTTCACTCGATCCGCCTGCGCTCTTCGTCGTGCTTTCCTAGAGTACTCCGTCGTGCTACGACTAAGGTCGACAATCGCGTAAACGTACAAGGGAATCTCGCCAATGTGGTGCGACCTCGCTTTGTTGTACATGCGCGATGATCAACGATGTACACCGAGAAAGAAGCACCCTGTTCATATTTTAAAGACTTGAGAAATTCATTTCTTATGCGATATGACAAATCGAACGGTGATACTTTCATCTTCTCTCTATATCTTATTTCTTTTATTTGAATAAACTTATATTAATAGGCAGATTGTATCTTATTTTTGTTAAATAAATCTAAATAATATTTTACATTTAACCAAATTAATTTTTGGTTAGTTCTATCTTAAACTATTAGAACTATCATCATTTTTTTATGCAGAGGACATTTTTTATGTGAATAATAGACAATTATCTGTTTAAATTCACGTGTGTTATTATTCTGTATCAATTCGATAACTGGGAAATGCGTTTGAGGAAACGTGTTAAAATCACGTTCTCTCTTATAAAGGGAATTCATAAAAGCAACAATATGTACGTATTAATGGCGTGATTAATCTGTCGAAATGAACATTTAATATTGGAGACTGATATTAAATCCCCGATTAAGTATGTAACGAAAACCTTTGAAATTCAAAATAGTATATTTAATTGCTTTAAAGCGCAATTAACAAATCACAAACATCAGTAATCGCAGAACTTTGTCTCAAATATTCACATGAATTTGATTGGGAGAAGATCGAAGTTTTGGACGAAGAAATTTAGATTAATAAACGATTAATATCGGAAATGATAAATTTTAAGAAACAAAGTAATGAATTAAATAACAAAGTGACACTAATCTCCTCGATCCAATTTACTTTAATCTGATTAGATAATTTATAAGTTCCTTTATATAATAATTACCGTTTGATAAATAAAGAACAAAGGTAAACATTGGAAGGAGAAAAAAGTTATATTTTCTTTTTTTGCATCATATCGTTAGCATTATGTATACATATATATCTTTTTCTGTCGGGTGATCGATCTTACTTTTTGTCACTGTAAATGATGCCTTATTTATTAATTTTTATTTATTACTTAATTTCTTTATTTATTTTGTAATTTAAACAAATGTTATAGTATTTGACGCTTAGTTTTAACTAGTTAACGTTTCACTGATTTATTGATTATTTATTTAACTATTTTTAATTTTCTTTGTTTCTTTGTTATTTCTTCAGCAATTTTTAATCTTTAACATAAGTAAAAAAATTTGGATATTTTTTTTATCATTGTTGGATTGTGACTGGAGAAGGAAGTAAGGTCGTCAGAATTTTTCAAATTTAATCTACGGAAGTTTCATTGAAGAGGATCCGTTATCAGGGATTTAAATGTTTAGATATATTATAGTATGAATAATATTGTAATGTAAACGTACCATATCTATGTACTTATATGAATATTGATTTTAATGAGTTAAATAATTCTCACATTACTATCAATTGCTCTAATAACAACGTTAGACTCATATTTAGCAATAATTAAATTTTTTATTTAACAATTAATTTTGGTAATTATTTAATTTAAATTTATTTTTGGAGCTATCCTTATTCTTAATACTCAATTAAATTATCAGGTGTATTATGATAGCGTAGCCGCCTATGATTAAATTAATTGCATGATAAAGTTTCACCGTTCTAAAGTTCAATATTTGGCATGGATGTTTTAACAACAACCGGGACAAGGACTATCCTTGACTTTAACACGTGACAACGATAACTAAAATGCAAGATCTGTTATATCAAAATTAATATCCTGAACGAAGATGACAAAGAAGAACTGGAAACTTATTTCTTTTCAAAAATAATAACGATGTAAAACGTCAGAACACTGCGTATACTAAAACACGTCAATCAGAAAATGCTTTCTTATAAAATGTACAATCTAATTGCGGGTTAAAAAAAAGTTGAGCCACGCAATTAATATGTTTTATATTTTTCCATGCTGCGTGCGTTTATGATTTTCTTTATTTGTGCACGAATTTTCCGTGATCCTTTTATGTGAATTCGCTAAATCAATTTTCCGTAAGAGAAAAAACTAGAGTATGCAGATGACATAAAAAATAATTAAATTTTTTACGTTGGCGCGATCTAACAACCGACAACAAAGAAATAGGAAAGCTAAAGCAGGGCAACGATCACCGTCACTGCTGCCGTCCCTGAATCCTGCCGTTTTCGAGCTCGGCTCACTTCGTCGTCGGTGGTGGTAGTGGAGGAGGTGGTGGTGGTGGTGCGGAGGTGTATAGCTCGACAGCTGATCGCGGTGGTGAGTGGTGAGTCGCGGAGAGATCGGCGCTCTCCTTGCATCCAGTCGTAGCGCGCGCAAGTGCGTGTAGTGGATCCGTTCGGTGCATTTGTTCAGATCCTCTCCGATCGATCTTTAAAGGATCATCTGCGTGCGTGCGTGCAACGCGTTCACGATCGATCGTCGCTGAACGGCATCCGGAAATTGTCCCGAAACGAATGCAGTGTTACGGATGCGGTGGTGACGGTGAACCAGTAATCAGACGAGAGAGTCGATACACTGGGTGGAATCTGGGTACTGTGGCGTACCCCTGACCGAGTGCGAGTGGTGATCCGTGTGGTTCCTTCGTGCCTGAGACACTTCCGCTCCGCAGCCCGCCCAAGAGGACGAGGCATTCGACAGATCGAAGATGCGGAGTGTCACCACTGGGGTATGAATTCGGACGTCGCGGCGGTAGCTGAATTTACTTTTCTCCGAAGGTGAGTTGTCTCGTTAGCGTCAATTAACGTGCGTGTGGGACGAACGTGTAACTACCTCGGTAGCTCTCCAACCACCCTTGCAACCGTGCATTACGAACACCGTGAATCTATCCTGCAGTAATTACAGAGCAGCGGTAGAAATTAATTTATTCCCGAGTGCAATGGTTTCCCCGCTTTATTACCGATGCTTTCATTAATTAATTAGAGTGATATGAATATATACCGTGACGCGTTGCGAAAACCAAGCTCCGCGTAACAATATTAACGCACCGATCGTGTAGTAACGCGCGCTTTACTCGGTCATCGACATACTACTCGGCAGCCTCTGTCTTCGACGAATAGTCACCTTTGGAAATTCGATTCCTTTTTTATGTGATTCAGTCTTCGCACTAGAATTGAATTTCTAGCTCACGTTTTTTGTCTAGATTTGATGAACGAGCGAGACTCTATGGTTCTCGTGATGTATTATATGAATTATTTTCGAGATGAATTATTTCGCGATCGAACAGGCGGAGACAATCACTTCCGTGCAAGTCGGTAGCACAATTACTTCGCTTCTTATTTTCGCGATACGTGGTATTATTAGCGACACACGCTAGAATCTAGAGACAGGTGGGATTTATAGCTGCTTTCGTCATACGACTGTGATCTTGCCGTGTGGCAGCTCTATTTAAAAAGACGTCTAGGGATAGTTTGTTACAACGAAGTTTCCAATGTTATTATCATGCTACGTAGGACGGAAGACAAGTGATTCTTCCGTCCGGTAACGGCAAGCTCAAACAACTCTAGAATCGAGATCGTGATGCAGGTCGCTTAATAAATGCCTTGAGACCAGCATCAATAGGACGAGCATATTGCGATAAGCGAATTGCATCGAACACGTGTCGCGTATGCACACGACATTGCATTTAACGAGGAGAATTTGCGTATATCAATGTGATCGATCGTACTTCGGAGAATTGTTGTCCATTACAAATATTCACACATATTTTTTAGCAGAGATTTACTCGTTGCCAGCTATACAATAATATAAAAAGGGACTCGAAAGAGATTTTTTATTCAATAAAATATTCTACACAAATACGTATAAATTAAAAAATATTTCGTAATATTAAATCTTCATAATATTAAATTATATTACGAATAACTTTGATTGATTACATCTAACCTTTTCATTTATGCGCTGAGTATATACTGTTAAATGAATAGTTATTCAATTAATTACAAATAAAAAAGATTATAAATTTTGTTTACAGCCGTACTCTTTAAATTAGAGACCAAGATTTGTACTTTTGGGCTCGAAATTGAAATGTGTAGGTGTTCGTTTATATTACCTATTACCGTTCCTATTTCTTGATTTATTGCTATTTTGCCATAGCACGCGACACTCGATCTCATTATCAGAGACGACGTTATATAATCTGAGATCGTTAACAATTTCTGAAAGTGCCATTCATTATGTTTAAAAGTATTCTGTTGTTAATATTATAAAATACTATTATTTATAATATATTTAACTATAAAAGTATTATCCATGAATTATATATATATGTATTAATGTGTATAAAAGTACAATTTTATACACATCTATTTTAAATATACATACATATAATTGCTATTGATGCATAAATTTATTATATAAAACGGACTACATAATTAATATTACTATCTTTATAAATAGGTTTCCGCATCACCTGTGAGGTATTATTACAGATGCGTTTTTTTTTATTAATAGTTTCTCCAGGAGGCCTATTTCCCTCAACAATTGCACTTTCTTTTTAAATATGAAATATACGTATCAAATTGTACTTTTATACATATTAATACATACGTCATGAATAATTTATGTGTACATTTCACATAAAAAAAAAAGTACGACTGTTGAGTGAAATAGGTCTTCTGAAGAAATCGCTAAATTTATGCACCAATACCAATTATATATACATATAAATATATACGTATATTTGAAATAGATGCATAAAATTGTACTGTTATACATAATATTATGTATGTACAATTTATGGATAATATTTTTTAAAATATATTATGAATAATAGTGTCTTATAATATTAATAACAGAATACTTTTAGACACAGTGAATGGCACATTCAAAATTTTTAAACGATCTCAGACTTTATAGTGTCGTTCCTGAAACGGAGCACGCGCTATGACAAAACAGCAATGAAGTGAGGAATAGAAACGTCAATAGGTATAAACACCGACACATTTCAATTTTAAGCTCAAAAATACAAATCCTGATCAGTTCTGCTTTAAATAAATTGAGATAATACTTGCACTTTTTTTTACATTTGATTTGAAATCTCTTCGATTTGGAAGCATCGCTAGAACAAATTCATTAATATAATTGTCACTGCGATTGATTTGTGGGAAAATAAGTCTTATACTACAATATAAGGTAAGCACGGCTCTCATTAGAAATCCAAAATTGAACTTTATCTTGTAGCGTTGCATTCAGAGGTAGGAATCCCTTTTCTGTTCGTGGCGGTTCCGAAGCACCTTATCAGACTTCCAGAATTGATTCTGTTGTGAACAGAGCGCTTAATTAACGAGAGCTCTCGGAACGACCGAGCGCGGCTATTGCCTCTGAGGCTGATCGGGACGTTTAGCAGTTCAAATAAAGAAGGTCGCCTGGCGTCCAACCGATTCTGGGACGTTGTCCCGAGGTAATAAAACGAACGATCTCATCTTGATCGGCGGCGCCTAGTTGCGGGTTGCTGACACAGACGAACAGCGGAAACGGCGATGGGTAAGCCGTTGCCATCGTGTGCAATATGCAATTGCGCGCATCGTGCATCGCAAACACGGAACCGGCGTAATTCCTGACACGTGCACGCCCTGCAAAAACAGAGAGCGCCGTGGCGGTGGTTCCTAACAGCCAGAACAGATGCAAACTGATCTTCGATTTTCGAGATTCTGATGCGAGAAACCCGCGGAAACAACATCGACGGAATACTGTGTACATAAGCGCAAAATTTGGCCTGAATTATAGCATATCGTGCGAACGCTGCTGAGTTAATCCCCTTTAGACTTAACTTAATAAATTTAAAGCCGCTCCTTCTTTCTCCGCTCTATTTTTGTAACTAAATAAGAGTAAAAAAAAAAAATTTTATTATACATATTTTTAATTATTTAATTTTTTCTGTATATTGTTTTGTTCTTTATACATGTACATGAGATGAGATCTTATCTTTTTTTTCGATCGGTAATATCACTTATATTTTTCTCTTATCAATAATCCATTCTTATCAACAAGAGTAGAATTCAAGTTCGTAATGTGGAATTTGTCTTTCTTCCAAGAAAGAAGATCATCACGGTAATAATTAACAGTAAGATTGTATCTGTGCCAATTTCCTGAAAAGAGAGTGAGTTCTAGATTATTAGAAAACTCTATATTTACCAAACATTATAATGACACAAATAGTGATTACATGCACTTTCTCGTACATCGCTGGGTTTCTTCGTTCTACATCTACTGCTCATAGTTCGAATAATACGTTTGGTCGCATTAATACTGACACGTTTACCGCGCCGTATATTATATGTACATGTTCGACGCATTACAGATATTAAGCAAATCACGATTATTTCTTGGTGAAACGAAATAACATTCTCCAACTAAAAGCGCAAACAAAGTTTGCTCGGGGTTTGCGCTCGTACCGGTGCACTGGTATCGGGAAAATTCGTGCACTCGAGCTACACCCAAGCAGAACAGGGAGTCATCTCGACGTCAAAATGATGTCAAAGTGACTGCAAAATGATCATTAAAAGTCACTTTTTAATCAATTACGATTCATTTTGATGTCATTTTGACACAATTGTGAATCACTTTGATGTCATTTTGACTTGTTGTTCTGCATGGGCACGCTTCTCCGTAGATTCACATGATAATTCGCGTAAAGAACGTTTAGCTACTGATATTTTTGATCGAAAACAACTGTAAAGATATCGGGTACAACGATAACAAATGTGATAAGATAATTTTCTCTTTCTATGTTAACTTCAAATTTCTCTTTCTGTTACTAACTTGAATTTTAGTTTACCATAGATGTTATTTTTTTTATGGATATCCTAATAGCTTAAATTAGAATGTTACTGTTGATTATTATTGTCATAGTGCTCATTTTTTTTTAATTTCTATGTTGTGAACTTAAATTTAAGTTTATATATAGTTATAGAAATTATTTTGCTTTTTAAATCTTTTGCTCTCTTTTCTGAAAACAAAATGAAAAATTTATGGAGTCGTGCGTTTAACAATTCACGTAACGCAAAATATCGTCGATTTAAAGGAGGAAATATTCATTTGGTTATCTTCAATACTCTATTTACAGTGTCTAATAATGTCGAATCGATGGGCTTCCTAGAGACTATTCTCAATCGACTGGTCGTAAATTATTAAAGCCTTCCGTTTCTGTCTTGAGAATTTTTCGATAATACAGAACTGATGTACACAGTACAGTAACGATATCGTGCGTCACGGCATGTTCAGCTAACCGTATGACAAAATAAGACGAACGGAAAACTTTGCTCCCGATGAAGACACGATACGATTCTTGGACCGCAAAATGCCCCGACAGTTCTGAGTCATTACTTTAAGTGAGTAGGATATCATAATAGAATTCCAAGTATTGTATTCTGTCTAAGTACTCTCAGCTGTATCTTTGATAACTTTGACTTGCTGTCATAACACGTAAAAACTTATTCTATTATTTCAGAATAAATCATTTCTTTTCTCCTAAACACACACGAAACATCAATAGGCTAATAAAACTGAACCTCGACCAGCAAAACTCTCATCCCTATTGTTTATAATAACGCTGATCCCTGCTATTATAAATGCTTATTCTAAAACTCACTCCACTCTAGCTTATCTCTATTTCCCAATGAATAAATACATTCCGAATGTTTGAGACAAATGTCTGGTTCATTTATTCTTAAGTTTAGTTCTCGTTCAAAACTCTAACGAACAACATCTCTGTATAAGCAGCCAGAAATAAAAGAATTTTCCATAAAAGAAATCCCGATATAGTTTTATATTATTACTTCGTTACACTTCCACACGTAACATTGACCGTAAACGTGTTTTCAAGTATGATTTCAAGTATCATTGCCTCTTTGAGATAAAAGTAATACGTGATAGAGATAAGTTTGTTACTTTGCTGTTCAAAGTTATTCTAACATGCAAATGTATCTCTTATAGTACGGCTGGATGATGGCTGACTTGAAGAATCTCAGTCTGGGAAGTGGTGCAGTATCCAGGTATAACGGCGATGAACAAGTGCAGTTTATTCCAGGCGGGAGTCATCAGGTGACAATCAGATCACCTCCTCCTTCCTTACATTTGGAAAATCTCAACAATGCGGTTCACGGGTAGGTATACTTTATTGCTGTAATTATTATATACTTAATTATTATTTGCACACTATTCCAAGTTTGGATTTTGATGCCGAGTACGTTGTAATACGTAAATTGAAATAAACAAGAAAAATAAAATACAGCTAGCCAAAATATTATTGATACTATTAATAAACCAGACAACATTGAAGTAACGTGCTAAATGGATGCATAGATTAGGTTATTAGATATTAGATATCGTTGAATAATAAACAGCTAAAGTTGCATTGCATTTTTTGTGCGAAAATACATGGCAGGGGACAAGAAAAAGAATGAGGAATACATTACCTCTGATTACATAAAGGTTTTTCCTTATATAACCGATAAAAATTTGATACTCTTCAACATAACATTATGCTAGACTTACTTGACTCATACAATTATTGGTACAATGAAAGAGTTTAATTAAAAGCAAAAATAATAATCGAATAATAATTGATGAAATTGAAATGATAACCAAAAATATTAATCAATTATCTTTACAAGTTAATGTTAGTTATTTTAATGTTAGTTATTCGTTCGATCGGTAATAAATACGAATAATTTTCTTTAATGCAAGTAATTAATACGAATCCATAAGTGGTCAGTTTACATTATAATTATTGACATAAATATTAGATTTCAATTGTATAAACGTTTCGATCCTCAATGCCAATGTGGATCCTCTTCACAGTAACCTTACGTTGGACAAACACGACTATTAAAAAGTAGAATTGATGTGGCATAAAAATGAAAATAATAAATGACATAGAAACCATATAAAAAAAAACACGATACAAATTTTAATAATTACAGAACGCCATTCTCTCATGCCTTTGATTGGGATAACATTGCATTCTTGAATGAAGATATTAAGAATCGCCTAATATTTGAGATGACATGTATACAAAAAAGCAAAAAAAAAAAAGATTAAATTTATAGAGTGAAATTTATAGACTAATTTCCTTGATTCAATTTATTTTGATCTCGTTCGCTAATTTATAAGTTTCCTATTTGAAAAATATTATTTAATGTTCGAATCAGGATGATTTGTAAACAAGAGAGGGAAAAATATTTATATTTGATTTCTCTGATAAATCGTCGGCATTAACGTTGTATATTTTGATCGGTATACTTGTTGTTTTACATCTTTTTCTTTTGTTGATCTTAATTTAAATTTAAAAATAAATTGCTTTTCGCCATATTCGTAATTACATCATATTTACAATTTGATAGTTTTTTGTTTTATTTTTTTTCACTAATTTTTTATTTTTATTTTTTATTAATTTATTTGTACTAATAACATTATTCTCCGTTGTCAGTGATTAAAAAATTGTAGCCTTAACACTAAAATCCTTGCACTATATTAATTACGATTAATGAGGAGGCAGAAATTATCAGTTATGTTCAATATTTCCTTTGTTCCTAATTTGTGGCTACACTGAAAAAGATCGTTATTTATGATCGAAACGTTTATACAACTGAAATCTAAAATTTATATCAATAATTGTACTGCCTATTTGAATCCGTAGAGAAAGGAAGGGAATAGTGGAATATCATTTCTTTTTTTTTTGTAAATAAGTAATTATTAACGCCATATAATTTTTATCAACACCGGTTTGTTAGCTATAGAGTTCTATCAATTACCCTATAGCAGAAGTTCATTAAGTATATCAAACAAAATTTATTATTTATAATTTATTGAAGAACAAAAAGAGGATACGTTTGAAGAATAACGAAGCTAGGGAATACATACTAACAACCAATGTTAAAAAAGGCACTTTTATGTAATTATACAAAATCACAGATTAATGATCCTTTGTAAATCTTACATACTAACAAGTGCCACAAGTTTTTATAAATATTTTATGTAATATTCTGGACAACACAAATTTTAAAATCGAATTATAAGACATCCTTTAGACGTCTAAGATGCTTTTAAGGCGAGGGGGAATTCACAACCCAAAATTTTGTACACCAATGCCGATTTTTGGCATTGCTGTAAAACACTGCCGACATTTTTGTACACTGCCGACAATGCTTATTGTTAGTCAATGCCTACAATGCCGTCAATCCTATATTAAAATTAAGGCAATGCCATGCAATTATGAACACTACCGCGTGCCCATTATCATACGCCAATGCCTGCACAAGAATTCTAAAGCTTTCCCGAAGTATTCAAAAATTTTTGTGCTCAACCCCATGATCGAAAAACCGACTCTGAAGTGAGCTCACCACTCCCCAACCACTGACGACAATGCCGTCAATATTATAGGTCACTGCTTACTTTTTTCGGCAGTCCACTGCCGAAATTTTGTACACCAATGCCGGCTGTGAATTTCCCCTCGTTTTAAGGCTACTTTTGAAAATGTGTTTTAAAGACATTTTTTTAATGTCTTAAAGACGTCTTATGATTCGATTTTAATTTGAGATGTTTTATTAAAAAAAATTTTTTTTTAATAATTTCTTTGGCTGAGAAAATAATTTTTTTAAATAATTTTTTTGCTGTTAATAAGCATTATGTAACGTCCACTATGACTTGCTGTAAAGTTGTAAGAATGATCTAACACGCGTAATGATTTACGATCCCTCTCACTGCATAATATATGTACATATATTTTTTAATATAGCGAATTCATGTACACAATACGGCATATATGAAATTCAATTATATTATTTGAAAACCACATTCAAGACTTTCAAGCTAAAGTTAAAAAATTAATATTTAATATTCTTTTCAAAATTACGTAGAGGATATACACATGCGTAAAAACTGCTACCTACAAAACTGAAATTTAGCTTTGTAAAAATGCAATGAATACTAATGACTAGTAACCATCTTACAATGTCTAAATAGATTATAACAAAGTAATTTTAACTGTTGCTCTTAAAAGTCAAAGATTTATATGAAATATCGTGGCATCTAACCATCCCTCACAATCCCTGTTTTTCTCTAAATTATACATGTATTAAAGATGATTGTTCGTAGTTATTATCACTTGATAAAATAACTAGCATTAGACTGACAGTTGATCAATATTTTTGATTTATTCTTGAAGCTTTAATTATTAATTATCTGAATTATCTGAAATAATACGTCTGCGTTATTGATATAATTTAATTTCTTTTTTTTCCTAACTTTAGATAATTTTTTAAGTTTTATAATTGCTATATAATCTCTATACAATCTCTATCATGAAAATCATCATTGAAAAAGGTTATCAAAAAGAATCAATCTAATCTATCAATAATCTCATTAAGAGAGATTATTAAATAAATAAATCAAAATTGTTACTAATTTATCAAAAACAGCTGATAATCGTTGATAATTATGAAGAAACTAATATGTTACAAGAATAATGAAAATGTCCGGCTCGTATGTATATAATATACAATAATGCAAGTCTAAGATAAAAATAACGAGCAATAAGGAATTTAATTATATTGATCTTTTAATAAAGACATATAATAAGTAAAAGATTAGACAGAACGTTTCGACCACATACTGGGTCTTCTTTAGTTGTCATATAATACAAAAATATCGGTTTAAATTTAATAATTCAACGCATCGCTAAATTTGTTGATCGAATGATGCCGTACATTCCATACCTCCGTTTGAACTGTTATGTGTTAAATGAGTGTTTCTTCAAACGTGTCCATGTTGTTGTAATCGTCATTTGTGTCCAAAATTATTGTAAAATCTTTTGTCCTCTTTACTGATTCATTGTTGCCAAACGCTGATAGTTTTAGAGTCAAAATGTTAAAATAATTTCCACATCCGGTTTGCATCGTACACTGAACGTAAATATGTTTCACAGATATTGACAACGAGCGCTGAATTGTTAACAAGCCTCTGTCTTTTACAAAGAGTCAAACTTGAGTGAGCTTTTATTAAATGATTATAATTTCTTTATTTCTAGTGTAAGTTTTTTATTGCGTCCTTATTTGGCCTTACACTTGTATTATGTTACAAGAATTTTTGTACCGTTCTTCTACGCACTATAGAATAATACTTATAGAAAGAAGGTCTCCTGATGATTACCTCGACCTCTACTAGGCAGCCTTCGTTTCTGGCCTTAAGAAAAGGGAAACTAGTGTCTTTGTTCGTTCTCGGGAATATAAATTGCTTATGATCTACTGTTTAGTATTCTATGACACGTACTTATGATATTGATTTACATTATAGTATCACTCCGTGATTTCTTAAACTTGAAATAATATTGTATACATTTGGTATAATTAATATGAATCAGTATAAATTATTATTTAACATAAAGTTTATTGTTTTTGGAAACCTCGATTAATCATGTTAAATCTGACACATGTGATGAACATACAGGGCGTTGTATTAATATATTGGACAGTACAATGGGTTGCGCGGTAAACTTTGCAAGGGCAGGTGAAGGGCTCAATAGGTAATAACGACATATACATGTACTGTCATAACTTATTGATTGAGTAGATTACGTGCATTTTTACCAATTATAATTGGTAAAATACGATATGTGTATACGCATGATTATCTATTGAGCCGCGCCTGTCCGTGCAAAATCTGGCGTGTAATTCATCATACTGCCCAATATGTTAATGCAACACCCTAGACGAAAAGATAAATTTATTAATTTTCAAATACATAAGATACTTGTTTTTTGTAATTAATGTTTCTAAATTAAGTTTTAATTTTGGCGTTACTAATCTGTTCCAAGATATAATGAATCGTAACTGATTAACTTAATAGTCATGTTGAGTCATGTTATAGTTCAGCTCATTGTGTTGAATTAACCTTTGCATTGCAATCTTCAAGATCTTCGAGATCAAGTTATCAAGCTCAAGTTCAATCAAATGTACAATAGGCCAGAATTTGACCGTGCGTCATGAAAATTGTGAATGGGGAGGGGAAGAGTATAGCCCTCGGACTATACACGCGAACCTTTCCTTAAATACTAATTGTAAGATCTAAAAGGGATCTCAAGGCCCTAACTTCGATCGTAGTTTCCTCAACGTTTATGTGTACATGTGTCCTTACATTTCGACAATGTAATCTATTGCTGATGCTAAAAATAACGTTCAATTTGTGTACTAAAATGCACAGTATACACATATAAAATGATGTAACTTATAACGTCTTTAAACAACTTATTTCAAAACTATGTGTCATGCAAGTTTTGTTATTGTTGAAGCTAATGACAGTCGATAAAAATTTGTTGCGATATAAGTAATTAATTTTCGCGTGCAAGAATAATTGACTAGAATTACATGGCTGCTTCATTATACTAGCGTCATTATTATTATTACACATAGGGGAAAAACACAAATAAGAAAAAAACCTCATCAATGATAAATTTTTCCTCCAAACGAAAATTCAAAGGTGGGAAGAATAGCGATGGTTCCGATATATTCTGGGTGCCGATGGTTATATGTATATATTGAAGACTATATATATATATATATATTGCTCATAGCATGACAATCGATTCTAATTGTTTCAGGGCCCGACAAACGATCACGGTCAAGGTTTTTGACCTCGCGGAAGTTTCGATCAAGCATTCCTCGAACTTGGGCATTCTCCGAAATCGAGGAATGCACGAATTTGTATTTGCAAATACGCATGTATATAGCTCAAGTTCTATTCGTAATTTTCATTGCAATTTTCTGGAAGTAAACGTCAATGCCCGTATCGCGAGATCAGTTAGCTTCCGCGACTCTCTGATTCATCGCCGAGTGCACCCGTAACGCACTGGACGAGGGCAATGATGCTTTTTCTTTGTGTGACTCGTCTCTCTGTGAGTCAGTCGAACGAATAAAAGATACATACCCGTTCCACGCTATCGTACGACAAAGATAACAAATTTTAGTTGAGGACAGTATTCCTAAGAAAAAATAAAAAGTTAATCCTTAAAAGGTATATATAATATAACCTTTAGCGCAATTGGCTTCCTTAGTCTTTTTTATACGAGGAATATGATTTACGAAATATGAAGAATCTATGAATTCTTTCTTAAGTAGTTAAGTACGCAATTCAGTATTATATGCAGGACAGACACTTAACGCGTTTAATAATACGGCAAAATGGAACAGTACTTGGTATTTGAAATTTTTATAGTGCCGTTACGTTTTAATGTCATACATATGAAAAATCGATAGACAACGAGGAGAACTTATAGAAATGAAAGTTTGTTGAGTGCAAGGTTTTGTAGGCATGACTTTACATACAAACACAGAAAGGCATATAGAATCGAGTGAAGTTCTGCAGTAATATTTATATAATCTGATATTATCTCTTGTGAATATATCAAAGACAACGTATTCGTGTATTTTCGTAAGGCTATCTATTGGACTGACTCACCGACCGCCATGCGGTCAAAAACACGTACTTGATAAACTTTCCGTCAAACTTATTAAACTTGCAAAACCGCGGTGCCTATCTCTGCAACTTATTAAAGTAATAAATTAAATTAAATTAATTAAAACAAATTACTAATATTCATTAATTCATAACATACTATGAAATTAGATGATTTAAAAATAAATCAAAGTGTATTAAAAAATACTGTTATTTATATGAAGAAAAAAATAATAAGAGTATGATGCTCTCTCTTTTAAATTTATACGTTTTGATGTTAAGTTCAGCGTCGGAGATTTAAATGCGCTTGTTCAAGAATCCGTGTGAAGCTTTTGAAAGTAAATAATATTTATCGACAAAATAAATGCGGGAATTCTATTGATTTTACTCGATCGCCAAATTTTTACGAGACATTCTGATTATTCAATCAGTGAATAAGTGTTTATTTTCACTAGCGTTGTCGGTTGAGAATTAGATCGTTCGGTCTTTTCTGCGAAATATCAATGTTCTCTCTTTTCAGTTTCTTCGGGCTTTACTTACCACAGAGTCAAACTTACTACTTTTATTCCGTTCCTTTGAAAGTTTTTCCAATGATCGTGTTTGCCGGAGGACAGGCGAACATACGCAATAGGAAGTCGATAAGAAGTCGAGGAAGAATTATTAAATAAGAACGAGTCGCAATTCTCTCAGAAAGTCAAATCATGAATCGTCCCAATAATGATTTGTAGATGCAGTCACAGAAATATTTATATCCTTAATGTAATGGTTTTTCTGTCACGTTCAACCGAGCGTAAAGCAGTAAAAATATCTGCTCTCGTGCACATTTTTGTCTTCCTTTAACAGTAGAAAATAGTAGACTTTTACGCGCACGGCTATAACCGCGTCAGAAATTGCTGAAAATGTACGTTTACAACGGGAAACGTGCAGTGCGCACGCAAAATCGTTATTAGCTACCGAGATGTAATGATGCACCATGACGGTACACGATACAAATATAAGAGAAACAACTCCGACAGGATGAACTGCATTTCTACGGATATTATGCGCGATTATAATACCGTTGATAAACATTCTATGTTACGGCGTTCTATGGTATAGCGATATCTTACACGCATGTACGTGTCAATGAATTCTCTTTTAATGCGTATGTAAATTATAATAAATCAAAGAGTCAAAATTTAATATAAGATAAAAGAAATCATATTTGTTTACCATTGTTCTTCGACTTTGAAAATCATTATGAACTAAATATTCAGTGTCCTCTGTAATATTGCAGCTAATATTTAATAGTGCTCTTTTCCGAAGACACAATCGGACTCATTACTCAATGTCATGGATTAATCGGCACCATGGTCACAAACGTATAAAATAAAACGCAAACAGCGTTAAAATGTCGAAAGGGATATGCGTTTAATAACCAGCCATTGTTGCATCTGACCTTACATACAATTCCACATTTTAATTAGGACATTATGAGATGTATTCCTAAAATCTCATTGATTCCGAATAGATCGATGTGCATTCCGCAACCTTGACGTTTATGAATACGCGGCATCCGCGTCCTCATTCAGCGAGAATCGCACGCGTATATCTACTTAAACGTATATGCGTCTCACGCTTTTCAAACAGGAGACGAGAAGCAATAAGTAGATTAATCATTGTACAACGTGTTTGCGAACGTCACGTAATGACATATGAAAGTTTGCAATTTTTGCGATTTATAGAGCACACTATGCTAAAGCTAACTAAGCTCAGACATTGTCGGACAAATGTAGACATTTAGCTGTCGGCGACTCGATTGGCAAAGCTAACGAGTGGACGAAAACGTTTTATTGTTACAGCGGCTCGCAGAACAACCTCCACTGCAGTTGCAATGGCACCACGTCGAACGGGGCTGCGGCTACGGTATGCACCGGCGGTGTTCTGGCCAGGAAAGTGCCGAACCACAGCGGCGCCAGTCCTGGACAGAGCAATAAGAAGCCGGCTGTATCACTGACGCATCTCCCGAAGAGGCCACCGGTCGACGTGGAGTTCAAGAACCTGGCCTATAGCGTGTCCGAGGGCAGAAAAAGAGGTAAGTCTTGAAGAAGTGTGGCAATTGTAATTACCGTTCCAGAAGATTCCGAGAGAACGTCGAATTCGTGTTCGAGCAGCGCGACGCGAGTCATTATCAAGGTGCGATTGTTATCGCGAAGAATGAAGTAAAAAAAAGAAATTGAGGTAGGACGGATAAGCCCTCCGACTTTAATCAAATCAACTGCTTATGCCTCGAAATATACGTATCGGATATATTTTCAACACCGCAGTATCGATTCAATAACGTCTCGCTGGAACAAAAACATAGATAATTCAGCATGTTAGAGCGATCAGGTTGAAGTGGCGAATCGAATGTACGGAGTCCTATCCGGTAGGCTTTTCGTCCCATCACAGCGTATGTGAACGACCTGACCGAAAAAATCGATAGAAATGCACGGGCAGGTAGCCGTTTCGGCGCAGTTGCACCGTCCGCGGTGCAGCTGCACTGGCGATAAAGAGGTCAGCCAGGAGGTTTGTCTATCCGAGAGATATTTAATTAGAAACTGCGTTTCTATATAATAATTTGAACGTCGCGGCATTGGTAAGAATTTTGGTAATCAACCGTAGTGAGAATTTTGGCAATAAACTATATCAGAATTGAAGCGTTATCATAAAATACTGTTTCATGCGTTTTCGCACTCCCCCGCATACATTATCACGTCACGTTAATCAAAACAGGAATAATGTTATATATTTAATATTGAATATCTCTTCTATAATGTATTATATGTGCAGTGATATAAACGTGTCAAATTTCTGAAGTTTTTAAATTTTAAGAAGATTTACGAATCTCCAGAGATAAATCCTCACTGCAGCTTAAATGTTTTAGACTATAGAGAAACACATAATTCACGTATCCGTCATTTTTCTTTATTATCTCCGCTTTGTGTATTGCAGGATACAAAACTATTCTAAAATGCGTGAATGGAAAATTTAGATGTGGAGAACTGACGGCCATTATGGGACCGTCCGGCGCTGGAAAAAGCACGCTTATGAACGTTTTAGCAGGCTACAAGTAAGATCATTTCGACGGACGATTAACGACTCATTAAGATTGAAAGATAATTGTAATCATTTTGCGTTATCTTGTAGAACCTCGCACTTGAGCGGTTCGGTGCTGATAAACGGTAAAGACAGGAATCTCAGAAGATTTCGGAAGATGTCTTGCTATATCATGCAGGACGACCGACTTCTACCACACTTGACTGTTTATGAGGCGATGACAGTGTCGGCGAATCTGAAGTTGGGAAAGGATATCAGCTTGACCGCCAAGAAAGTAGTGGTACGATAAACATGATTTCTTCCCTTCCGCGTCTCCTCGTGAGGAAGACGTAAGTTTAGCTGTCCGTAAGTTAAGCAGTCTCGTGTTTGAAATCCCGTGTAATCGCATTGACAGATTGAGGAGATTATGGAAACGCTTGGCCTACTCGAAGCCAGTAACACGCAGACCCAGAGTCTCAGCGGTGGGCAAAGGAAGAGATTGTCAATAGCCCTGGAGCTCGTCAATAATCCGCCGGTTATGTTTTTCGACGAACCTACTTCCGGTTTGGACAGCTCTTCTTGTTTCCAGTGTCTAAGTTTGCTCAAATCCTTAAGCAGAGGAGGTATAGTTCCCACGGGATTTTCCACGACTCTCTCACGTTTGCAAGTGAAAAAGGAATCGTTATCGCTTTATGCTCATGTCCTTTGCAGGAAGAACGATCATATGTACGATCCATCAACCGAGTGCGCGATTGTTCGAGATGTTCGATCATCTCTACCTACTTGCCGAAGGCCAATGTATATATCAAGGCAATGTCGGTGGTCTGGTGCCCTTCTTGTCATCAATGGGCCTCGAGTGTCCGAGTTACCATAATCCAGCAGATTACGGTAAGTATCTAGATGAACTCCATAAAGTTTCCGTTATCTTAATCGATCCAAATTTCTATTGTCACTTCTACAAGAGATTTTGTACAACGAACTCTTTTGCTCGAATAAGATTAATTTTACTCCAGAATAAAATTAATCTCGATCACGTAATTAAATTTTAAATATTTTACAAAGTATAATATCCATTAAATCAAAGTTTTCACAGTGCGCTAATAAAATTTTATCGGTTCAGTGATGGAGGTTGCTTGCGGGGAGCACGGTGAGTGCGTTCATAAGCTCGTGATGGCTGTGAACAACGGCAAGTGCAACAACTATCAGCACCATCAGGTAGCCCTCGCCGCAGCGCAAACAGTGTCGAACGATATAGCCAAGGAATCACCACAGGAGCAGACGAAACCGGAGGGCACCGTAATGATACCAAACGGAGTTGCGAAGCCACCGACTGGCGCGACGATGATCAATATGCCGGTTTCTTGCACAACGTCGTTGCTAGACAGCGCGGAAAGTATAGAACAGAAGGTCGGCTTTCCGACGAACGGTTGGCTGCAGTTCTGGATACTACTCAAGAGGACATTCCTATCGCAGATACGAGATATGGTAAGTACAATGTATTGACACATAATTTGAAATATTCTTTTTCATCAACTTTTCTAAGGAAAACAACGTTCTATTACCGAGTCAGAAACGTAATTGATCTTAAAAATTGTTCAAAGAACTGTATTGTATTAGACACAGCGCAATTTTTTTATTACAAAGAAGATACGTTTCTTTAAAGAAACTTCTTATTAATAATTATCTACTTTAAGATATCTGATTTTTGCCGTGTCGCTTTTATAGACTCTAACAAAGGTAAGACTGATCTCACATATAATCGTCGGCTTCCTGATCGGCGCAATTTATTATGATATCGGCAACGAGGCTTCGGAAGTCATGAGTAACGCCGGATGTGTCTTCTTTACGGTGATGTTTCTCATGTTCACCGCCATGATGCCTACGATATTAACATGTAAGTGATTTCATAGTTGTGCCATCGCAAAATGCATTCTCAAAACTCGTTTTATTGTTACTATGTTACTCTTGTCGCAGTTCCGACGGAAATGTCCGTATTTGTGAGGGAGCACCTAAACTACTGGTACTCGGTGAAAGCTTTTTACCTCGCGAGAACATTGGCGGACTTGCCGTTTCAAGTGAGTACACAATTTATGATCTTTGTTGCTCAATTGTATCAAGACACAATTATATCATAACTCATACGATGGTAAATCATTGCAGATGGTGTACTCTATAGCCTACGTGGTGATTGTGTACTTTATTACGTCACAACCGTTGGAGACGGAACGTTTTCTTATGTACCTAAATATATGCATATTGACGTCGCTAGTTGCGCAATCTATCGGTCTGTTGATAGGAGCAGCGATGAGTGTGGAGGTAATGTCACAAAATATAGTAGTGTCCACAAGATCAACTTTCCTTATCACGAACACTTAAAAAAAAAATGCATATGATCATTTTCCCATTTTCTTTAATCTTTCCTGTTACTTAACCTCGTCGATGTTATTGTCCGCAGAGTGGAGTGTTTATCGGACCCGTAATGTCGGTCCCCATCATTCTCTTCTCCGGCTTCTTTGTTAACTTCAACGCTGTACCAAAGTATCTAAAATTTCTCTCGTACGTGAGCTACGTAAGGTACGGCTTCGAGGGCGCCATGATCTCCGTGTACGGCTACAATCGAGCGAAGCTCAAGTGTTCCGAGTACTACTGCCACTTCAAGAGTCCGACGAAGTTCCTCGAACAGATGGCCATGGAGAACGCGGTCTACTGGGTGGATGTCGTTGCCCTGCTCGGCTTTCTGCTCGTTCTCAGAGTGGTCGTTTATTTCGTGCTGAAGCTCAAGTTGCGATCCCTTCGTTAAAAACTCTGATAGGAGTCCAGGACAGACAATAATCACGTCACGACTCTACGACCGCCATAAACCTCGATCTGGATATCATCGAAGATCATACTTTCGTAAATGCGGAATCAACGACGTAAGGAGGATTGAAACTATTTCGATTTCGAAATTGAGAAAGGTAGAACTGTCGCGTTGATAAACACTGCGAAAGAAGAAATCTACGAAAAGAATATTCGCTTCGAATAGAAACATTGAGATAACGCAGTAATTAATTCAAACAATCATTTGACATACGAACTTTGATGAGTGATTTAAGTCGTTAGAGATTGCAAGTTCTTTATTTTATTTTCCGTCTCTTTTTCTCTACTGAAGTATGATGTTTTCTTCAAAGTATGATGTTCAATTACGTAGCTCTTCAAATGTGTTTAAGTATCATCGATTGTAATATTTGTGCGGTACCAAAATGAATGATCTCTGCCATTGGCAAAAGAGGACGCTCTATCGTACTTTATTAGTTCGAGTAAATAAACTAGTTATCGTGACGAGAACTCGAATTTGATTAAAGGCGAATCGTAATCTTAGATAGGCATTTAAAAGTAAGTAGTCTAGGCAGGAGTTAGGTTATCTTCAATCGCGCATTAACAACAGTAGGCCGATTCGCGACGGCAACACGACGGGCAATCCGGCATCGAATTAAAATCGCGAACGTTTATAGCCAATTACTACGAACTCGCCAGGAGCCTTAGGCCCATTTGTGACTATGTGTCCCTCCAACGAGCGCGTTTAAGTGCGAATAAAATAAAGGTTTCTATATATAGGCTGGATAGGACACATGAATCGTTAAAACAAGTCTTTCATTATTCTCATCTTACATTAGTTCATAGTTCGCCACGTTCAATTATGACTGCGATTTAGGTATCTCCGTGAACAAATCGCATCGCATACTTATGATCGTATAAACAGAGCAATTCGTGAACATCGAGAGCAACGCTCGTTCGCGAATGGCGTTTTCGTACCAATAAGGTGGTAGAGGCCGACAAATATAACATAATTACGTAATCGCTCTTTCTTCATATCGTAATTTCGTCAACGATTTACCTAATAGCTAATAATAGTAATTATAAAGAGGGAAAGGATGGGAAAGAGAGAAGTGTTTATTGTAAAAAGCTCACACTTGACCAATCACTAGCTGCCTGAGCATTGCTTCTAAGTGCGAGTACTAAGTGTTGTTACACTCATCATAGTGTATAAAAAAATAACTATTCGAACAGTGGAAATTGCTGTATAGCTGTATAAAGCGTAAGACGAGATAAAGAGTGCGTCAATGAGTACATTTCGTTTTTGTAATAATGCTAATTCGCGGCCTACGCACGAATATGTTTTAATTTATTCAACAACTGACAGAGACATCAGTAATTAATATTGTATCGTAGATATTTTCAATTTACTTTACACACAGAACATTACTAACATTAATCGGTATGGCCATAATCAATGGGGAAAATATAAATATCGGGAGAGGCGATTTTATTTCTAAGAATTAAAGACCTTAGTTATGGTATTTTTTTTTTTCATGTTACGCACAAAGCTACTGGTGTAAATAACAATGAATACATGTCCCACTTTTTTATCTGTATCAACGAATGAATAGAGACAATGGCAGAACGACAAGGCAATAGAGTCTATCATGAAAGTTATAATTTTCTATGTTTTACCTGATAATCTCTCTCGCGTAATATTTTCTATTACATTAAATATACATTATGTTTGTTGGTAATGCGCTATTTATTAGGTCAATTAGCAATTATTTGGTATCAGCGTAAAAAGAAAGACAATATTTATGTTTTAATATTCTTATTTTATTTTACACATTTGTTTACTTTATTATAGCTGCATGACAATATGGTTTACGGTATACTTAAGTTTAATGAAATAATTTGTGTTTACTCACATATGAAATATTACGATAATAGAGATAATTTGTTCGAATCACATTTATAGTTATTATGCGTTAGCTTGACTGTACAGTATTTACTTTTTCTTGCCATGTAACAGTTCCGTGGACAATTGTTATAGATGATGCAATAGTAAATATTAATTTCTGCACAATTAAAATCTATGTATGAATAATTCGATTATTTTTATTTTATTTCATTTCACACAGAAATTATTAAAGTTGCTATATATACCTCAAGAAATATCAAGAATTTTTATAAATCTGACCGTTGTAAGATATATTTTTGCAGTGAGAAATCAAATAACGTTTTTAGCTAAAGAGTTTATGCGTATGCTTTTGCGTCATATGATTCTAATATTAGACGTATGTTAAAGGAAAATATGTGCACATTAATCTTTAGGGTGGAAAATGAATTTCTATATTTGTAGGTATATGTTACAGTTCGTCATATAGATTATATTTGTACTTATCACGCGTCAAAAAGAAAGTGTAATTATCACGATAGTGATATGAAAGGGAAGGAAAGAATTTTAGAACTTAAATTTGCTTTAATTTATTGATTACGTATTATCTTTCTTATTGTATTATAAAACTTAATTCCTTTATGCCGAATTAATAATTAAATGGGTTATACGTCATGCCGAAAACATGATTAATTAGCTTTTTACGTCATTACGTGGAATATGCCAATGACCTGATGTTAACCAAAAGAAAAAAAAACAAACATTACATGACACTTGGATAAAAAGAAGTCTTATCCGCTGCGAGACTAAAGTTCATATTTAGAGTGGCATTTGTAAATATACGATATTTCAATGAGTTTCACATGCACGCGCGTAATGCGTTGTTAAACTGATAACTGTTAACGCGCTCAGACCTCGATATGCTGCTTTGGAAAGTGTTATTCCGATAAAGCGCGCACTATAGCATATAGCAATATTACAGGGTACTGTAAATTTCTCTCGATTCATTTATCCGTATAATCGAGATTTAAAATTTGTACGTGCAGTGCGCCGACGTACCGATCGTCTCTTTTGATAATTAGCAGTTAATCCCAATCATGCTCGATTGTGATATAATTTCCCGTTTGTCAATCTCGTACGACGCCGCGCAAGTCGCGCTCGAACGATCAATGAGCGTGAAAAGTAATCGGAATAACGTTTCTAGTCGACTTACAATCGTAATTAATCGCATCAGGCGTTCTGTGTTCAAGACTTCATGAGCATTATCGGCAAGCGCGCGAATTCTTCATTGTAAACCCGTGACGATCCCGCTCGTAGAACACAAGGAAAGCGCAAAATGCATAAGAAGATACAGGAAAGATACAGTTTGTAAGAATCAATTCAAATCCATTTCGCTTCTAGGGCTATCCTACGCGCGAAGTTGCCGGTTTGGAAGTTTTTTTTTTTGCAAATAGTAGATGTGGAGATCTCAAGAACAGAAAAAACAAAATGCGTTAACTTAAGCGAAAACTATTTGGTCGAAAGGACGCCAAATTGATCAGGGATATAAGATGCCAAAATGAGTCATTAAAATGATCGCAAAATGATAACACCATTACTACAAAACGTTCCATATCACGGATGTTTTGACTGATTTGTAATCTTGATTGTCACTTTAACGTCATTTTGATATCAATTTTACGTAATACAAAGTAATTATCCTGTATGGAAATAAATACAAGATCAACGTCCATTTCTATTCATATAGATTAACACTTTGTTTAATTACTGTTGGTTCTTTTTCTAATTCTTAGAATTAGAAAAAAATTACAAGTAAATTAAATTGTTATTAAAATTAATCTACATTAGTAGAAATATACGTTAGCCTTGAATTTATTTACTCTTTGGACATAAACATATAAACATTGAAAAGGTTAGATGAAATAATGATCAAAATATATGATTTGTTATTTAGGTATTTAAAAAGAAATATATGAGTACTAAGTATATAAATATATATACAGTATATAGTACAAATATAAAATATAAAGAAAAAAGAAAAATATAAAACATCTCGTAAATTATTGATTTTTCGATAATTCTTAATACTTTTATGCGTAGAAAAATTAATCATATTATTAAAAAAAATCGTATAATTTAAAAAAAAATGGAAGTAACCTTTATATAGTTTTGGTGCCTCCACGTAGAGAAAAAAAACAATGTGACCAAAATACGTCCCTTTAAAACCAAACAACTTTTGTTTAAAGCATTTTTTCTCAAATTTTTCTTTCAATCAAAAATGCAAAGTTTTTAGAGACAAATTAAAATGGGACACCCTGTATAACGAAGGTGAAATACAACCGTGCCTAAATGTTAAAAATATTTAGAAATAACAATACACTACAAAACAATAACGCGGATATCTCTTTCGAAAAAAATAAGCAAATAAGCAAAATTGTCTCATTATAATGATATCATTTTGATGTTAACGTGACCCTGATCGGATTTTCGACACAATATTAAAATTATTTAAATTTTAAACATTTACTCCCACTTTTTTATTTATATGATATTTTATCGCATACATAAAGTTTACATGGCGTTAATTTTTCGTCATATTGAACTATTACATGATAACAAACGACGGCTTTGACATCATATCGACATTATTTTGACCAGGCAGTTTTCATTGGAAATTTAATACAATTTATCAAATTACGACAAAAGAATGTGTCGTAAATATCAATATTAAATTGATATTATTGTGAGTTCTTTTCTGTTTTTCTTGAGATAATTAGCATGCATGCTTCCCAATCACAGAATGAAGCATACATGTCAGTCACCACTTCCACATGTGGGCCGCAAAAAAAATTTCCAACCGGCAACTCTGATCATGTGTCGAAACGCATACATACACACACATATACATAACACATATGCATACATCGATGTACAATGTATAACGTTACACACGACCACTATACCGAATATCACAATCTTTTTCCACTACCGTGATTTTATATGACGGAAAGAATATGAATGTGACTGAATTGTGTATGACTGTGCGCGCGCGCGAGTACAGAGACGCGGGCATGAAAGAGATCCCTTTTCCGGTATAACAATTAAGGAAGAAACGGGGAAAAAACCTCGCCGGATTTCGGCGCTAATGTACTGCGTGTCTTGATTTTATTGAGGGACGTCACGTTTGTACTAAAGCACAAATGAATAAACGATTGTATCAATGAGCGAGTTGTCTTTTTTATATAGTGCCTGTTTATCAAGGTGTTCACGTATCGGCATAAAATTTTCGTCGAGTGTCGACTTCGAAAATCGACCAAGGCAAACGTAGTCTCGTAGAAATAACGTTTGGGAATATTCCGTACAACGTGTACGTTTTAACGAGAAATGTTTACGACGTATATAGCCGAGTTGCAGACTTTGAACCGACGTCAGAGAGCAGCATCAAAATCACGTGCACACGTTCGACCAATATAGATACGAATCAGTGTTATTTTGAATATCATTTAATAGCGATACTGTGTGGTAGATTACCAATCTTGAATAAATTTTAACAATTTATTTAAATAAGTGTAAATAATCTTGTTTGGAAATGGAAAAGAGTTTTTTTTTACTTCTCGATCGTTTGCTATACGTTATCTAGACGCTCTATACAAAATTCAAACATCTTCATCTGGCACGTTTCACTCACTCTATCTCTCCTTCTTGGAACATTGTCAAAATGACATTTGATCCGCATGTGGTCCAAGTTGGTAGCGAGCTGCACGTTCAGTGTAGCATTGCGAGTATTGAGACACGCACGAGAGTCGTTCTAGGTGCGTGATCTTGCACGCTAACAAAGATAAGAGTTTATCGAGAGCATGGAGAAACCTATAGTGCGAGCGAGAGTGGTAAAGGTCCTCGGCAGGACGGGATCTCAAGGACAATGCACGCAGGTCAAAGTAGAATTTCTGAACGAGCAAAACAGGCAGCTCATCCGAAATGTCAAAGGTCCCGTGCGCGAAGGAGATATTCTGACGTTGCTGGAATCCGAACGAGAGGCCAGAAGACTCCGTTGAACTGCAGGAAGTAATCGTCGCGTGTCTTATGGAAAACTGGTGATGCGTTAGAAGATCCGCGCCCTGAAATTATGTCTTAATATTCTGGCGACAAACACGATGACGAAGTCAAGGAAAAAAAAGAGTTACCATCGGTTCTTGTGAATTCATTACTTACTTTTTGTGAAATTTTGAAACAATGTATCAAAAAAAAGGCAGCACACATGTGTTGTATTTTTATATTTGCAAAAAGTGGAGATTTCTTACTACTGTATGTGGCTTCTATTTTTTATCTTTCCACTTTTAACGTACCAATAAACTAATTTAACATGTACAAGTTTTATTATATTTTTTTACGTGCCGCAGACATAAAACTACTCATATATTTCTCATAAGACTAAAAATAGTAGCGGTTTGCCCGATGCGTTCGTAGTTCTCAAAATATTCACGATTAAATTTAACCGGACCCAAATGCACCTCGTTCCTCAATCGCAAGATGGTGACAGAATGCTTAAGAATCTTTACGACTCTTGTTATATAAAGAGATCACAAAAGCTTTCAAAATATTTATTTAATAGGGTAATTTACTTCTTGTAAAAAATGATTAAAAATAAAACATATCTTTGCAACGTATCTTATTTTCAGTTTGTTTGATATTTAGGGGAAAGTAGGGTTATTACGCACTGGGTAATTGTACGCTTCGTGGTTTGGCATCTTCCCAAGGAATAGAGATTATATCACGACGATATTTGTAGGCTAAAGGTATTTTTTTTATATATAACCATACGTTATATTATTTAAAAACGTAGTTAATTGAAAAAATAAGAAAAAGTAAAATCATGATTTTTGTTGTGATTTCGGCGTTCAGAAAATAAGGCAATAAGTCCGTATTTTTAATTTATTCATTTAATCTTG